>NC_087441.1:58981524-59291167 GCF_036321535.1 Camelus dromedarius
TTAAGTAACATTGTTTTAGATTAATACTGGGACTTCAGAGGTTTTTTTTCTTTGAAAAATTTTCTTTGAAAGGATCTTTAAGCTTCTCAAGCTTAAAAACACTGTCCTAATTGATATAGCCTTGCCCTTTGGTTTGACTGGTGGACCAGCAGTGAACCACACTCATTAAGGCCCAAGTTTTGCTCTGCCTCTAATGTTTCCTCCTATTTACATGAAAGTTGAAGCATATATTATATCCCTGCTAATATACCATAACCACCCCCTTATTGTTATTATTTACTTATTTTACTTCAAAGTCACTGAACTTTTAATGTTTGGCAAAGTTCTCAATGTCTAGAATAGCTTGACTTACATGCTACATACTCACTCCAACATGCAAACGTACACAACATAGCTAGCGGCATCACTGCAGAGCATGGTCCTGAAGAAATAAAAAATAATCCACACATCCAGCAGCCCCTGTGCTTTCCGTGAGGAGAATTCAGCCAGGAAAGCCCCTGAAAAGACTTGAGCTCCAGCCCCAAGTGGTGTGAGTGTCTGGCCAGACCTGGGCGGAGGGAACAAGTCCAAGGTCATGGCCACTCTGGGGCCTTCCTCATGCCTCACCATTTGGCTCCACTTGGAAGGCCCCCAGTAATACACAGGAATGGGGCCACCTCCATTTTTCCTATATCTTTCTGCTTTTACTAATTCTCCTACCAAGCAAGCATACCAACTGTTCCAGTGCTGCAGAGGAAAAGTTTGTATTTACAGAGGCCTTGAGGTTTTAATTAACTGGTCTAACTGTTGAATAAACGCCTGTGTCCCTAGGGATCAAACCCCAGTTGAGTAAGAGGAAAGAAGTTAAGTGCATCGACTGAGACAAATTCCTAGGAGTAATGTCTAATTAGTGGCTCTTTCTTTACTCAGCCAACAAAGGACTGTTGATGTCCCCCTAAAACTGAAGAGTTTTTATGAGATCTTGAGGACAGAAGATGTGCGATCAGTCATTTTCAACATGAAGGGTACAAGGCAGGGGTGTTAGTCAAATTACTTCACAATTGGGAGAGAAAGGGGGTCCAACTATCGAGCCAGTTGCCTTGAAGGCGCAGCTGCACCGGGTGTTCGCTGTTCAGTTGCTACATCATGGGGGTGGTCCAGGTGGTCCCAGAGGAGGGCAAGGGAGGGGTACCCAAGGGGCTCAGAGCACAGCTATTTACCAGCCAATGGAAAAATACTACACTATTTTACAATAGCTACGACTATGGTAATGTTTGCTGGCCAAATATCAGTCTGAATTTACCACTCCTTGTGCCCCGAGCAGGGAAAACAAAGAGGCTGGTCATCAGCCTGGACTCAGGTCAGGAGTTTTAGAAATTTGCTTATTTTCCATTGGGGCATGAGGACAGGAGCTTCTTTTAACACCAGGCAGTGGTGACGAATTGATTAAAGGTGAAGAAGGCAACCTCAGCATGGGGAGTGGAAAGGGGTGTCAGAATCTACCTTATTTTGAGGACAAGATCTCAGATTTCTGCTGAAATGTCATCACTCCTGGACAGGCAGTGGGTTTTCAACTACATTTGAAATGGAGAGTCAGTCTTTCAGTGAAAGCTCCCTCTTAGATATAAATCAAATTCCAAAGCATTTGCTTGGTGGATTTTTTTTTTTTATAATAGGTAAAGGAGGAATTTTTTTTCAACTGAAGTATATAGTCTTGGTGGATTTTTTTTAATGCATGCTCTCTAGCTAATATCAAGCCAGTCACAAAAACAAATAAATGCTCATTGATCAACAGAGGGTGAAAACCCCTGTTTTTCTGGGGTAGTTTTCATTTGCTGCAGGCCTGGTGCATACTGTTTTTTTCACCTCTTCTGCCAGCAGCAGCCATTTCAGGTGTCAAGGAGGAAGTCAGCATACTCGTGAAAGAGAGAAGCCAAGGTAAGCTTCTGTATGAAAGAAAAGTCTGTGCTTTTATGAATGGGAGGGTGGGTGTTCTGAAGATAATTACTTTTTGATCTGAGTGATTGAAGGAAATGACTTTTCTGAACCAACCTTGCAAATGACTCAGTGAGTCAGGGCACAATTTCTTTCACATGCCACGGTTCACCCATCAATCCCACCCCCAGCTCCCACCCTCCCCACGTGGACTCTGCACCGTGCGCACAACAGCCCATGCCCACTTTCCAAACAATGTCAAACAGCAGCAAAGGAGAACCAACAAGCTCTCACCAAACCTGAAGTTGTAAACTAAAAATCATTATCCCAAATCCCTTGTCGCCTAGAGTTTTCAGTCCAGGCAAAGTTTTTATGCTTTTTTTAAAGTGAAGTTCTTCGAGTCAGGTTATTTGAAGCAGTCATCCAAGCTTGTCATTTAATGGAAACTCTGTGCAGGAAATTGCCAAGATGGAGATCTTCGAGTTAAGCAGCCCTCTAACTGGAGGAAGGGAAGGGATGCAAATGCTCCCCATCTCCATCTTGTGAGTTCTATAGGGGGGGAGAGTATTAGAAGACCACCTCCCCTCCCAGGGGGTGAGGGGATGGGAACAACAGCTTTGGTGTGGAAAATCAGACACACACACACACACACACACACCCTGAACTGTAGACTGTCAGAACTACACATCACCCCTCTCCTCTCCTCCCACTCCCTGGAAGACAAGGAGGAGAACACAGCTCAAACATAAGCTGGACCAGATCTATCTGCTGACTGCAATTGTCAGCATTTATGATCCCAGAAACAGGTTTAATTGTCTTCTAGGAGATGAGTGGTCTTGTGTTGAAAATCAGGATGAAATGACGGCTGTTTCATGCCCTTATCTCGGCTTTGCTTTGCCAAACCTTGTGTATGTGCTAATTAGCAGGTCCCTACAGCCCGCTTTGTGAAGGTGAGTGAGGGGTCCAATCAGTGGCCCTGGGAAGTGGGAGTGAAAAGCTGGCCCTGGCCACCTCCTCCCTTCCATGGCAGCCAAGGTGCCCAGCTGTCGGGCTCCCCTGAGCACTGAACCCCAGCAGAGGACTTGTGTATTCTGACATCCTTAGCTAGTAACCCTAGACAGCATGCCATTAAAAACCCTGTAGGTTTTTCCTCTGATGGCAGTTTTGAAAGGAGAGAAAGGGAAATGGATGTTAAGCAAATGCCTCTTCTATACCAGGCAGTGGCTTATTTAATCTTCCCCAAAGCTATTATATTATTTTCCAGACGAGGAAACTGAGGCTCACATTGAGATAAGATCAATTAGGAAAAAGGGATTAGGTTATAGAGGATAAAGGGAACCTCCCTCCCCCACCAAAAAACAAAGCCAAAACCAACTCTGAGGTCCAGGCAACTCACACTGACCAAAAGTACTGTTTCCTAGTAGCACCAACCAAATCTAGGCTGGCACACAGAAGGCTGTGACAGCGTCCTGTCCCTTATCCAGTAGATTTTAATCCTAAAGGGGACCAAGGACTGCCATAGTCCACGTGGGTTGGCTGTCGCCAGTCTTGCTCCTTCCTCACATCTCTCCAGGTGATTTCTCTGTCTTGTCGCTTTTCTTGATTTGCATCACAGGATCCCTTCCCCCATGAAATCCAATCCCCAGCGGATGACTTGCCTAGCAGACAACACTAAGTGCTCTCCATTGCAGTCTATAAAGCCAGGATGGTAACCCTAACCCTCACACCTAGAGATTTTGCACCTTAACTTGTTAATGGTTTGGCAAACATGAACCCCATCATAAAGGCTGAGATAAAACCCTGTCTTCCCTCTTGGTTCTTTTTTTTTTTTTAAACTCAAGCACAAATCTTCCTGCCTACTAGAAAGCTGATATTTCTTTTCGATAACTATAAAAATTAGCAACTTGGATGCACTAGGGGAAGAAACTAAACTGCATATGTTCTTGCTTCTCTTTTTATCTAACCGAACAGTGCAGTGTTCCTGGGACACAGATGCCTGCTCTGTGTAAGTGATCGTCATATAGAGCTTGGCATCCCTCATCAATCACATGGCCTTCTATGTGTTTACAGGGTTTTCAATAATCAAATTTGGAAGGGGCGTGTATGTTCTTGTTGTCCAAGTTCATTTCACAAGACATTGGTTAAGATGGATTTTTAATATGTCATCCAGGTCGATGTCAGTGAGCAAATCTGAAGGCCTACCAAGGTTTTTCAGTAGATGGAAGACTGGCAAGCTGTGCCATGTCCCCCAGGGGCTCTCTCCCTGAGCAATTCCACCCCAGTCTTACGAACACACACGTTTCCACACAAACCTCCCTTGAGTCAAGGCTGTCAGTCATTCCCAAGCCAGCAGTGGTTCTGTAAAATGCACAAAGGCTAATTACAGAAAGACCCCGATGACTCTTCACATGTAATCTTACCCTAGGACTTGAACCCAGGCTCCCACTTGAACGGTTTCCTACATACCTTAAATCTGGCAAACACAATAGAACATAACTGCTTGGAGGGAGAGAAGGAAGCAGGGGGTGGAGGTGGGAAAGAGGAGGTTCAGACTAGCACAGCCTTCATCTTGAAGGTTATTACAAATCCGTTAGCACTGTTGAAACAATTAGGTCACCTGATTGGCCTTAACATTCCAAATCCCATAAATTAGCCTGGTGGGCGCCTCATACTGTTAAGCAATGCGTTATATTGTTCCCACCCCAACATCTGGCTAAAGGAGAGCAGATCAGTTTTAGTTCTAGCTCTAGGAAACTATGCCTATTCCAGGCCCTGTGACAATCTCTATAACGGATATGCAGAAATGTGGCTTTTTGTCCCTAACATTTTATTTTTAAAAGTTCCTTTTGCCTTAGACATCACATGAATGAAAAGTTTCAACGGTGCTTAGTTTCAAAAGTTGTTTTCTTCCTCAAAATTTGGAAGTAGATATTTTGAATTGGTAAATTTCATTCAAAATAGTTTTTTTTCCCAACACCATCTTTTACAAGTTGCAAATACTAATACTTCCGAGATGCAAATATTCACACAGCATGAAGTACCACGCTATCCACCACGATCACATTGAAACAAATAGAACATATGGTCCCTGATGCTTTGTCATTCTCCTGAATTATAAAACCAAGTGAACAAATAAGCACGTATATCCATCATGTTTATGAACCCATAAAACTAAAAAGGTTTACATCAAGTTTATCATTAATTCTCACCTGTATCTCGATAAAGATCTGAAACAAACAGAGACACAGAAGAGAGAGGAAGGAAGGCAGAAAAGGCAAGGAGAGAGAAAGAAGAAAGTGCAAAATCAACCACTGGGGCACCAGAGTGGGGCTGCCACTGGGGAAAGGCCAGAACTCACTGAGGAAGGAGGGAGGAACCTGTTTCCATTACCACCCAAGGTTGGCAGAGGCAGCAATGGGCTCCAACAAGTTGGGACCAAAGATGGTTGACTATGCCACAGTCATCAACCCTAAAATAATGCTGACTATGTGCCAGGCACCTGAAATGTATTAACTACCTTAATTTTCATAACAACGTTAGAGATTTAAACTCATTTTCAGACGAGGATATTAAGATACAAGGAGTCTGAGTAACTTGCCCTAGGTCGTGCAGCCAGAAAATGGAAGAGTCACAATCAGAACCCAGAAGACAGCCTCCAAGAATCCGTGTGCTTAGCAGCCACTGTGCTTCATTGCAGACACACTAGAACTTTTCCCACCGGGTGAGTGTTACTCCACCAGACCAGTCGCCTGAGAGGTTCTGCCTTTATCCAGAAGACATTGCCTAAAGACATGCTCAGCCTTGGGTCACTCCGTATGTTGATACTGATACAGTCGTCTGACTCTTCTTTGGCACAAATTTTTAACTTCTTGAGACTGGATTTGATTTGTTAGAACTACCAAAAGTCAGTGCCACGCATGGTGAACAGGGTGAGCTCTGGAAAACAGGTTTTTAGATGAACAGTGGATGCTGGTGAAGTCATGCAACTAGTTTCTCGTGTAGCCCAGGAACTGCTCGGATAGAACCAAAAGAGGAGGTCTGCGTGTGTTATAGGCAATTAGACATTACTAAAATTCACAAGTAAGGATCATTTGGATCCTTCTGAGAAGTTTGCTTCTTCTGATCACTCTACAGTCAACTCCAGACTTGCCACTTCTCACCTGGTCCAGGAGCATTTCCACTTATGTGTAATATATATCATTAGTATAGTCTTTCGTAACATTAGCTCTCCCACAAAGGCATCTAGAGCACTCTTGTCTTTCTTGATAAACAGAAAAAGTAATAGGTATTATAACTTTAGTAAGACTGAAATAGGAATCCTGATCGTTTAAACTCTGATAACCAATGAGAGATGTACCACAGAGAAAAGTCAGTGGCCACACTCCACTGGCTGTAGTGCTCTGGGAATTCCCAAAACCCAGGGGGCCAGTACTGCTGGCTCCAGGACTTGAATCTATTAGTTAATTAGAATGAGGGAGATTGACTCACACTAGCTCTACACATTAGAAACTGATGTATAAATCAGAATAGACATTTATTTATTTGCCATATGGGAAATGTCTATCCCATAATTATATAACCTACTGTGACCAAACACAGTGTATTTCTCCAATGTGTTAAAACTGATTTCTCTCTTTCTGGATTTCAAGAAGGCTCGATCACGTGTCACCATTCCATCACTTCAGACTGTGAACACTACAATAGATTAGGCTACCAATCCTACATCAGGTTATTTGCTTTATCTGTTTCTTTGCATTATCATCTATGCTTGGTCATCTTAAATGGATTGGCTATTTCCCAACCCATATGCAACTCACCGTGTGATCTGGACAACCACATAAAACTTCTCAATTCATGACCCATGTTCTGTACTTGATGTGTTAGAATTCAATTGCACAGTACCAAGTTTAAATTAAATAAAAACAAAATGTTTAATTGTTCCCTCCTCACTAATGAAAATTACAATAATATCTGACATTTGTTGAGTTCTTACCATTACCCCAGCTCTGCTATAAGAACTTTGCAGGAATTAACTTATTTCACCCTCCCAACTGCCCCAGGAGGTAGCTTCCATTATGCTCCACATCTCATAGATGAGGAACTGCCTGAGAGATAACCTTCTCAGGGTCAAAGGGTTAGTAAGTGGCAGAGCTAAGATGCAAACACAGTTTGATGCCCACATTCTTGACCACAACACTAAATTACCCTCTTAGCCTCTTTGCTGCTTGGGTGTTATGACTATTACAAATGAAAAAAAAAAAATAGAAAAGGAAGCAGCTGTTTTTCTCACTTGCTCTGACTCTAGCTAACTGTTCTTGGCTTTTTTGCATTTTATCCATGCAGAACAAAGCTATATTTGTAATTACACTCCAAATAAGTAAGTACCTGTTTTTAGCAGGGCCAAAAAATTGAGAAGGTTTAGCTGAAGCTAATAAAATAGTAAATCCAGTGATGTTCTGGATGGAATGTAAAGATTCTTTCCTGTGTTATCAAAACCTCAGGCTATCCCAAGATATTGTTCCATCCTGCATGTTCCTCGTTTCCTTACAGACAGACACTGCACCCCCCACCCCAAGTTTCTGGGGCCCCCAGCTGGGGACAGCTACACCTGGGCGTAAGAACAGGGAGCAAACGGCGGCAGCCAGATGAGAAAAACGATAACGCGCACGTTGGGCAGCTGCAGTTGCTGTCCACTTCTGACTGCGAAGCCTTAGACAGCTCACTTCATTGTTCTGCCTCCGTCTTTCTCTCTTTGAAATGGCACTAGCAGTGCCTGCTTCCGCCCACCTCGTGAGGGGAGTTTTGAGACTAAAGAGACAATGTTTAGAGAGTACTCTACTCCCTTCAGAATGTGTAATCCAAATAGAATCTGAATTTGTGCATTTTCTGCTGCTGAAATACCTGCATGAGAATATTTTTAAGCTACTTTCTTTTAGCCTTCTTCTAGCAGCAAATAGATTTGGACTGTTTGACCTTTGCACAATCTTAAGAAATTATTAAACAAAGCAAGTGGCCTGAGTTGGTGATGGCTGAGGTGTGATGAGAAGGACCCAGAATGAAGTCAGGATGCTTGGTTTTGAGTCCCGAGTTCAGGCCCTGCCATCTGAGTTGAGTGAAACTGAAGAGGTCACTTAGCCTCTCTGGGACTCAGTTTCTTCACCTGCAAAATGGGGGCTCTGTTTTGGAGTTGTGATAACTACATAGGGGAATGAGAACAAAGGGAGGTCATGACTGCAAAAATCTAACTCCCAGTCTACTTTTCTTTGGTTCAGCATTGGAAGAGACCTCCCACATCACCTGGTCCCATCCTTCCATTTTACTAAGGCTCAAGAGGTCAGATGACTTCTCTAGGGCCTAGTCTCCTGACTCCTGTTCTCACCTCCTCTCTGCTTTCCCCAGTTTTTGAGTGGCTTCTTACAGTAGGAGATGCAGGCCACCTATGTGGACAAGCAGCTCCTGAAAGGATGGAGAGATAGCAGGCACCATTCCAGGATGCTGGTCAGCTTGCACCTCAAGTGCATTCTTTGCACGAAGAAGAAAAGTCTAGCTCAGACGTCAGCCAGAGCTTGGAAGAAAAAGATTCAGCCATTAAAGTAATCCTTGCACACCTCAGTGAGTAAATACAGTCATCCATATAGGAACCAGGTAAGAATAAAACAAGTGCTTTCAGAGGATTACAACCTCTGTACCAGGACCATGCAAAAGCCATCTCCAAGCCAACAGGAAGGGCATTTATTATTTTCATTTAACATTTATTCAATAAAGAGTGTTGCTTATAATCTGAGCCCCTTTTGACTGTGTGCATAGCTTTTCAGATACCTGCAGTTTCTTCCTCTTACTTACAAAGATGTTTATTGAACTACAAGAGGTAAGTAAACATCTGGAGAGAGCTCAGAGGAAACCTACTGAATGGTTCAAGGCTCTCCCTAATAGAAGGGATCAGACAGATACCTGACCTTCAGTGTATCCCAAAATATTCCAGTAGGAAGAATTAAGCCCTTAAATGTTCATACTACTGATAGGCAGAGAGAAACAGAAAAGTTCAGGGTTGGAAGAAACATTATGGTGTGGTCTAGATGCCCTGAGATCTTGTGAAAATGCAGGTTCTGGTTCAATCGATCTGAGGGTAGATTCTGAAGTTCTGCATTTCCAACAAGTTCCCAGGTGATGCTGATGCCGGCTTGGGACCACACTTTGAATAGCGACTCTACTCTTTATGCACCTATCCTTAGCTATTATTGGATAAGTAAAGTAAAGCAAGTAAAGCCTTGCAAAGCCTTTTGGGGGCTCACGTTAAGCAAAACATGTAAGTTGATCGAGCTTGTCTCTCAATAGTGGAGTAACAAGTGCTACCTCTATCACCAAAAAGAGATTTCTAAAATTCCTAATTGACATTAAGGAATTTGCAACTTAATATGTCACTTTCTCCAAGGGAATCTAACTTTGAATAAAGACTGGAGTTTCTAGAGAATGCTTAATACAGTATTCCTTTAATAGCACCATTTCAGGGCTGAGGCCCAGGTTGGTGGGGGACATACCTGGGGGGGATGTGCCATTTCTAGAATCCCACAGCCACTTCTAAATATTCTAGGGTGAGGATATAGCTCAGTGGTAGAGTGTGTGCTTAATATGCACGAGGTCGTGGGTTCAATCTCCAATACCTCCATTTAAATAAATAAACAAACAAACAAACCTAATTAATTACTCCAAAAGAAAAAAAAAGTGATACTAAATATTCTGACTTCAGAGTATATGTCTTTTGAGTCCTATACCTGAAATAGCCAAAAACCAAATATTTGTATGTAATCTATAGAAATTTTAGCCAATTTCCAAGTGTAGAATTTTAACTTAACAGGATTACAATCATCATAGCTTAAGCAACTTTGCATTTCCCACAGTATTTAGCACAACTGTTATACTTGCTCGTAGTAAACTCCTAATAAATAGATTCTTTCTGAAGGACAGGGTGAGTGAAAATACACCCACAGCTCTGAGGGGTGTGATGACTGGAAAAACTATTTTTTCATTGGTTCTTACAGGTAAAATTACATCCAAACTAGATAATTCATTATTTTGCTCTTAAACAATCAATTGATTTCTTGTACTTAGATTCAGCTTTAAATGCTACCCAGTAGGTCCTGGATTCAGCGTCTTTTCTAAATGGAGAATTTCTGGTGTGAGGGGCTCACATGGCAACCAGTATGTCACCTAGGACCATAAAAATGCAAATACTCTAAATAAGGTCTTCACGTGACATCTGATCCAATGTGACAGTAGAACAACAAACATAAAGATGTACTGACCCTTAGAGGACTGTACAATCACTGAATAAATGATATGAAGTCATTTTGATTATGAACAAATTTATTTCAATTTTCTTTTTTTCACTGAATATTTGTTAATGCGTTAAATTCAAAACAACCTCCCTTTTTTTTCCAGTTGAAGAAAGAACTTCAATCTTAAAATGACAAATCAAAAAAAATTTTTTAATCACAAACCTTTTTATTAAGTATTAGGGGAAATGAGTTGAACCCAACAGAAGCTAACCCTGGAGTTTTAAAAATGCGATTTTCCCAGATACAACTCAGTCATCAAGATCTGTACACTTTCTTTTCTAATCAGCTTTACTGAGGTGTCATTTAAAGTGTGCAGCTTGATGAGTTTTGACAAAGGTACGTGTTTTGACAAACATGACTGCCACTACCACTCAGATATAGAACATCTGAATCATCCCCAAAAGTTCCCTCGTTCCCTTTATGAGTAATGTCCACCCATCCTGACAACTACAGATCTGCTTTATGTCACTACGATTTTGCCTTTTCCAGATTTTTCTATAAGTGGAGTCACACAGCATGTAGTCTTTTTTTGTTCAGCTTCTTTCACTTAGCCTGTTGTTTCTGAGATTCATCCTATGTTGCTGTGTCTATTAGCAAGCAGTTCACTCAGTTTTATTGCTAAGTAATACTCCATTGTATGGATATATCATAGCAGCTTTATCTGTTCAGCAGTCGATGAGTTGTTCTTAGTGCTGGACACAGCTTTCATTTCTCCTGGGTAAATACTCAATGTGGGATTGGTGAATCATACAGGAAGTGTATATTTCACTTTATAAGAAACTGCCAGACTGCTTCCCTGAAAGTGGCTGTGTCATTTTGCATTTCCATCAGCAGATTATGAAAGTTCTAATTGCCTTACATTTTCACCAAAACTTAGTGATGTCAGTTCTTCTCATATTTGCCATTCTAGTGTGTATGCAGTGGTATCTCGTTATTTTAATTTGTATTTCCTTAATGACTAATGCTGTTGAGTATCTTTTTTTGTTCCTATCGGTCATTTGTATGCCTCCTCTAATTCATAATTTTTACATTAGGTTTAGAGTAAAAGTGGCACCACTTTGAAGACTGGTGAACTAAGGCCAAGAAAAGAAAATGCAAACTCTCATATTTATGCCACAGAGCTCCTGGGACAATGTCCTCAAGGAAGAAATGAGAGGTTTTATTAAACAGAGTTAGGAAAACTGGTATGTGTGAATTTCCACAAATTTTTACGTTTGATAGTCTACTAAATAGAAATATTAATACAGAGAGCTTTTTAAACATAATAGTATAACTTTTAAATGAGAAAAAAATTAATCCGAAATTAAATGAGAGGAAAGAAAACATCTTAAAATGTTAATTAGTAATTTTTTAAAAATCTCAGCTTTGGGTCAGATTTTGACATAAAGTGAATACAGTACAGTGGTTTAGAGTGTTGGCTCTGAAGTCAGACAGTCTGGATTCAGATCCTGGCTCTGCCACATACATGCCGTGAGCCAGGTTGTTGATCTCTCTGAGTCTGATGTCTGTATGTATAAAATGAAAATAACACAAGCTACCACAAAGGTTTGTTGAGATAACACATATAAAGTGTTTAGAATAGTGCCTGACACTATTAAATGTAATGGAATAAATATCAGTCACTATTATTATTATTATTATACTGTTGTTATTATGCAGATACCTCAGAGTGTGAGATTAAAATATGTACACACAAAAGCCTGAGTTTAAAAAAAATGCAATTTGCTTTATATACAGAGGCTTTACAAGATTGACACTTGAGATCAATTCAGGTCACCACTGGCTGGAATGAGGTCTACCTTCCACCTCAGATCACGTTTAAGGAGGACTCATTTCTGCAAAATATCCTAGGTAATATGCTGGGTTAGTGGTCCTCCTTTCTCAAAGGAAGACTTTGCCTCTTCCAGTATCAAGAAGGAAGAGCTGGGAGTGTCGTTTCCTGAAAACAAACCCAATCACTGGCCATTGGCTCCCAAAGAGCTTCTTTGTAAGACATTTTGGATATGAGGCCAATCACTTGCTAGAACAGCAGCTTCTAACCTTAGCTATATTAAGGAATAAATAAATTAATTAAATAATTATGATTTTTAAAATACCAATAATTTGATATTGTATTTAAATTAATATTTTAGTAATCATTTCATTAATTAAATAATTATGATTTTTAAAATACCAATAATTTGATATTGTATTTAAATTAATATTTTAGTAATCATTTCATTAATTAAATAATTATGATTTTTAAAATACCAATAATTTGATATTGTATTTAAATTAATATTTTAGTAATCATTTCATTTTCTGCCTACTTACGAAAAATAGTGCACATATACATAGGACAGTTATTCATTGAATTAACCAAAATGCTTGGTGAGGACCCCTGCCATCACTCCTAGTGCCCCCAGTGTCTGGGGTCTCACAGATGCAGAACCTTCATGCCAGAACACACATGCAAACTTTCTCAACCTTGGCTCTCCCGAGAGGATGCCCCTGTGTTATGTTCAGTGACGTCCTCTTGCACTAAGATCATAAAAACATCTCTGAGTGTTTTGTATTTATCATGTAGAATATATGTACAATCCAGTTACCATTGTAAAGGCCTCCAACCCCAGGAGAGACTGTCCAGTTTCTCCAAATACATAAATTTTGTCCATGTTCTTGACTGCAGTTTCTAGCATCTTTCTTCTGATTCTAGCCGGATCCTTTCTGTAACTGGTCCTAACTGCTTTCTATGTGGATGCAGATTGGAGAGACAGTTCCTACTTACTTAGTGAAGGCCCTCCAAGTCCTGGACTTTTTTTTCCTTTGCATGACAAAGATGAGGCTTTCTCCTGTAGAGATCACAGGTGCATCTGTACAGGTTTGAGTCCCTTCTAAGCCCCTAGGAGAAGCTATGACTTCTAGGGTCAGGTCCCACTCACTCACCTACATATCAAGCAATGGTGGAAAGTCAACAGCATTAATACAGGCAGGGAGGTGAGCCAGCAATGAATTGTTCTTAAGCAGCAAAGACGACCTGGTGGGTCGCCTTTTTAGTGAGTTCCAGAAATCTGGAGTCATTTGAGTCCACAGGGGGAACTTGTGAGAGTCGGGGTTGGGGTGGGGAAGCAACAAGAGAAAATAGAAGCAACAAAAATACGTCTTCAGTGTTGCACTGCTCATTAGACCAGCACTGAGCTAGGACTGGTGTGGCCTGAATAACTGATACTTTTTATAAGTAACTGAAGAGCTATAAAAAGCTTAACATTTAAGAAAATAACAAACAGCTGTGGCGAACAAGCAAGAAAAATCCAGAGGAAGAGCCTGTCTGGGTGGCAAGAGGTCACACTGCTTCATGAGGAAGTACTAAAACATCACTAACATTTGCTACATCAGTGTGTTTTCCTGGCTGGTCATACTACTCTTCCTTTCACCTCAGCCTCATTCCCCTATTGAAGTAGGAAAACAAATGCATGTCACCAGAATGCTAAGCAGTATTTCCTGAAAATAGCATTTCTTTTCCGTGCATCTAACCCTGTGTTAGGGAGTGGTACACATGAGGGGTTCCCAACGAACAGAATGAACAAACACCTTATGCATCCAGACTGAGCCTCACTGCCCTGGGACCCCTGGGTTAGCTCCCATGTGTCTTGACGTGCTGCACAGCTGCCCTTCACTTTAATGGAAAATGCCATCTGCAGGTACCACAGCTAGCAAAAGGCAGCAATTGCCGTCTTGACTTCCTCTGGTAATTATCCATAAACTCAATAATGAGGCAATTACCAGTGGGAGGCAGTATGGTAAAGTGATCAAATATGTGGGCTTGGGGCTCTGAATTCCAACTCTAGCACTTAGTCCTGGGTGATCTTGAGCAAGTTAACTAACCTCCCTGCACCTTACCTCCCTTGATAGTGACTAGTAAAGTCAGGCAAAGTTATCTTCCCCTGGCTTTCAGCTAAGCCTCAGGTGGGTTTGTTAGACAGTGGTCTATGATGACTCTAAGAGGACACATAGCCATCTTCCCTAATTTCCAAGCTTTAGGAATCTTTTCTTAATAGTACACAACAAATGTTAGTTGTGACAAAAAGAAAATAAATAGGAAAATGGTAGACCTAGATCCAACCATATCAATGATTACATTAAATGTAAGTGGATTAAACACTTTTAATTAAAAGGTGGAGATGGTAAGAATAGATATAAAGTAAAAGCAAATTATATATTGCCTATAAGAGATATACTTTAAATAAGAGGGTTCAGATTGGTTGAAATGAATTGGAAGGGAAAAGTATTTCATGCAAATAGTAAGCATAAGAAAGCTGGAGTGGCTATAAGAATATTAGATAAAGTAGACTTCATCACAAAGAGTTTGCCAGAGGAAAAGAGGGACTTCTCATAATTCAAGAGAAAGGCATAATAATTATAAATTTATACAAACTTATTAATAGAGCTTAAAGTATATGAAATAAAAAAGACAGTTAAAGGGAGAAATAGACAATTCTATAATCAGAGCTAGAGATTTTAACACACACCCATAGCAATTAATAGAATAAACAGACCAAAGAGTCCATAAACATGTAGAGGATTTGAAGCATACTATTAATAAATATCAACCATAATTTTTTCTGCCTTTGATTTACATTTTCAGACACTTGCAAAGCTGACAGTTCTGGCTCCTCACCCACAGCAAGGAAGCCACTCAGACCACTGTCCCTTCAGGAGGCACAGAAATGTGGATGGCATCATACTGGTGGAGCCTTTCAAAACTTAGTCTATGGAGAAACTTCTGAATGCTGCAAGGTGGCTACATCTTTTTTTTTTCCTCCTCAGCCTGTTTTATATGAACCAACTCTAGAATCACCAGTCTGTTCCCACAGCCATCCTGCCATCTGCTAGGCTTGACAGCCATTGCTGGAGCTCTCAGAATCCTTCCGTAAGATATTTGGAGTGTTGCCACAACAGATGTTTAACCATCACATGTCACACATGTTGCCTAGGGCAAGACCTCCGTATGAGGAGAATGCTGGAGGTCATGTGGATTACGAAAATCCTTTGAAAGTGTCCATGGCCAAAGAATTTATACTTTGGCTCTGCCCTTAGGTGAACTCTAAACAAATACAGTCCTCATTTATCTTTATATCTATTACCAATTTCTCAGATAAACCTAAAGATCGTATTTGAAAGAAAAAAAATTAAAAAAAAATTGTCCTTTTGAAAAATGTGAAAGATCAGGTTGCTCCTTAGAAATATTTGCTCCTGCCTCTTCTGCCCAAGGCTGTGTGGTTACACTGCAGCATTCCATTCCATGGAGCGTCTGCAGAGTGAGGTGTGCGTGATCTAAGGGCTTTATTGTCCCACGTGAATTGGGCAAAGGTCTCCTCAAATAAGCAATGTATTTTTCATTCACTTGAGGACATGCACCTCAGGTAGATAAAACTTCAGTTAAAAAGTCTACAGGCAGAGAACTAGACATTTCCAAAGTCTGTGGATTCCATGTGTTGGCATCTCTAACCACCATAAATCTCCTTCCAGCATTCCATTCATCCCAACGGCTCTTGCTACGCTGAGGCCATGATGGAGGGCAAAGTCTAGGGAGTATGGATGTAGGACAAGAGGGGACCTTTGCAAAGGTTTTCTTTAAGATCCATGATTTAAATAGTCCATTCAGTTATAGGCTAGGGAAGCAAAAGATCATGGCATTAATGGAGGCAGAGAAGCCATTTCTGAATAGTGAAGGCTTCTTGTATCAGGATGCCCTCCCAACACAGCAACAGCTCCCAGAGAGAAGAGTCTACTATTTTTTAAGCCCTTTCACCTCTAACCCCTTTGGCAACTTCAGTGTTCTCTCCTGAAAGAACATTCCTAGCACTTCTCCTCCCAAACATGGTACCAAAGCCCAGTCAGCTACAGAAGACTTGGCCATTGATCACAAGATCTTTTTCCCTTTGGGATCTTGTTCACCGGGACTCTTCCCCCATGGTATGGCCTGTTAAAAAGGAACAAATTTATAAGAGTCCCCCCTTCTTCAACAGAGTATTATTCTTTGCTGACCAAAAAGAGAATCTGGTTCATTCCATGATTAATCTTTTAAATGCTCTGGAAGGGCAAATAGGTGGCAGGCATGAGGGGAAAGCACTTCCATGAACACATTTTTTACTGGAACTTGTCCTTTTGCAAAGCTCTTCTGCCAGATTCCATTAGGAAATTGAAGCAGATTCACATATCCCAGTGCGTCTCTCTCTCTCCTCATAAATATATAGCCATCACATGGCAGGGAGCGGGGAGAGGCTGACTCTCTCACATGGCATACCCTGCACAGCAGACGTGTAGGCAAATGCAAATACTGAACACGGCCGTGCGTGCATATATGCATATGAATATATATCATGTTATTACTCCTTGGCAATGAGATTCCAAGTAGCTACGGAGAGTGGTTGGGAAAAGTCATAATCAATACAGCTGCACTTCAGAATGTCAATTGAAGTCAGACAATGATAAGAAGATGGGCAGGCTGTCCTTAGCAACATGAAAATAAGAGCCAGGACCACCTAAGGATTGATTAGGGACTGGGCCAAATTCCAGCCCTCAACTCATCACAAATTACGCTAAGAGCTCCCCAGGGAAGGCTCCAATTGGCGTTTTTGAGCTGCACATCCCATTCTTTTGATACAGACATCAGGACTGCCAGGGAGACTATCGGAGAATAAAAAGACAAAGTGAAAAATGAATTCAGGAAGGGCTGCTCTCCCATCCAAATGCTTTCAAGTTTCCTGAGAAATCCTTAAACCTCTTTCAAACAAGCCAATATTATTATTTCACGTTGTCATTCAGGTCCCTAATGAAGGGCACAGGCAGCATGCAGGAAGGTAAAGAGAATTGTAGATGAAAACGTCGGCAGACAGATAGGAAGGCTGCAGCATGGCACAGCCATCCAGCTGGAATGGGAGAAGAAAACCCTCAAAACCCAGTTTTTAAGAGAACGCTTTTTAAGATTTTTTTTCCTTATTCTTCCAGGAACACTTAGGTCTTGTCTTTTTTGTAGACAGAGACATATACTTAATCACAAGCATATTGTATGAAAGAAAAATGTACAGATCTTCTAGACCCCAAAATATATAGCAACGGTTCCAATTTTCATTACCAGAAATAACTAGAGGAAATGAGAAGCAGGTGTGGGAAAGCTTCCCTGAGCGATGCCAGGGCTCAGTTTTAATTCAGCTGTGTATGGCCTGCCGCTGCCTCCCGCCTTGCTGCTCATACGCTCAGAGGCCAGGCTATTCAAAATCCGCCAAAGACACTCAAATTCATTTCTCTTAGACCCCAGCCCTACATGACCTGCCAACAGAACACTTCACCAACTTCCAGCAGTAGCAGCACTATATCTCTAAGGGAGGAAATAGAGGCTCTTCCTAGGTGACACGAAATGTTTGGGGCATAGCTCTGGGGATCTTTGAATTCATCAAAAGAGAACTGCTCTTGTACAAAACCTGAAACTACTCTGGGATGGTTGGTAGAAATCTCAGATAAGTCCTGTATTTCTTCTACTGGTTAAGCTAAATTTTAATGGAGTACGGAGTATGTGGTTTGCTGATACTGGGAACTGTTCATATCACATAAACATCTGAAAATGTCCTTTGTTCGAGGACTACTGCCTGGAGAAGAGGAAGGGAGGTAGATCTGGAGATCTACCTTTTTTTTTTTTTCCCTTTTCATAAATTATCCACATTTGCTTCCTTTAGGCAGCCCCTTTTAATTTTTTGAAAATTTAGAACTCTCCACAAATTAAAAAGAAGACATTAACATCTGCTGTGAGTGTAACTACCAGAGACCAATGCCCATGGAGAACGAGTAACAAGCAGCTAAGTCACTGGGCAGGATTGTATTTGAAGTGTCTGTTGTAGGACAGTCCTTTGTTAGTTTACAAGCCAGCTCTGGGATGATCACTTATGTCAGTTTCAGTAGAGAAAGGAGGGCCAGGAATGGGTCTCAAGCCCTGGTTCTGCCACTTCCTGGTTGCTGACCTTTGACGAGTGGCTTGACCTCTATAGGACTTTAGTTTCTTATCTATAAAATGAGGGGCTGAACTAGATGATTTCCGAGGTCACCTTCGATTATAAAATTTTATGATTCTAAGTCACTAGCCCTCTTGGAAGAAGCATATCTGGCTGTCTTTGTATGAACTGACTAAGCTTAGCACTCTAATGAGCTAACAAGATCTCAAAGTGACAAACTATTCTAACTGACTAGAAGAGGGTAGCCATGATCCTAATGAATGAATCTGCTCATAATTCATCTCCATGTAAGGAACAGAGACACAATAGGGGTCTTTAGCTATGGCAGACTGTTTGGGACCAGGTCCCAGCCGGAACAAAAAAAAAAAAACAAAGGCTCCCACAAAGAAAGGTCAGAGCCTCAACTTTAGTGCTGAACTCACCTCTCCAGAGATTTCACCCCCTGGATGTCCCAAGAATGCCATCTCTCCCTTCTAAGCCGCTAATTCAACCAGGAGACAGCTGCGATTTCACATATGGATGTACAGAGCTCCTGGATGGAAAGAAATGAGTTCCTGCTGAAGGAATGGGTTATTACACTGGCTGGTCAGGTGCTTTCAAGGCCAAAATGCTCATCTTTTATTCTTGGAGTCAGAGATAAAGGGCCTCACTCCAGAAGTCTGACACCTAGGACTTAAAACTGACACAGAACTGCATTTATTCTTGGATCTATATTTCTGCTCATTCATCTTGCCCTTTGACTATGGTGACCTAAGTGTCCCTATCTCCTTTGACTGTCTATGTTCATCCTGATTTACATAATGGACTTCTAAGTGTTGGAAACAGCACTGACCTAAGTATACACACTGCACTCATAGTGGGGGTGGGGAGGTGTGCATGGATGCATTCACACAGGTACATATTCCCTTTTCAAAGATTATTGCAAAAAAAAAAAAAAAAAAACAAAAGCTCTTTGGGCAACCTCAAAGTTGAAGTCTTAAAGTCTTGAAGTGTGGTGTTTGCATTCATAAATGCCAGGGTGGTTGTATCCAAATGATTCAAAAAATATTTACTCTTTTTTAGATTATAGTCTCTCTCATTTTAAAATAATTACTCCTTATA
Organism: Camelus dromedarius; assembly: GCF_036321535.1. NCBI lineage: Eukaryota > Metazoa > Chordata > Mammalia > Artiodactyla > Camelidae > Camelus > Camelus dromedarius. Next base: position 59,000,864 of record NC_087441.1, read on the forward strand.
TATGTAAACTATATTCAAACTTTCTTTAAAATGCTGAACTTTTCTTCTGGGCTTAATAGAGAGAGTAACATTGACTACTGTGGAATTTTAAATAGATCTATGATGTTTGTAATAAATTATCTCTGGCTGATAGATGGGCAACTGTTATTGGTTGAATTTTGTCTTCCTCCCCGCAAATTCAGATGTTGAAGTCCTAACCTCCAGTTCCTCAGAATGTGATCTTATTTGGAGATAAGGTCATTGCATATGTAATTAGTTGAAGTGAGGTCATACTGGAGCAGGGTGGGCCCCTAATTCAATATGACTGGTGTCCTTATAGAAAGCGGAAGTTTGGAGACAGACACCCATAGGGAGAAATGATGTGAAAATGAAGGCAGAGATCAGGGTGATGCTTCTTCAAGTTGAGGGACACCACAGTGTGCCAGCAAACCACCAGAAGCCAGGGGAGAGGCGTGGAACAGAGTCTCCTGCACAGCCCTGGGAAGGAACCAACCATGCCAACACCTTAATCTTGGACTTCTAGCCTCTGGAACTGCGAGATGATAACACTGTTGTTTAAGCCACTTACTTTCTTATGTCAGCCATAGGAAACTAAAACAATAACCAAATTTGGAGATTTTCTCCTCTAGGCTTATTTCTAAATTATCAAGACCAAATGCCTCTACCAATTTGCCAACCACGTCTAAACACCGAGACATGTGTCTGGGCTCGGCCCTGCTGAGAGCGGTCGCTGGGAATGCCCTGGAGACCAGGCTGTCACAGCAGACATCAACAGGGATGGTGTTCTCTTACTCTCAGCCTTGAATCAGTAAAAGAAAAAAAAAAGAGCACACTTGCGTATTCACTGGTTTAGGCCCAGTCATGATTCCTTTAAAGACGCTGCCAATAGATTTTAGTCATTCTCTGGCAAAGGTTTCTCTTCAACCGCAAACACTACATAGTTACGGAATGAGTCACCACCTTGAGTAATCTAATTCCTTGACCAGTACATGCCTGCTGCTCACAGCTCACAGTGTCTTTCGTTGCGTATTTTGTTTTCCTCTGTTCTCTGGAGCTTCTTTAACACTTTCTTAAGGGTGTGGTACAGGATTCACTCAATCCTCAGAGAGAATGAATCTTGCTTACTCAGCGGTGTGTGAACCAGCCAGTCATCAAGAACCAAAACGTTAAGTTTTATCAAGCTTTCTCATACCTTGAGCTCAGCTAGAAGTGGCATTCTTACTGCAAAAAAAAAAAAAAAAAAAAAAAAAAAAAAAAAAGGCAGAAAGTGAGGGCTAAAAAAAATTTTCCCCGTACTGGAAGCCTTTTGCTAAAGAATCCGGGGAAAATCAAAAGGAAAGGAGCTGAACCATGTTCCAGGAAAGAGGACGGTGGAGCAGAGCCCAGCCCCTGTCACCAGCCAGGCTCCCACACAGACTCAACTTGCATCACCAAATAATATCAAAGAGTTATTTCTCTCAATAAAGCTTAAAGCAAATAAACCTCTGAGCTTATTTTTGCATGATTTTTTAAGAGCATGCCTTAAAGGTATTTTCCCTACCAACACATTATAACCACAGCATGTTTTGTTCTCAACCAGGAAATTTTTTTCTACCAGGCTGGTAGATTGAAACATACTGAATATTTGTAACATTTCTTTTAAAGAGAATTATTTTTATGAGTATCTGGCCAGCACTTCTTGAGTTTTGTTTGTTTTTTTTTTTCTCTCTCTCTTCTGTTTTCAGTTGCTTACCTAATTTTTATTCTTCCCTGAGCAGGTAACAATATCATGGAAAAAAAATTAGAGAAGTGAAACCATCAACAAAATGAAAAAGACACCCTACTGAATAGGATAAAACATTTGCAAATCACACATCTGGTAAGGGATTAATATTCAAAATAGATAGAGAACTCATATAACTCAATAGCAAAAAACCAAATAATCCAATTTAAAAATGGACAGAGGATCTTAATAAACATTTTTCCAGAGGAGACATACAGACGGCCAACAGGAACATGAAAAGATGCTCAATATCACTAATCAACAGGGAAATGTAAATCAAAACCTCAATGAGATACCACCTCAACACCTGTCAAAATGTCTGTTATCAAAAGGACAACAAATAACAAGTGTTTGCAAGGATATGGAAGAAAGGGAACCCTTGTGCATTGTTAATGGGAATGTAAACTGGTGCAGACACTATGGAAAACACTAACTTGAAAAGATACAGGTACCTCCATGTTCACTGCCACATTATTTTCAATAGCCAAGACATGGAAGCTGCGTACATCAATGTATGATGGATAAAGAAGATGTGATATATATATAATGGAATATTATTCAGCCATAAAAATTGAAATATTGCCATTTGCAACAACAGGAATGGACCTGGAAGGCATTATGCTAAGTGAAATTAAGTCAGACAGAGAAAGGCAAATAATACCACATGATCTCACTTATATGTGAAATTTAAACAAGCAAACAAACAAAACCAAGCTCATAGATACAGAGAACAGATTAAGTGGTTGCTAGAGTTGGGGGGTGGGGGTGGACAAAATGGGTGAAGGGGGTCAAAAGACACAAACTTCTACTTAAAAATAAGTCAGTCACGAGGATGTAGCATGGCGACTATAGTTAATAATACCATATAGATTTGAAAGTTGCTAAGAGAGCCAATCTTAAAAGTTCTCATCACAGGAAAAAAGTTGTATAACTACGTATATGGATGTTAAGTAGACTTGCTGTGGTGATCATTTCACATCTTGTACAAATATCAAATCATTAGGTTACTCGCCTAAAATTAATATAATGTATGTCAATCATACTTCAATTTAAAAATAGAAGTTGGAGAAATGGAAGAAAAGTTCTTTAAATTCATTTCAACTGTGCTATGCTATTTCATAACCTTCCCACGTGAAGGAGGGAAAAAGCTATCTCCTAAGTTTGTGCCCTAAATGGGGGTGCTTTCAGAACAAGCTGGAGAGTGGCTGTTTAATAGTATTATTCATGACTTATGTTTGTATGGCAATACACAACTCTCACAAAGCTCACTTCATCCTCAAAATAGTCCTGAGAACTGGATGTACTACCACTGAGGAAACAGAAGTGCCCAGGTTCTGTGGAAGGTGGTGGAGCTAGGACTCTCAGCCTAGGGCTCTTTATTTTCTTTATCCTCTAAGGCAACGCGCCCTGGACAGGCAGCTCAGCCATCTGCCACAGAGAATTCTCTAGTCAGCTTAGCATCAGACTCCTCTCTGCCTAAGGACAACAAAATGAGCCACAAAACTTCCCTAAGCTTCTGTTTTCTCCTCTGCAAAATAAGGACAATGCCACTAATCCCCATAGGATAAGGTGAGAGTAAAATCAAACGATGCTGGTGAAAGAAGGTTAATAAACCATAACGCGGGCCGCACATGCTGCACACATCCCTTTCCTAGGAGCTACAGCACAGAGAGAATAGATGTTTATTTGCTATTCAGTCTTAGGCAAGTTTCTTAGTATTTCTACTGCTCAGCATCCTTATCGGTAAAGCAAGAATACTACTAGACCCTTGCCCATAAGATGAAGAGTAAAGGAGATAATCTATGCCAAGCACTCAGCCCTGGTGACTGCATGGACATCACAAGTCCTCAGTAAATGTGGACTGTCATTAGTAAAGTTGTTCGTGTTTGATCCCAGCCCTCTACCAGCCCAAGTATCAGCAGACGAGCAAAGCCCAGATGGTGAATATCCAGGCTCTTTGCTCCGATGGCAGTCTCACCTCTATCCTCTCAAAAGACATGAGTGGACAAGTTCCACTTACCCTTTGTTTTGCAGAATTAACATCTCTGGTCCATGGTGGACATTCAGTCATTAACATGCTTTGCTCTCCTTTTATTCCCATGACACTACAGCACAGCATTGGGTTGGAGAATATTTACTCCCCTCTTGAGATCCAGGGAACAGAACTGACCCACTCCTCACCCCAGTGTCCCTCTCCAAAGAGGGGCCATGCGACAAGGTGACGTCAAAAGATATTCGGCAGTTACGGAGCTAGGTTTTATGAACACACATGAGAACCAATCATTTTATGTCCTAACTAGGAAGAGCTGACTCTAGTTGTCAGCAAGTAAATGTAAAATGACAGGAATGTAAAAACCAGCAAAGCGCCTGACTTAGAACTGGCACTTCAAACAACCTGGGAGGGAAGAAGAAACAGTAACGAGGTGTCTTTTGGACTGGATGGGTGTCTGATCATAGCTTTGAAGAATGTTTTATCAGGAAAAGAAGAATAAACACCAGCATAAACTAATCTTAAAACCTCATTCGTCTCTGGCTACAAACACTACTTCTTAATTGAATCAGGTAACTACATTTTTCTGTAACTTAGATCATCGAAATATATATATCTTTATGTATTGCCTGAGGGCCACATACATTACACATGTCAACACTCACGTGAATGGAAGCTGTTTACCTGTGTTCGGGGATGGTTGTGGTATGTGGGCCAGATCCTCAGACTTGCTTTCAGGGAGTTTTGAAACCCTGAGATGTCTCAGTGACTTTCAGAGAAGAGGGAAACAGAATCTTGGGAAGGTGGATGCATGACGGAGGTGTCCTGAAGTCCTCAGCATCGCCCTGTCCATTAGCACTTCTGAAGTAAATGTGGTCATCATCCTCAAACATTTCCTTTTCCTCTGAATTCTTCCCTCTGGGAGGTCTAACAGGGTCTGTGATTCAGATCTTGAGCTTCCTACCCTGTCTGCTTTGTTTTTTCAGAACATCAACATTTGAACATGGGACTTGCTCTTATATGGGGACTTGATTCAATCAGTGAACATTTATTAAGGGCCCGCTACCTAAAAGGCATTGCACAGGGCAGTGGGGTTGATTCTGTAAACCCCAGTCATCTGCAAACAGCATCAAGGGCCAACTAGGTATCAAGCACTGATGCTGTAAATTTGAATAAAGCCCAGCTCTTGTGCTCTAGTATGTAGACAAGTCAGGGATGCAGGCAGATCAATAATTACAGCACACAGTGAAAAGTGCAAAACAACCAGCCAGTCTGACCCCTCCTGCTGAAATTCATGAGTGGATGTGGTGGAGCACCGGCTGGAGAAGCTGGGCACAGGTGCTCCAGCACCAGAGAAGAACCCTTCCCAGCAATAGATGGAAACACAATTCAGTTGCCAGATACCCTCACCTGCCCATATTCCCACAGAGCACTTTCTCTTCTGTCTCATAAGAGCCACAGAATTTTCCTGTAGCTCTGGGGAAAACAGCCTTTCACTGGGGCCTCTTACTCTCCCCTCCACCCCCTCTCTAGTCTAGTTTTCTCCCCCCACCCGTGTCTGTTGGTGTCTGTGATTTCCTGTTTGTTTCACTGTTCCGATGCTGTCACCCCGTCATCACACTGGGCCTCCCCCGAGTGATACCCTGTAAACCGCCACCTACCTGGAATACACGCAATTGTGTCTTTTTACTGGAGGTAGGAACGATATGTAACACTGAAAGAGTCTGACGCTATCCTATTGACATTTTGTATTTTTCACTGAAAGTGAACTTCCATAGATAAAACATCCCCCTCTCTAAGACTATCAAGCCATAATTTGAAGAAAAACCTATCAGGAGCCTTTATCTTTTTAACACTCATGAATCTGACCCAGAGGAAAGCATGAGGAAAAGAAAATGATAGAATTGTGAGAACTTCCTCTCTGTTTCAGGATGCATGCATTCCTGCAAAAATGAAGACACAGGGAGCCTTGCCAGCGATGGGCTACGCCGGGGGTGGGCATTCCTCTCGGGGGCGGCCCCCTCGGGGGCTGCGGCTTTGGGTGCTCTGTCTCTAGCTGGGGGAGACAAGAATGCCATTGTTCCTGCTCTCACCACAATTCTGGGAATGAAGAATAGCAACGTTCTTTCTTTTTACATCCCAGTATAATCTCTTTATTCAAGGCCTGCATTTCAGAAGGTCTCAATTTGAAGTGTGGATCTTGGAAAACCCCATCTAGTAATCAGGAAGAGAGCCGGGGGCGCCTGGGAGGTTGAGCCGTGCCCCCAGCCTGTGGCTGTGGGGATGCTCTGACCTGTGGCCTGAGGCCAGGCGGTTGGTGTCCGGAAGGAGGCAGTGCTGCAGCTGCAGGGTACTGGCTGAGCGCAGACTCTAGAACCTGACTGACCGCAGGCAAACCCGCAGCTCCATCACTTACAGTGTGACTCTGAGCCAGTGACTTAACGTCTCTGTGCCTCAGTTTCCTCCCTTGGAGGGAAGTGAGGAAAACAACAGAACCTCACGGGGTCTTCGTGGGGGTAGAGTGAGCTAGTATACATGAGGCTCGCAGAGCTGTGTTGGGCACGTAGCGAGCACTGTATGCGTGATTACTATTGCAATTCCAGAGGCTCCAGGGAAAATCCAGTTAATGGCAGAATGGTCTCCTTTATCTGGATGTAAACCATGAAATACCAGCATTCAATAGACTCAGATCTCAAGTCACATAATCCCAGATCCCAAAGACAGGCTTTTAATAAGGCATAATTCCTGGTCATACTGTAACCCACAAATAAAACAGAGGTAGCAACACAATGTATAAGATTCCACTGAGCTATTTCAAGGGGAAAAAGGAATCTACTCAACAGAAACAGGGCTGTGTCCTTGCCCTGGTGTACACATGCTTTTCAGGACCCGGGTGTGTATGTGTTTCCAAACAAAACAAAACAAAACAAAAAAACAGCCCTATTGAGATGGACAGACTTTCTCCCCAGATTCCTGGGTTCAGAGAAACCCACAGTTCACCAAGGCAGTTTGCTCAACTCTAATTAGGAATCTGATTGCTGGTTGGCCTTGCACAAAGGACTTTTAATTAGGGCTGAGAACGCTTAGAAAAATCCACTTGGCAAGTTGACTCCCTCCCTCTATCTCTTTTTTAACATCTTGCCAAGATCATAAGGAAAGGGAGAGCTTAATTACAGTTGGTGTATATATCTTTAAGAAAAAAAAATACATTAAGTGCTTTAAAATAGGCTCTCTTGGCTCTGTGATCACAAGGATTTTACTCACTTCTTATCCCTGATTGGTCTCATTCTCAGTTACAGATGAATCAGACACATTTTGAGCAGCTTTAAGATTTGCTTTTCATCCAAAGCCAAGTAGGCAAATGGCAGTGAATTCACAAGCTTTTCCAAATGATCTCATAGGTTCCTCCGGCTCCACTGTGGGGGCCGTTTGCACTCTGCGACGCTGTTATCTTAAACACCCCCGGCCTGCCTGTGTCGAAGGGGAGGCCGCCGAGTAGGGCCCAGCGAGACACTCCACTTTCTAGAAGGCGAGTTTGAGTGTCTTAATAGGTGCACGTGGCAGCCGTAAATGGAAAAAGAAGAAAATAAGCACATGAAAGACCCTCAGCCAGAAAGTCGGGTCTGGAGGAGGCGGGGTGGACACGGAGCCTTGGAGATGGATGCGGTCCTGAAATCATCATTTCTCAGTGCATCGGGAGGGCCACCTCTCATTCAGTCTCCCAGCCTGAAAAAAGGTGACCCGTGCTCCCCTTCAGTCCACTTGAACCTGGCCCTGGCAGCCAGTGGCTTTTTAATTATTTATATGAAATATCTGACAGTACACGGAGTAGCTGAACCCGATGTCACATATGCACAGGGCGACTCTGTGAAGCTCAAATCAGCCCCTCGGATGCAGGAGATTTTCCGACTGAAGTTCGCGTTGTACTGCTCCTTTAGTCTCTTTTTTTCCTCCAGGTCTTTGTGCCTCGGTGCTAAGGATCCCTTTCATCTAATCTCAGGAACCTGAAGCTGTGCTATTGAATTACATTTCTTCACTTACTATTTATGTTTGATGCAAAAATAAGAAAGCGGGTAGAAGCAGAAGATGCTGTCACTTACGTCTGAAAGGGAGATGTCGATCATCCCTGAGCCCCTTCCAGCTCTTTCACACTTTTTCAACGTGACGCTTCTGTGCAGACTCTTGACTTTGGCTTCGTGGAATTATCTTAAAATTCAGGCACATCCGTCTCTGCTGAGCTTGTGCAGCTCGTGGTCCAAAGGAATTTTAAAGTCTTCTGCCTTTTGACTTAGACAGCTGGTGAGAGGTGGAGGGGACAAGCCACTCTGAAATCTTTCCCACCCCTGGGAATACGTGACGGCTACCCAAGTGCCTTCAGATACATCTTTCCAAGTTTGCTCCGGTGCTGTAGTGGCAGCTGCGACAAATGCATTTCATGATTTGATGGTGAAATGTCATAGGGCTAAAAACTCCTTAATGTCAGAGAAAATATGGGAGGGAGAAGAGCTTTCTAATTCAAGCCAGGTGAATTCCCAAGATACTGGGCTGATTTATCACACCATACATATGCCTCTCCTTGACGCTGCTGTTACCCCATCTTAGGAGAGACCAGACATCTATTTATCACCATTATGTTATCCCTGCTTTTGAAAAATAATCAGGTTTATGTGTTACCTTCCTTCCCAACTGCCAAGAACACTCTCCAGAACTTAGCATTAGTTCTTCTGATGAGTTAGAGGGGGAAATATCATTATCCTTGTTTTACAGATGGAGAAGTCTGAAGCTCAGGGAGGCTGTTTTGCCTAAGGTGAAAGTGTTGTTTTAAGCCCAGACTTTTATTTTTATCTCTTCAAATTTCTTCCTGAGGGTGGTAATGAGCTCTGAGGATTCATCAGGACTGAACCTTGTCTGAAGACTTGTTTATAAAATTATTTCAATAAAATCCACAATCAGATTGGCTGGGGTGGGTCTTCAAACCCAGCGGCTTCCCTAATGAGCACACACCCGTCAGGGCGGCAAAATCTCGTTACCAGCCGGCTTCTCCCACACTCTGTCAAGGCGGGTGGTGGGGGCTGGTGCAAGTTTATTAGTAATAAAGACCAAAGCCCTAGGAGCCTTTATACGAGAGCCTGGTTTCTTTTTCATTTGTTTAATTATTTAAAAAGTTAGGTTGGAAAATGTTGGTGGAGCAGCTAATAACGTGACTTGAGAGACGATGGCTTGGCACGTCCCACTCATTAGCTCTGAAACAGCTTCGCGGCGGGCTTTTCTCACTCTGTTGCCGGCTCCTAATTCTCCTTCCTTGCGGTTGTGCTATTTGCCCCTCTGATTCCTATCTGCCTCCCTGACTCAACTCACAGACTTAAGTTACTTATACAAAAGACTGACTTTTCAAAGTGAAAAGGAACCCAGAAGAAGGATGTTTATGTTTCAGAGCCCAGGGCTTCCTTCTCATTACTCATGGGCCTGGGAGCCACCATGGATGGCTGTGGGTTAGTGGAGTCTGCCTTCCAACTATGTTATGTTCTGAAACATTTGTTCTTTGGTTATTTACATAGGACAGCACCACTGAAGATAGGAGGCCAAACTGTGGCCCCCTGTGGGACCAGGATGTCATAGCCCCTCACTCAAAGGTGAGAAAGTGCTTCTCTGTCTTAGAGATCCACCATTGCCCGAAAGAACTCCCCAACTACACACACACACCAAGGTGACTCAGTTGCCCCTAAGCCTCCGTTGAAATGGGAAGAAAGCAAAGGAGGATGGGTTTACCATTAACTGCCTTGCCCAGTGGAAGTCAGGATCACTATACCGACCTACTTTTTATTGGAAGCTGCATTTGGTGCAGATGGAGACAGTCATAATTCATTTACATTCTGTTCATTTTTTGTTATTTTTTCTAACGTTTGTGGTTTTCCAGTAAAATTTCTGATTTGCAAGTGATAAAGCAATACATGCTCATTGTCAAGAAGTTAGAGAAAACCAAACAAAAATATTGGGAAGAAAATTACATTATCCATAATAATTACATCACCCAGAGAACAAATGTTAACGTGCAGCCTAGACCCCACCAATCGCAAACAGACACCTCCTTTTTCATTTAGGATTAGCATGTACACAGAGTTTAGACCCCACTTTTCTTTTCCATTTGACATTATTTCTTGAGCATCCTTCCATGTCCTTAAGCAGTCTTTGAGAATATGATTTTTATCAACCGCATAAATGGCAGTTTAGTGTGCTACGATTTATGCACCCCATCTCCCTAATGTTGGACATTTAGGTTGTTCTAATTTGTTGTTATCATACAGACTTCTGTAATGCATAACCCTTTATGGCACACAAATCTGTCTTCTGAGGGTACTTTCCTCAAATGGAACTAATGAGTTGAAGTCTATAAACATTCGAAAATTCTTAGAATCTGTTTTCAATTTGTTTTCTAAAAGCACTGCAAATGTATATCCTGATTGCTGTATGATGGTATCCTTCGACCTGAATCTTTGCTACACAAATTTTTTTAAAAAATCTTTCCAACTGGATAGATGTTTATATCTGTTAATGGCATTTTACTGATATTAATTTATATTTGTTTGCTAACTAGCTATTTTTAACAGCTTTATTGAGGTATAATTTATGTATCACAAAATCTAATTGTAAGTATACAATTCAGAGATTTTTAGTAAATCTATAGAGTTGTGTAACTATCACCAATTTTAAAACACTTTTAGGACATTCTAATTTTGAAACAGTCCCCATAAACTCCCCAAATTCCCTGGAGTCCAGCTGTAGTCAATCCCCGCTCCCACTCCTGTCCCCAGGCAACCACTGATGTGCGTCTCTATAGATTTGTCTTTTCTGGACATTTCATAAAAATGGAATTATGTGTAGTATTTTGTGTCTGACTTTTTGCTTAGCAAAATGTTCTTGGGGTTTATACAGGTTTTAGCATGTTATGACAGCATATATTTCATTTTTTTCTTTTTTTACTGAAGTATAGTCAATTACAGTGTTGTGTTAATTTCTGGTGTACAGCATAGCAATTCAGTTATATATTTTCATTTCTAATTTAATATTTAATTCATTTTTATTGGTGAATTCTTTAGTGTAGATGTATCTAATTTTGTTTATCTCTTCAATAGTTGATGGACATTTGGATTGATTCCAGTTTGGGGCTATTAGAAATAATGCTACTAGAAATATTTGCAAACAAACTTTGTGGGATGTATGTTTCATTTCTTTTGGTAGATTCTAGGAGTAAAATTGCCCAGTCCTCTAGTTTTTAAAATGTCCATCAACTAGTGAATGGATAAACAAAATTTGGTAATTTCAAATTTTACTTATGGTTTAACATAACATAGAAATCATGTTTTCTAAAACTTCAAAAGAATTCTTTGGTAAGCCATCTGGACCTGGAGAGTTTTTGAAAGGAGTTTTCTTGATATAACTTTGTCAATTCCTTCTCAAAGTTACAGGGTTTTTTTCATATGTATAATTTATTTAATAAATTTTAGCAATTTCCGCTGGAAAATCATCCGTTTAACAATATTTTCACATGTATTAACATACAGTATCTTATTCCCTTTAAATCTCTTCTGCAATATGTTCACATCCATTTTCCAGTTCTAACATTATTTGTTTGTATTTCCTTTTTTCCTGGATTCAAATGATGAGAAGTATTTTCATCTTGCTCATCTTTAAAAATATGAAAACATTTGAATTAATCATGTATATTTTATTTTCTAATTTGTTAATTGTTGTATTTATCCTTCTTGTCTATTTCTGCTTATTTGGATTTACTTTATTCTTCTATTTCTAATTTTTTTAGTCATCTTAGCTTTTAAATTTTCATTATTTCTGGTTTAATACTGACAGTATTAGAAGCCCTCAGCATACTTCTTGGTACCAATCTGGCCACATTCCATGAATGCTTATATATAATTTTCATAACTTTCTAAATAGTTTGGAATTACAGTTTTGATTTTCTTTTTTTAAATGAAACCCTTATAAAGAATTTTTAAAGTTTCTAAGTGGTTGAGAGCTTAGATTTTTTATTCTTATTATAACTTGTGTCATTTTTTTCCATAATGACAAAGTTTTCTTTGTGGTCTTGTATTTGTTTTGCTCAGAGTTTCAAATAACACTTTTTAAAAAGGCTCATTTTTTGTTATTAGGGAACAAAATTCAGTATTTACCTATAAATCCACTTTAATAATTACAGTATTTCAAACTTTGGTATCCTCTTTTTCTCTTTTTGGTTGTCAAAGTCTGGTATTCAGGTCTCCTGATGACAACAGTTTTCCTGTCAATTTCTGGTTTGTTTAATGTTTACTACTGTGCTTTTATTACATGACATATCACTGTACTGTCTGCATTCTGCATTATACCTTTTATCAACATAAAGTGCCAAATGGATCTTCTATCCCAAGGATTTGCTTTAGGATGGATTCTCCTTTCTCTAATTATTACTGCCATTCATCTTTTTATTTGCATCTGCTTTACTTCCAAAGATTTGGCAATTGTTTTGTTCTTTCAGTTACTTAAAATTAATTTAAACACTTATGATCTTTCTCCTGATTTCCAAGTAAATTCATGTTCATTACAGAGATTCTGGCAACTATAGAAAAGCACACACACACACAAAATCATCCATTACCCAGGATCCAGAGTTTTCTCTTTTTCCTTCCTCTTCTTTGAAAACATTCTTTGATATGTTCAGAGAAAGCCACAAAAGCCTGCATTGTGAGGGCCTACAGGTCACAGACCAGTTAAACCAGAAGCTGATCATTCCGCCGTCTAGAGCACAGAGAGACAACATTAGCAGCTCTCATTTCTGCTTCATTTCTTGAAATTCAAAAACAGCAAATCACATTCCTCTATGGTCCACTCTGGGAGCAGAGGAATAAATTGATTGGATTGTCAAAGCAAGGACGTCGTGACTCTGCTGCAGTCAGGACGGAGAAGCTAGGCAGCTCCCTTGTGTCAGTTCAGAGGTGATTCCAGCAGCTGCCACCAAGAAGCAAAACCATGGCTTCAGCAGAGGCCTGCGATGTGTGTCGGGGCATGTGTGTGTTATTGTGTGTTTCTACGTGTGTATTCTGTGTATGTTACATTGTTGTTGTGTTGTGTTGCTGTGTGTATGTTGCTAATGTGGAGGTGTTTTGTGTGTGTGTTCTTGTGTGTGTGTTGTTGGGAGTATGTGTTGTTGCATATATGTTGTTGTGTTTGTTGTCAGTGTGTGCTGGTGGTGTGGGTCTGTGCTGGTTTTATGTGTGTGTTGCTGCGGTGGGTAGGTGTTCTTGTGTGTGTTTGCTCTTGTTTGTGTGTGTTCGTGCTGGGTGTATGTGTTGTTGTGTGTTTGCATGTATGTATAGTTTCGTGTGTGTTGTTGTACATGTGTGTATGGGGGAGGATCAGAGCAGTAGAAAGGGCTTGGCAGCAGCCAGAGGTCCTACTGAGGGTAAGCAGAGTCGTTTTCTCCTGGAGGTCGGGAGACTCTGGGTCTGAGACCTGCCTCAAGTCATGTTCTGGCTAAAAAGTGAGATCCAGAGCTTAAGCAAAAATGTGTTCTACGTCAAAAGGTCTGAAAATAGGCTCTCCAAGGAAAGGTCAAAGGGATTGAACCCCTTCCCTTCAGGGAAGAAAAGTTCAAGTGGCTACTTAATTGCTACCATTAAATCTACGAAGCTCCTCTTAAAGAGAGTGTTTAGTGGTTTTCCACTTTCTACAAAAGACTGAAAGGGTGAAATGCAATCAGCTTAAAACAATGGAAAGATTAAGGTATTCCTCAACTCTCAGATTTGTACAACATTGAACAGTCCATCCCCAGCAATCTCTGAAGAGAGATAAACAGCCGTCCAGAATGCAGAGGCCAGGAACTACTGGAAACCAGCACAGCCTCTGGGTCCGACAGACCTGGGCTAGGATTCCAGCTCTGCAAGACTCCCCAAAGATGACCAACCTCTTCACTCTGTTTCCTCATCTATAAAATGGGCATAATGACGACTGTAGCACAGATTGTTGTTGGATTAAATCGACTGATAACCTATGTAAATCTCCCAGCCCAGTACCTGATACATGGTAGGTGCTCAACAAATGTTAGCTTCCTCCCCCTTTCAATTGTCAGTCGATAAGCAGTCAATCTTGTACATCCTTTGACCACTAAAGAGAATCCTAACTCAATGCCATTCACTAAAGGTCTACTGAGCACCTCCTTGATGTGAGGCGCTAGGGTGGACAAGTGGTCTTCCTTGGCCTCCGCTCACTCTACCTTTGGTATACCTCCGATTTTGTGCGTGGGTCCACCCCACCGCCTCCACCCACCTTCTCAGTAGATGTGGTTTTGCTGGCGCTTACTAGGTGACACGTGATACAGGCATTGCCAATCAAAGCATCTGAGAGCTCTGTCAAGACTAATTGGTTCAGAAATGAAAACCTGACCCAGTCAGAGGCAGTGAGACCCAAGAGGTTTTGCTGGAGCTTACTGGACAGCAGGCCCACGTTTCTCCCAAGAGCCTGGGAGGCTGGAGCTAGTACACCCATCTAACCTCCTCAAGGGCCTGAGAATTACTACAGAGGAGAGCAAAGCTGAGTTTAGAAACAAGGAGAAGCCAGCTCAATCCCCAAACTTTTCAGTAATGTGACCCAGTAAATTCCACTTTTCTTTTAAAGCAGTTGAGTTGGGTTTTATGTTGCCAAAGAGTCCAAATTGACATAGGCTGTGTAAAACATACAGAAATGAATAAGACCCAAAAGCTTATAAATTATAAATGAGATGTTTAAAAACATAATAATAGTACAGGGCAAAGTATTTATTATTTACTATTTGTCCAGGGCTTACTGCATGCTAGATACTGTGCTAAATTCTTTGCACACGTTTATGGAACACAAGTTTGACTCTGAAGTTGAGAGAGAGGAAGAAATTGGACAGGTGTGAGAGGACAGTAAAGAGGGAACAAATGGAGATAGAAAAACGCAGGGGCAGTTTGGGAGAAGGCTGGCGGTCCTGTTCACTGGGGCCTGACCGGCAGGAAGGACAGTTGTGGGAACAGGACTAGAAAGGCAGACTGAGGTCAACTCACTGGGAATTCAGAACGCCAAGGCAAGGAAGCTGTGTTCTTAACCACCAAGGTGTTTCAAGCCAAGAAGGAAGAGATCCAAAATTTACTTTCACATAGATTAGATTTTATCTGAGGAAAACATTCCTGTGCAGGACATGAAGATCATTTCCAAGGTGAGCAGAGAAGAGGGCTAGTAATGAATGTGTAAGTATTCACAACTTTTGCCCCATCCCTAACTCTGATAGAGCTTGACTCTTCCTTTTGGGTCAGCAACCAGATGTTTGACTAGGTAACGAGGGAAACATGGCAAAGACTTTAAAAACCTGAGATGGTAAGTTGGTCTGTAGAAAGAAGGGTTTCGGTGACAGGCAAGGGAGAGAGACAGCAAGCCTGAGTTGGAGCTTGCAGGGCTGGAGTTTGAGGAGGAAAAAAGAAGAGATTCTTGGGGAGCGGTTCCATCTACATAGAGGAACTGAGAGTGATGGGAAAGAGGGTTTTAGAATGTGGTGTTGTGTACTTTCCTGAGAGACAAAGTGAAGGCTCGAGGCACGTCCTGTAATTACTTCTTCAATTCCAGATTGCAGGTGCTGGGATTTGTTATCACTGGGAGGAAGGGTTAGTTTAGATCCCTATCAAAGAGTATGGCTGACGGTGGGGAAGAGGAAAAGCATTTCGTGTTCAGCTTGAGGGAAGACATGGGATGGGTCTGTCCAGGGAAAGTGCTGGGAGCCTGCCTACCTTAGGAAGAGGCACCAAAAAAGCAAAGTGAGAACAAAAGGTGTGGGTATGTCAAAACCATGTGATGGGTTTCTCCAAAAGTTAAACCAAGCATTGCTGTGTGATCCAGCTATTCCACTTCTGGGTATAGACCCAAGAGGACGGAAAGCAGGGGCTCACACACATACTTGTCATGGCAGCACCACTTGCTGAAGGCACAAAGTAGGAACAACCCTAGTGTCCATCAACAGATAAATGGATAAACAAAATGTGGTACACACACACACACACACACACACACACACACACACACACACACAATGGAACAGTACTCAATATTAACAAGGAAGGAAATTCTGACACATGTTACAACATGGATGAACCTTAAAAATATTATGCTAAGTGAAAGAAGCCAGACACAAAAAAGACAAATAGTGTATGATTCCACATATATGAGATAACTAATATAAGCAAATTCACAGAAAGTAGAGTAGAGGTGACTAGGGCCTGGGGGAGGAGGAGATGGGGAGTTACTGTTTAATGGGTACAGAGTTTCTGTCTGGGATGATGAAAAAGTTCTGGAAATGGACAGTGGTGATAGTTGCACAATATGGTGAATATAATTAATGCCACTGAATTGTACACTTAAAAATAGTTAAAACAGTAACTTTTGTGTTATGTATGTTTTGCCACAATTTTTAATAAAGCCATATGTGCTGTAAGGTTACTGATGCTAGACTGGGAGTGTGGGGTTGCCTACTGTCCCCAGACACAAGTCTTGCTCAGAAGGGAGAGCTGTTAAACATTGTTCTAGGGAGACTGATCAATAGCCCTGAGACAGAGATACCTGGACCAATGCCAAGCACTGGCCTGGGGTGTGAACTTTCAAACCAGGGAGGCCGTGGTAACTTTAAGAGCCAGACAAAGGGAGAATTGAGGGGATTTGGGTTACTGGTTGGGGAGAGAGGCATTGGGAGAGCCAGGTAGTTTTCATGATTTAAGCATTTTTTTCCTTACAAAATATTTGCTACCATGGTTGATTTCCTTTTTTTTTTTTAACAAACCAAGTGTTTCCTTCCTGATATGACCTCACTTTACCTTTCAACTGCTGCCATAAATAGACTCATCAACCACGCAGTCTCTAAAAATTGTCAACCTCAGCCAATAAATAGTACTCAACCATATGGAAAAAAGTGGGCAGTCGTGACTCAGACAAAGTGACTCTGCTTTTCTGAATGGAAAAATCATTCCACGTTTTGATCTTGACCAAGAATATTACCGAATGCAACTTGGGGATCTGTAAATAAACCTTTTTTTTTTTTTTTTTGGTACTGCAACATTTCCTATTGCATCACTATATGCTTTGACAGAGACAAATGTCAAATTCTCATCTGATCAATATAAAAGCCATCTCGCAACCTGTTTTTCAGGATCTCCTATTTCACTTTTTATGTTTTATTAACCCTACTATTCCAATAATGTTTTTATTTCAATTTATTTTAAATCTTACACAAAATTCAAGACAAAGTACACACCTATGTAAAAACCTGAATTCCAACAGGTTCAAAAACAGTTTGCTGCTCCCATAGAAATAGAGTAGATGTGTTTCATTATCAAAGGGGCCCTCGTGTCTCTTAACCACAGATGAAGTTAAAGCAGTTAACCTGTTTACCCCACTTACCACCCACTGACACACAGTAGCAGAGCAGAGTCTTCAGAGACTGGGAAAGGGGGAGATATGTTTGAATAATGACGAGAAAGGTCTGACACTCAACCAGGTCAGCGCTGAAGAGATCAGCCTGACTGAGTGCTGCACTGAGAGGCTCTGGGCAGCTGACAGAATCAGAAAGACAGAGACAAGAGAGGATGAGGGGGGTCGGGGCTGATATGATACCTTTACCTTCATCATCCCATCCCATGTGTGCCACACAAAAGGGAAATCCTAGCTGGGCTGTATCAAACTAGATCAATTTGACCACTGGAGATGGTGATATTCTTCTCCAAGGCATCTATTTGCATCCACTGATCTCTGTGGAACTTTGAGGGCCTTATAGGAAACATACCTGAACTTTGTCCATTTCAGGTAGCTGTGGATATATTCATCCCACAAATATTTACTGAGTGCTTCCTAACTGTGACAGATGCTGTGCAAAGTCCTGAGGATAAAGCTGTGAAGACAAGAGCCGTGTCCGTTGGGACCTTACAATCTTAGTGGAGGAGACCACAATCAGTAGAAGAATAAATAACAAGATAATTAATGATTGTGAGAACTGCAATGAAGAGAAAGAACAAGACTGAGGAAGTAAATGGAAACTGCACAAGGCCACCTCTGATAGGTGTTCAGGGATGTCCTTGGAAAGGGAACATCTGAGCTCGATCATCAAGGATGAGAAAGAGCCAGCCAGTCCCCCTACGGGGTGGAGGTGGAGGGAGCTTCCCAGGGAAACTCAAGTGCCAGGCCTGGGAGCACACGCTCAAGAGAGAAAACTGAACCTGGAGTGGCTGTGACTCTGATACAAGATAGTTTACAGAGCTGGTGGAAGCTACCCTGAGGGCCCTGAAGACCACGCAGGGCATGGTCAGAAACCACTGAAGGCTTTTAAGGAGGAGAATAACATCATCTTACTTACATTTTTAGATGACCACTCTGTCTGATGTGAGGAAATGGAGGTCCAAGTGGAAGCAGGGCAGTTAGGAAGCCACACTGACAATCCAGGTAAGCGAGGATGGCAGCTCAGACTAGGGAAGTGCTTCTCCAAGAGGACCACCAGCAGCAGCAGCCCCTGGAACCTTGTTAGAAATGCAAGTTCTCAGGCCCTACCCCAGCCTCACTGAATCAGAGACTCTGGGATGGGACGCAGTGATGCTTGTATTAACAACTCCTCCAGGTGATCCTAATGCACACTGAAATTTGAGAACCTCTAGATTAGGGGTATGGAAATAGAGAAGGCATTATGGGCCGAGTTTTTGTGTCTCCTCCAGGTTCATATGGTGAAGTTCTAAACCCTACAGTGTGGCTGTATTTGGACATGGGGCCCCTAAGGAAGTAATTAAGGTTCAGCAAGGTTATAAAGTTGGGGCCCTGATCCAACAGGATTAGTGGCATTATAATTGGAGAACTTTCTCTCTCTCTCTCTTTCTTTATGCATGCACAAAAAAGAAGTCATGTGATCACAGAGAGAGGCAATGGCTGCCTACAAGCCCAGAGAGGAGGAAGTTCTCAGAATGAAACCTGTCTTGCCAGCACCTTGATCTTGGACTTCTCAGCCTCTAGAACTCTGAGAAAACAAATTTCTGTTGCTTAAGCCAGTCTGTGGTATTTTGCTGTGGTAGCCAGAGCAGACTAAGACAGAAGGGAAGAAGTGAACTGTAGTGGGAATAAATTTCAAAGACAGAACTTGGTAATGTATTGACAGTAAAGAATGAGCTCACAGGGTTACTATAAAAGGCATAGCTGTGGACTCCTTCTTAACTGGCCATGAGAGGAAGAAGCTAAGTCAGAGTAACAGTTGGTACCCACCCCCCATCTTGAGACTCTTAAAGATATGAGGAAGATGCATGATTTGGCAGCCCAGCAATTCAGAGTATGACCTAGTATGTGGGAACTATTGGGAGACAGAGCCCTGTACCCACTATAGACATTGCAGGAGAACTGGTTTCCCTCTCATAACTCATTGTCATCCAGGACTTGGGAACATGACCTAGGCTCAGACGATCAGATGCCCTCCAGGGATTTGTCTCTGGAAGGAGCTTATTCACGACTATGGCAGTGGAGTCAAGGGTTCATTAGAAAGGGTGGTGAGGAACTAGTGGCGGCATCCCAACCCATGACATGACTTTGGCTGAAAATATTTTTCCCAGCTGGTTTTCCCCCTCTTCCTACCCATATATGAGCAATAAGATATGCTTCCAATAAACTCCTTTTCTGCCTAAATAAACTAGTTTTCAACCAAGCTCCATGACTGGGCAAGAGAAGAACTCTATAAAGACTAGACTTACATGTACACAGGGGCTGAGAGCCCTTAGTATCTGGGTATTAACTTTAATGTTGTGGCATTTGTACTCACAGGCTGTAGCCAGAGACATTTGGGATGCAGGTGGCCAAAGGCAATAGCTTCAGTCGGTTGCTTCTCCCAACTGTGTCTCTTCATCTAAGTGCACAATCAACAGACAACTGAGACTTTAAAATAACAGAACTTCCATTTCTTTCTAATATCTGACTCCACCTCTCATCTTTGAGCCCACTGCCCCATCTTACTGGCAACATTGTAAGGGCCACCCGATCATCTCTGGCCTCTGGCCTCCCCCACTGCAGTGGGCCATCCTAGCACACTGCCCTGACCATGCCACACCCAGCTCAAACATCATGAATAAAATATTCAGAGTAAAATCCAAGCGATGAGGTTGATATTCAAGGCCCTACACAATTTTGTTTCTCTCTGTTTTCCTTAACTTACCTTCTAGTACTTTCCAATACATAACTTATGCTCAAAACAGGCCAGCCTATTTGTGAACATGTATCACGTATTCCCAGTCTCCCCTCCCTCTGCCCCAGGCCAGAATGCCTCTCCTCTCCACCTTCTCTCCAAACCCTTCCCACCCCTCCAGACCCAATTCCGTCCCCAACTCTCTTGAGAAATCCTCCTTGAACTTCCCTACCCACAATGCTCTCTCCCGTCTCTAAATCTTTAAAACCTCCGATGTCCATGCCGCTCACCTGATGCTCGTCAGGCATTTCCTGGCAAGACTTGTTTCCTTTTCTTGGGTTTGTGCCTTATTGCGCAACCAGATTATAAACCCATGCAGAGCAGACATCACACTCGACACAGTGGTTCACTGCCATGATTATGCGACCCCTTGTGTCTCCCAGACTAGATCATGGAGCCTGACATAGAACATGATGGAAACATAGATAAGCAAGGATATGATAAACAGGTCTCATTGTCTGCCCCAGCCACGGCCCCCTCTAGAGAATCTTCTGCATCCCCCTATACTCCATGGCCCTCCCCCAACCCAAAGCAGAGACTCCATTGCAAGAAAAGCATGATAAGGCATGATAAGACTCTTTCGTATGAGAATTTGCCCAAATAGACACAGGCTGTTGTCGGTTGGGGGTGGCTACTGGAGCTTGGAGATCATCATGCACAGCTGGACTGGCAGCTGTGGGGGGTGAAGTAAGCAAGCTGACTATGCAGAGGAAGCTGGCTTAGATGAGGTCAACAGAGGAGATGTCCAGAGACAGAGATTGTGCAGCTCCTGGAAATGGAGAGACAGGCTCAGCTCCTGGTGGCCTTCTGAGTCTCAGGTCCCATATTTCACTAATCGGGATCTGATGTATTTCCCGTCCATAAGGTCCTCCTTTAACATTTCAGGAAATTGGAGCTAGCTGGAGTGGCTTTCTGGTTTTTGCCTTCAAAGGAACTTTGGCTAGAAAAGAAGCTGCACAGGCTGATAATTCTTCCCCTCCACTCTTTATACTACTCCACGGCTGTGCTCCTACGAGTCCTGCCCCTTCCCCTCTCCTAGGACTGTCACAGCAAAGCGTGACTTCTGAACTGCTGGCATGGAAAACCAAGAATCAATTGCTCAAATGCTGTCAAAAGTGACATTCAAGTTTGAGTGACAATGAAGTCTTTGGTCCTGTCCCTATCCACTTCTCTATTTTTAGTTCCGCTCCTGCTCTCTGCAATTACAATGCCTAGTGCTTAAGCAGTTGCCAGGAGTTATTTAACAAGTACCTTGCCCTTCTTTGAAGACAGTGCTTTGATCCTGAGCTTACGTCCTCCTCTCAGTGACAGAGACTTCAGAACGTGTCGTTTCACAAAACACCGAGTCTCTTCTGGTGTCTTCTTTGAATGATGGGCTTGAGCCCTTGGATTGATCATAGAAATTGCAGCTTGTCAGGAAGAAATTTCCCCAAACCCCAGTGTCTTCAGCAAGTTACTCTCCATCTTTAAAATGGGACTAAAATGCCCAAGCTTTTCTTAAAGATGCCAGGAAATAAATCAATATAACAGATGGAAAGTGCTTTGTAAATAAATTCCAAATAGTATTATTATTCTAATTGTCAACATCCATTTATCTTCAGATAAAGATTATTGGAGGTGTAAATATCGTGTACAAAGAACTATCTGACACTCACAGCTGTGCAGGGATGCAAGCTCTCCTACTAAGTGATGGCTGATTACCTGGAGGGGATGCTTCGTGGCAACTCATGCATGCACACATATTTCTCTAATACTTGAATTTTTTACATTGAACACAAGCTACTTCTCCCATCAGAAAACCCCATGTGTGAATTAGGGATCAACCGAGAGTAGGAAAATTGCAGAGGGAAGGGATTAGGGAAAGAGTTTAAGCAAGTAAGAATAAAGTCACCCTTATCCAAAGAATTAATAACCGTTTGTATGAATCTGGCTCCAAGGTGGATCTCCATCCTTCAGCATTAAGAATATATTGCCTAGAGTTACTGACCAGGTCCCTCAGAAAGAGACTGGGGTGCAGAAAATTTGGTGGGGAGTCCTTTGGGGAATCACACCAGTGGGAGAGTGAAGGAAGCCGGATTGGGCAGGAGGAAGAGTTGGACTTCATTCAGTCACAAAAAAAGCCTCACCTGATCCCGAGGACACACTTAAGCTGGGATGACCCTGCAGAGCTGTCCTGAGTGAAGCCAAGAGGCAGGACTTTGGACTCCCACCTGTCAGTCATCGGGTGCAGACTGGCCCCAGGAAGGGGTGGGATGGCTCTTTTCATCCAAGGGCAATTTCTGGGAGGGGTAATGCAGTGGTAAGCTGGGGGAATGACCTTGAAGCAGGGGCTGAAGTAGGGGGTGCAAGGATCTGGGCACCATGCAGCATCCATCACCACAGGCAGAGCCACCACTGTGTTTTTTCATTTGTCAATGAAATAAGTGAGTAATCAAGAATTCCTTGAAGAAAAGATGGTCTTCACAACAGTATTCTTGTCATTGCAAGGGCAACACTGTAGAGGCAGGAACATACCTCAAACTAACTGGTATCTGACCCATAGAACTAACAGGAGAATCTGTGTCAGGACGCAGGAAAGCTCCAGACACTAACAACCCTGCGCCTTCACCCTCAGCCCAACAACACACACGCCGCCGGCTCCTTAAACCCCAGACTCACATCCCCTGTCATGCTAACTTCACTCCAGAGTGAGGTTTCAGCCTTAGCCTGGCTGAAAGGATTATTTTTGATTTTCAAGTTTGCCATCTCCTCTAGTACATACACCAAAGAGCTGACAGCATTATTATTTCAAAAAGGCTTATGGCTATTAGACTGAAATTAAAAGGTAGTATCAGAAACAACTTGGAGAATTAAAAGATTAAAAATAACATCTGAAACACTTGTAATTCCCCCGTGAAATAAGGGGACATGCTAAAACTTATCTACACACAATTTTGCAGGGTGCAATCCTTTTAGGCTTTCTTAAACTTTTACAGATATTTATTCTTTGCAACATTTTTATAAAATTTACTGAAATACATTGCAAAAAAGAAAACTTGACTTTTATCAAAACTGTATTTTTCTTGTAATGCTTAAGCAAGGGCATTCCCTTTCACCTAATGAAATTCTAAAGTGGCAGCTCTAATGGCCTCTTTGTCCTGTCTTGCTGATTACCTTAGCTCAGAAATTTATCAGTCCAGAAAGATGTATTAACTTCCTGGTTAATTCAAAGATCATATTCTATGATTTTCATTCATGTATAATGGACAATGTGTCTGGGTTATTTTCTCATAAGAGGATCACCATTTAAGCTTTTCCTGGATGCTCAATTCTTCTCTGTCCATTTGCTTGGATTTTTATCTTCAACCAGGAAAAAAAAAAGTACATTGTCCTACATTAATGGTTTGGCAGATTATAAACAACCATTGTTCCTTTCTCTTTTTGATTTTCTTCAGATCTTTTAGAAATGACTTTTAACAAGTACTGTGGGTGTCCCCGGTCCTTTCCTACATGTCACCATCACGTTGTTGATGTACTTCACGGACAGACGAACAACCATTTATTTTTTGCCTGAGTACAAAACCAGTCCCTGTCTGCACTTGCTGGTATGGGGAGATTCTCACCAGTGTGTGAGACTTTATAAATTACTGGTTAATAGCATGGATTCTTGAGCTTGATTGCCTGGCTTCCAATCCCACCTCTGCCACTTAGCTCTGGAAAAAAATCACAACTTCTCTGTGCCCCAGCTTCCCCATTTATAAAATGAGAATATCTATTCATAGGGTTACTGTTAGAACGAATTCAGTCAACAGCAGTGCCTACCACATGTGAGGTACGTCTGTGCTACACAGTCTGCACATGTACTGGCTGTTATTACTAACATTACACATACATGCTGCTGGTAGGAGCAGTAGTACTAGTAGTCCTGTCATACTCTTTCTACCAAAAACACCCAACAACACATATTTAAATTTGTGACCGCTTACACAGCTAAAGTACGGCACTTTAAAATAACAGCACAAAATTCATTGTGGCTAAATCATTCTCTTCTATTATAAATGAGAGACCATGTTCTATATCACACTCAGAAGCACCAAAAAGATGACACTTGAGCTAATTAAAATATCCATTCATTTACCACAAAGATCTGAGTGGCTTCTTTGAAGAAGGCACTGGGCTGGGTTAAAACACAAGTCCTGGCCTCAGAGCACCATTCCTCCCAAAGGTCCACAAAAACTTCATGAAGGCAAATAGTGGACTTTCCAGCACGTTTTCTTATATTTATTCTCAAGCAATCATGACTAGCAAATGCCTTTATGCCCTGGGTGTGAAGCTTCCTGTCAGGTAACTGAAAGCTTAAGAGAGACAGATATCCCACATGGGAGAGCAAGAGGAGATTCCAAAGAAAGGATTTAGTAGATGCAGGGGGATTTTTCTACAAAATCATTGTGATATCCCTGCCAATACCTAGTTCTAGGCAAGTGCTATATTAATAGGTCACTTTCTACACACCTGCAACTGAAGAGAACTCATAGAGCTAGTCTTTCCCATTCCGAGTCAGTCCTTGGATGATGGTTTGCTTCACAAAATTACTCGTTCCGTCTGAAGGCTCACTAGTGTCACCAGTAGTGTTTAATGGGCATCTCACTCATTAAGTCACATGCACTAACGGCATGCTTATTGTGTGACAAACATACTATACAATCCATAGGAGATAAAAATACCAAAAGAGGTATTAGCCCCATTTTAAAAATTTAAAAATAATACAAAAGTCACTACAGCATGTCAGAATTAATCAGGGAAAGCTTAGAAAGGTGAATTTTAAGGCAGAAAACCTACATGCAAGGATAGACGATGGCAGAGGAGGGGGTTCTGGTATCCAACAAGGCACGAGAAAAGAATTAGAAAATCTGTGTAGTAGCTCTTCCTGTAGTAACAACACACACACACACAGACACACACACACACACATATCTCTGCCCTTCCCAAACTTGTGTGCAGGAAGGCAAAGACAAACCGGTCAATGAACGTGACAGATGTATGTACAGAGCCTGCTACACGGGTGAACAGGAACCATCAATCGTGTGGTCCAGATGAGGACGACCTTTCCAAGGTCCCCTAGGTGACTGGAGTCAGACATCAGGGATCCCCAGTGGAGCTCTCACCCCACAGAGGAGAGTGCCAGGTCCTGGAAGTCATCTGCCCTTGGCCACTCAGTAGTAAATGGTAATTCTTGAAACTCCTGTTGTCTGGGGAGTGTTTCCTAACGCAGTACAGAAAGTATTTCAGGGCTGCCCATCCAGAAATCTGATCCGAGGAGCTCCTAAGGGGTGTTAAAACTGCCCTCCTGTGGCCACAGATTGGGAAAGAACACAGACCCAGAGAAACCACACACTAAGAGGGCTCAGGTTGGGAATTCAGAGAGTCAAAGCATCCTGCTCCGGTGCTGGCCATCGGCAAGCAAAGACCAAGAACTCTCTGGTAGCAGCGAGGGGAGCCAAGAAGCAAATGTTCACGGAAGCAGGCAGACAAGCCCAGGACAAGAACAACCCAGCATATCCGAGTATCGGACCAGGGAGGCTTCCAGCAATTCCTATGTGAGGAGAGACTGTGGCCTGACATCAAAATCCAGGCCTTTGTACAATCTTAGGACAGAGAGAGCACATTCAAGCTTTTTCATCCAATTCTTTGGTCTTCATAACATTTCTACTTTAAACACCCTTTCAAGGTATGGTACCTGGACTCAGTGGTCACTACCTTTAGAGTTAGAGTCCCAGAGCCTGGAGCAAAGCAAACAAAACGAGCATCTTCCCTGCCCTCCACCCTTAAGGAATTGTTCTAAAAGAATTCTCTGTGTATCAGCATGCCACACTACAGAGGGCCACATACCTGAGGGTGAATCATGTCCCTCCATGAGGCTGGTTTGGGCTAGCCCTTCAGGGGCATTTTGTGCACCCGAACCTTCTCTAATCCTGAACTGCCACTGCAGGGCTGCCCCAGTCCATCTGGCAGAGGAAGAAGGAGAACTCCACTTACCTTGGTATTTTCCCAGCTTTCCTAAACTAAACTCAATTCTATATTTATCTATTCCTCCTCTGCCCTCCCTTCTTCCTTCCCATTTTCCTTCCTTCCTTCATTCATTTAACTGGCTCATATAGAGCACTCACTAAAGGCCAGGCACTGCTCTAAGCATGTTAGGAATTAACCCATTCAATCTTACAATAATACCCTTCAATTGTTTGGCTTCTGCACCACACACACACACAAAACGTCCTTTGCCCCTGATGTGTGTCTACTTCTTTGTCTATGCCTTGTATAAGATCATGTGTTATGCCCTTATTTATTGGTTTGTAGGATCCCAAACTGGCTCCTAAGAGGCAAGAACTCTATGCGGACACATCCAAACGCTGTGACTTGCAGGGACATTGCATGTGTTCCCTCCCCTCCCTAGCAAACTGTTGAAGAGGGTGCCACAGCTTCCTCTCAGGAGCATACACTCCAGGCTTCCTGAAAGCAAAATCTCTTGCTTCCCCTGTCCTGTCTTCTGAGGGTGTCTGTCTAACCCATCACCCCTGCTGCACGTACTGCTGCTTCTATCCCCTCCACCCCTACTCTGGTATCTCAGCATCTCTGGGGATCCCTGGAAAGACATCATTTTTTTTCCGGTCAAATCACAGGACTCTGGACGAGGGCTAGACCCATGGCAATTTGCTCCTGCACCCGGGCCTTGCTCTGTCCCATCTGGCCCATCTGGCAGCAGTGAAACTCTCTTCATGGGGTCCTTAGAGCAACACTCGGGCAATTAGGGGCTTGACAGATGCTTTTTCGTGGTGCTGAAGCTGAGGATCAGAGAAACAAAATATTCTCTAGAACAAAGGGGCACATTGTGAGTGAATTTACCTTTTACTGTGAGCTGTCTGGGCACCTCTGTGCCCAGCATGTAGGGAAATGAGACCACAAACACGAACACCGGATCAGGCATGCAGACTGGAGCCGCGGTACCAAGCTCTTCAGCACCAAAACGTCTCCACCACCCAACCAGAGGGACATTAAGATCCCAAATTTAATAACCAAGCTGGGGAACTATGAACAGACACAAAGGATTAAGAACTCACAAACTGGTCTGAGCAAAAAACCCCCATGGAGTCCAAGCTCAATAGCAAGTGTTTATTCAAAAACACTAATTAGCAGGAAAAATGCAGGTTTGTGAAACAGCGCTCTTAAGAAGGTGAGGAAGGATGGAGAAGGTGGTGGTTGGGGGGTGGGGAATAAGACAATTTCCCTAGTGAGAATGATGAGAGAACTGCTTGCTCAAGGGCAAATTTTATGGAAAATCATGATCCAGTGCTAACAGAGGAGAAGCCTTTCCAAGGAGTTAATGGAGCAGTTAGAGAAACTCAGGTTCAGTAAATCATGAGGACTGGGAGTATTGATCTGAACATTCTGGGGGATGAAAATATGAAGTCGAGCTGCTGACCAAACTATATAATAGAACCGCTCTCCCAGAGTGGCTGGGGATTTTAGTTGCTGAGTTCATGCTGGAGCCTTGCCCACCCAGCTCTCCCTCCAAAGCTGGTTCTCTTAAGAAAGTCTTCCCACTCTATCCCGGGAGGTAGTCAACTAACCTCCCGCTCGGGTAGCTGCTCCTCTCATCTCTGACAATTCCTAAATCCATAACCTCCAGCCCAAGCTCTCATCAGATCGCCAGCGGGTATTTCCAAGTCTCTCGGTTAATCGGGCAACTCGCGATCAAAGCTAACTGGACATTCATCGTGCCCAGCACCCTCCCCACCATAACCAATGAGAGAACAATACAAAGCACACAAACAAACCACAAAACTGTCCCCATCGTGCTCTCTGTCTTTCAGCCTCGAAAACATGTATTTACCTGCGATCCCCTCCCCCCTTTTCAGCTCCTCTGCCCAACCTGCCAATAAAATCAGCATCTAACGTTGGCCAGTTATTCAGCCTTTCTCTAATTCTGTTATGTCATCTGGAGAACGTGAATAATAATGGATTGACATGAGGACTGAACACAGCTGTGTGCACAGAGCGCTCAGAATGATGCCTGGCACATAGTTATGCACATAATCCATCATTTGGACCAGCACTGGCATTATGTTGAAGTATTTCTTCACTTCTCTCCTCTGTCCACTCCACCAGCATCACATCAATGCCCTCATCGCCTCAGCCATTGGGACATTAGCATCCCAAACCTTTAGAGCCAGCAGACTCCTAAGAGAAATGAAGACCAGAAATGCTGTGTGCCACAATCTGCTGACAGGTTTAAAAAAACACAGATCCCAAATCCCACCTCCAGACTTACTGAATCTGAAACCTGAGGGAAGGTGTGCCTAGGATTAGTTTTTTGTTTCTTTCTCCAACAGCTTTTCTGTGCCTTCTGCTGCAAAGTCAGATTTGAGAATCACTGTCTAAGACAATCCTATTGAATGCTCTCATTTTATAGATGGGGAAACTGAGGCAGAGAGAGATTAAGAGACTGGATCAAGGACACAGAGCTGCGCAGTGGCAGAGCCAGGACGAGCCCAGATCCCAGGATTCTCAATCCAAGTCCTTTCATGATACTACCCGGAGGCTCTCAACCTTGTGGATGCCACAGCGCTCTCCTCACTCTTCTCCACTCCCAGGGTCTCCCTTTCTACATACTTGGTCTATAGCCTCTGCTCAAGAATCTACAGTGGCCCAGGGCAGGGCTACTTTCCCTGGGAAGTATGAGCCCTAAGCAAATGTATCTCGCAGGGATACACACACACACACACACACACACACACATACACATACACACACATATATATAGAACTCCCATAAGATAAAGTGATTCACTGGGGATGATTTAGAACAACACTACTTATTAATTGCCCAGTGTGAAAATTCCTGTCTTCACCATCCCTCTTAAATGAGAGTTACCCCAAGTCAGCAAGTCAGCACCATAGTACACCTTCAAGGTCATGCAACCTTACAAAAGAGATAACTTGCTGGCCAGTGTCTATGGGAACATAGGCTGACATGGCTGATCTCTTGAATTAAGCCTGACCTTGGCTCTAGGACGATCCCATAGGTATGAGTTCTAGATCTCCTCTGGATATCTGGCCAACCTTACAGTCTGGATAAAGAGCAAGCTAGTGCCCTGAAGGGGAGAAATGGGTTCTGGCTTGGACACCCATCCAAATAGCACTTCAGGCTGCTGACTTGCTTCATGGAAAGTCATCCAAATCGTGGTGACCTCTGAGATGGGTGGATCGGCCGGGGGCCTGCCTGGAGTTAAGGGTAGTACTGTCTCATCAGCTGGTTAATAGACAGGGATGCTACGGAAGAGTACTTTAGAGCCACTTTTCATAGCTTCATGAAGATGTCTGGCCAACTGCATTATATGCTAAATAAGTAGGAACTTGGAAGCATTAAAAATTAATAGAAAATGGTATGAATAATGAATCTGTGGTGGCATATAAAATGATCATACATTACCTCCAGGTTAGACAATGCATCCTTGAAATGGTATGAGATATGTGACCTTACAGTATTTTCCCTGGTGGCCTGAGGAGAAGGGCAACAAAGGAGAAAGTAAATAAAATCTAGGATGGGTAGAGGACACTCAGCTGCACAAGCTAATTATGCTCTGAAGCCATGTGGCTACGGGTCTCCCCACACCCCTTCCCTCTGGAGGACATGCCCTACAGCCCTGAGCCTCTGTGCCTACACTGCAGATTGATGAGGCTGATCCCAGACTCTGAGGATAGAGAGAACCCTTAGGATACAAGTAAAGCAGGTTAGGTCAGCCATCTTGGAGCCATGCATCCAAGGATGTGGTCTGAGGAACAGCATGGGTCTGGTCTGGCCCACAGAGGATCAGGCAGGGGAAGAACCAACTATAAGGCCCTGCTTACCAAACTCCCACCTCCTCCCTCTCCCCAGTCCTGCTTGAGGCTTCCAAAGAAAAATATTGTAATCCATGTCCATCTCCAGGGCCATAACGTCATTTTTCAAAAGGTCTGGTAGTTCCCCACATTTCCTTTGCTAGTATCCAGTTAGCTGGTAATCTCACACCCAACGCAGTGTTGGCACATTTTGGTTTACAGAGTTTTAGGTAATATGCTGGCTCAACAAGAAACAAAATACAAAACAACAAAAAAAGGAGCATTTCTTGGCAAATTAAAGATAGGCAGAGCCTGGTAACACAGGTGATGGGGTGAACATTTACAAAGTCTGCCTCCCCACACTTCTTCTTTGATGCAATTCTTTTTTGCCCTGAAGGAATTTCATGGTAATGAAATCTGTACTCAAAAATCAAGCCTTCCTAACTAGAGATACCTTGGGACTGTTTGTTCTCTGCAGTGTAGCTGTGTGTGGCATGACCCTGTTTCTGAGTGTGCGTCTGAGAGAATATGTGTGCTGGGGGAGAGGGGGCTGTTACTACCAGTGTATGATCTGAGTTGGCTTTGAAAGCTGATCCAAGGGGTAAAATAAGATATGGATCTAATTTGATGACACATTAAAGTCTTCTGACTTGTCTTATCTAACCGAATTCTGGTGCATGTTTTTCATTATAAAGATCTGGGGTAATAACTTTATTTAGTGCTTGCAATCCCCGGGCCCACCCCTGTCCCTGTCCCCCAGATTTCCAGCGGGAAGTCAAAGACCCTGATTTACAAACAGAGGTTTCTTAACTACTATTTTTAGAACAATGCTATACCAGATTTATAAGGGGGTTGAGGGGAGAAACTACAGTCACTTTCGAGCAAAGTAGCATTTCACTGCATAATAATGAAGTACTAATTGCTCTTTGTCATCACTTTTTATGCAAATTGCCCTGGAGCATTTGCCCAATATGCATTTTACATTTTAACAAAGAAAGTGGAGTCTTGACAAACAAGAATCGTATACCCAAGCAAAAATAAAAATATCAGCTATAAAGAAAACTGCTTAAGGTGCATTCTCTATGAATATAAATTTTTCTTTTATATCATCCCCGTTATTAGATCTATTTGACCAATAAGAGTCCTCTGAATCTAAAATAATGGTTTATGTGTCAAGCGAAAAATAAAGTTTGTGTGCAAAACCTGCATATTTCACTCATCACACAATTTGCAATGGAAGTTTGATGTGAAAATTATGTTCCCAGCAGAATTTAAATAGACCAGGTCAAAATCTTGACTGTCAAAGGCATCAAATTGTGTCAAAGCATTTATTACTGGCACAAATCTCACTATTATAGAGGTTTCAGTTATTCTAACGGTTTCCATTTTCATAGAGACAGTCATCAGCATTATCAAAAAAGAAACATGATTTGCATATCACAAATAGGTACAGAGTTTGAAACATACCTCCAGGATGTGTGTGTCCAAATTCTGGTGCAGAGATAATTACCAGTTATTGTCATGCTGACACCAGGCAATAGGGGAAAAAAAAGGGAAATGTGATTCATTAGCTTTCTGGGACCTTCAGAGAAATCTGAAATTCAAACCTGGCCATCCAGGTCGTGATGAAGATATATTTGTCAAGGTAAGAGGATAGAACATATTTTATTTAACAGTCTGTTAGCTTGATCTATATCATCTAAATATTTAAACGTATGGATATGAAGGCCTCCATTTGTACTTTTGCCGCAGGCCCCACAAATATTAGGGGCAGGTCTACTTCTTAGAGCCACTCCCCCACTTCCAGTTCACAGGCTTCCATCAAATCTGTACCTGCTCATTCTAAAGACAGAATACAGTTGGGTTTAAAGGCAGCAGACTCCAAGGGCATCACTTATGCTAGTCAGCAAGTCCACACTTTGCAAGTAGAAACCACAGTAGGTGACAAGGCACTGTTTACAAAGCAGCAGAGGTTTCCTCCCAGATGTACAGAAATGAACAGTTGCCTTGTTAAATGACCATCGTAGAGTATTATCTCCAAAGTAGAATAATTCCTGGAATGCTGATTATACTGTGAAGCCTGTTTAATTCCAGACTTCAAAGCTGTTTACAATCCTAAAGTAATTAGTTCACTGTCCTTTCTTCTGAGCTGGATCCATAAGGTGTTATCCACTCACTTTTACAAGCACCAGGCCCAGAAAAGTATTGCCCAAAGTCACTGAACGAGCCAGGGGACAAGTGGAGAGCGGAATCCTCACTCGTGGTCCCAGACATTAGACAACATGATTATGAGATGAAATCCTGGTAAATATGAGCTTCTGTACCCAGGAAATGCACTGTGAAGGGCATAATGAATTACTTATGCTGTATAGTGTATGTATAAATCATATTAAAGTATGCTGAATAGTACATTATCATGCTTCTATTTTGCATTACAAAAGTAACTAATGTAAGCTGCAAAGTGTACTTTTAATCCATTATTCATTTCTAAAAGTAGTCAGACCAATATTCAAGTACCATAAAAGGCAACTGGGATAAGCAAACCTGCTTTTTAATTTATGAAGATGAAACAGCAAGATTTTAAAATCAATTTTAAATTAGTCAAGCTGTATTTATCAAAACATGTATCACACCTAGGCATTCCTCGTTCAGAGGGAGGAATTATGACAAATTCCTTCATCACTTTCCCCCTCAAAGAGATTCTATTTCTTCATCTAGAATCAATGTAATTACTTTCATTATGTGTGATTCTCTGATATTGTTTGTTTTATCTCATTTTTATTGTTTACTTTAGGTCAAAACATATTTGTAGTTTCCTTTCTCATGTGGGTTTAGCTGAGTACATTCTGATTTTCCACAGGTGCCTCCAGTCGTTAACACTTCTACAGATGTTTCCCCAGCACACAAGCAAGCAGCTGGGGTGTCTTTATCAGCCCTGAGCACCCCATCTAAAGTACTTCTCAATGGCCTTTCTAGTCAGGGTTCAAATCCAGAAGCCATAAAAGATTGATACAAATTGATACAACAGCAAAACATAAGCACAAAATACAAGCAACAAACTAAGAAAATGTTTGCCACCTAAATCACAAAAGGCCAAGCCCCTTAATGTTTAATGAGTCTCAGAAATCAAGAATAGTCCAACTAAACAAAGGACATGCACAGAAAATTCACAGAAGAAGAAATCTGGTCCTTAGACATATGAAAAGAAGTGGAGCTTCACTCATAAAATGCAATTCGAATTAAAGCTACGTGATGATACCATCTCAAATTGGCACAGAATGTCCCAAAGCTTGATTATATAACTGTTGACAGGGCTGTGGAGAAACAATCACACGTGCTGGGAGGACTGCAAATCAGAATCCACCCTGCGGATGGCAATACGGCCATCCCTATCAAAGTTACCTGCGTTAACCCAGGAATCCCCCTCCTGGGAATTCATCCTACGTGTAGAGTCACCTGCGGGCTTATGAAGCGATATATATGCAAAGTTATTCATTACAGTATCATTTGTAGTAGCAAAAGTTCGTCCACTAATACATGTGATGGTTAATTTTATGTGTCAGCTTGATGGGGCCACGGGGTGCCCAGATATTTGACCAAATGTTATTCTGGGTATTCCTGGGAGGGTGTTTTTTCCACGAGACTTACATTTAAATCAGTGGACTGAGTGAAGCAGCTTGCTCCCCCTAATGTGGGTGGGTCAGCTGAAGGCGTGAACAGAACAAAAAGGCTGACCCTGCCTTCCCGTCCCCCTTCACACTGGAAGGGAGGATCAGCTTTTTCTCAACTTCAGGCTGAAATAGCTGCTCTTCCTGGGTCGAGCCTGCTGGCCTGCATGTTGGAACTACACCATCAGCTCTCCTGGGCCTTCAGCTTGCCCACCCGTTCTGCAGATCCTGGGACAGCCTTTTGGATTTATTTCTCGGGAGGAACCTGATACAATAGGGAACTGATTATATAAACTGTCATGCACATATTAGGAATAGTACTCAGCTGTGGGGAGACAAATGGGGATGATCTTGATGAGATCCAGGACACAGTAAGTAAATAACAGTAATAATGTGTGGCACAAGGTTATATGCTAGCCTCTGCATGGAAGGGGAGATAAGGATACATGTTTGTCATTGCTTATTATTAAGAAACACTGAAAAGAAACACAAAAGTAGTAAATAAAATTATTCCATTGGGGATCAAAGTGAACTTAGATGTGCACTTGTAAAGGAATACTCTTTCAGTCCTTTTGCTTTTGAACCATGTGAATATATTACTTATTCAAAAAAGCTCATCTGAATTTTAAAATAAGTAATAGTGTTTCTTGATCACATCACCCTAGATTATTTCTTTTATGGCACTATCACTCTCTAAGGCTTCTTGTTTAGTTATCGGTTTCCTTGTTTCCTGCCCTGTGGGACAGGGGTCAGCAAATTATAGCCCCTCAGCCAAATCCAACCCACCTCTTGTGTTGTAAATAAAGTTTTAGTGGTAAACAGCCATGTCTACTCATTACTGTATCTCTAAGGCTGCTTTTATGCTACCGTGGCAGAGCTGAATGGTTATGACTGAGACCATGTGGCCCATGAAGCCTAAAATACTTATTATCTGGCCCTTTCCAGAAAAAGTTTGCTGATCTCTGCTCTACGATGTGAATTCCTTCCTGATAAAATGTAAGGGCAGGAAGCTTATTTGGTCTCCACCGTGTTCCTTACCACCTAGAACAGTGTTGAGCATACAGGAGGCGCTCATCAGTACTGTCACAGGTTGGCTTTCCAGGAAAACAAACTCTGAGCTGGAGATGAGCATGCAGAAGGTTTCCTAGGGAGGGCTCCTGAGGTCACCTGGGGAAGGGAAGGGAGGAGGCTGAGCAGAGGGAGGAGCCAGGCCCCCACGCAGTCCCAAAGGAATACGTCTCCTGACCTGGCCTGAAGCCCTGAACACGAGGTGTCCCTTCAGAGCTCTCTGAATGAGACGAGAGGGCTGGGCCTTCAAAGTCCCAGTTGGACCTGTCATTGGATGGGGCCCATCCTGGGAAGGGAGTGTGACTTTGGGGGAAGCAGTTTTCTTTCTTCCGTCAAGCTAATCCTGAAGCCGTGCCACCAGTGAGGGCTGTCTGCCAGCAGAATGCCCCCAGAGTTGGGGTGATGAGTGTTTAATTGGGGGAGTGGGACAAAAGAGCATCCATCACAAGTGCTAGCTGAATCAGTGAACACCTGTGTGAGTGTGTTTGCATGCATCTGCTCCCGTGATGATTCCATCTCTTTCAGAAGTACCACTCATTAGATTTCATCCTCATAATCTTTCTTTGGGCTTTTCAGTATGGGCCTTAGTCTGTGTACTCTTAGAAGCAGACTCTGACGCAATGATTGGGGTTCAAGTAGTTTTTTGTGAGATGCAGGGAATAGGGAACACCAGGAAAGGAAAGAAGTCAGATAGGGAAGTAAGGCAGTTAATCCACTGGCCGTGGCATCACAGTCATCCCTTTGTCCCCGAGGGAGATTGGTTCCAGGACCCACACCAGATACCAAACTCCTCGGATGTTCAAATCCCTTGTATAAAATGGCATGCTGCTTGCATGTAACCTACACACATCCTCCTATACGCTTTAAATAATCTCTAGACTCCTTAGAATATCTAGTACAATGTAAATGCTGTATACATAGTTGTCAGCCCATGGCAGATTCCAGTTTTGCTCTTTGGAACTTTCTGGAACTTTGGTTTTGGAATATTTTTGATCCTCAGTTGGGTGAATCCGCAGATGAGGAATTTGTGGATGCAGAGGGTCTACTATATGGATGTCGAGCAGCACTAGTCCATAGTGCTGCTTAAAGTGGGACTCGGAGTAGTGCCCATCCAGGGACTGTCAGTCACTGAGTTTACAAACTACAATTGCTATCAATTTCCCCTCAGCTTCTGGGCAGAATTAGGTAGAATTTCTTTTCTCTCTCAAAATCATTACTTAATAACTTAACGTTAAGAGCCAATGCCTGGATGGAAATGCTATGCTGATACCTAAATGCTGTGGAGAAGCTCAGTATAAAAAAAAATTTCTTCCCTTTGCTCCTTTCTCTAATAAGAGATTCTCATCACCAGCCTAGACAGGGTCAAATGGATGTTGTTTCCTAGCAACTTCTCAGCTCCCGGAGGAGTTGGCTGACCAGCAGCTGGTTTCCTTTCCCTTACTCTCTTGTCATGATCACCATGCATCCCCTTCAACACAAGTGAAGCTAAAAAAGAAATCAAACAGCACCTAGAACATTTTCATCCATTTGGGAGAATGCGACCACATGACCATGCTTTCTAATCACAGAGTGGTAACTGTCAAGTTTTTCTAGGAAGGGTGAAATACTTTCCATTCCAAACTTAAGTTCTTATTGTTTGAACCTAGAGATTCTATATTTCTCTTTGTAAAATAACGGTTCCCATGGGAACAAAGTATCAGTTTCTCTTAGCAACCACTGCAGCTTTTATAACATTGATAAACTTAGTTTCAACATGAAACTACTTTTACTAAGAGCTTCTTATTACTGTAAAACCAAGATTACCATAGTATAACTAAAAAAAAAAAAAACTAAGCAGGATATACAATTACATATAAATTGTGGTAAGCATGTACAAAATAACACATGTACAAAGCCCAAAAAGACTTCAAAGAAATAAATTAAAATATTAAATAACTCTTCCTTTGTGTCCATGTTTGCTAAATTTTTGTTCTGTGCACAAAATGCCTATAATGCCAAAAAAAAAAGAGAGAGAACCCTAAACACACCATAGTCGAATTTTAACTTAGGGATGGAGGATGGAGTGTCATGTAAACTCTAAGCTGGGCATCAGAGCATTTTCTTCTCACTCTGGTTTCATGACTATCGCTGGATGGAAGGGCCCCAATCGCTGAACCACTGGCCTGCAGATTCTTTCCATGAAAAGTGATGTCTAAGTTTCTTTTGAACTCTATAAGACAGTGACTTTATAATTTTACTTTCCTACAATAATTATACAAAGGGGGTTGCCCCAATATCGGAGCAGTTCACAGGTTTTGGAGAGCATAAAAATCACCAGGGGATTAAGAATAACTTAGAATAAGATGGTGGGGACATAAACTGGTGCAGCCACTATGGAAAACAGTATGGAGGTTCCTCAAAAAACTAAAAATAGAACTACCATAGATCACTCAAGAAGATGGCGGAGTAGAAGGACGCTCGCAGGTCACCCTCTCCCACAAATACACCAAGACCCACATCTACAGACCCACTCAGCCAACCAGAGCACCTGCGGAACTCCGACAGTACATCACCCTCTTCAAAAGATAAAGACGCCAAAAATCTGGTAGGAGAAAAGGAAAAAAGAAAGAACAAAAGGCAAAGCAGTGCGGGATGGGTCCCGCGGGGAAGGAGCGGCAAAGGAGGACTGGCGCTCGCTCGCTGGGTCTCCCCTCTCCAACTGAGACGCCAGCGGGACGGAGGGGGAGCCTCCGAGGCTCGGATCTGTACAGAGCAGCCCTTGACTGACAGAACTAAGTTAAACGGGCACACAGCGTCCCCCCGACACCCAGCCTGAGACGCGGGCCGGCAGCGGCGGGCAGGGCCAGGCTGCACAAGCCGGGCGGAGGACGGAAGTGGCTGCACGGAGACAGCCCCGGGGGAAAGCAAGGGGCTGCGCGCCGTGGCTGTGGGTGCACAGGGCAGAACAACCTGGGCCCTCCATAAAACAGCAAGGTTGATGTGCTCTCGGGGGAAGGGTGCACACCCCCATCTCTGAAAACCCGCGGAAAGTTTTCGGGGGAAGAGAGGCTGGGCTCAGGCGCAGCCGCCATATCCTCCGCGCTGAGCACCCAGGCGGGGGCGGGGGCGAAACCTGCATCCGCACCGAAGGGCTTAGCAGCCTCAAAGGCCAGACTGAGACTGGCCTGCAGCCCGGGGCAGATAGGATCCTTCCATCCTGGTCGCTCAGAGAACTTGCTCCACAAAGACAAACAAGGAGCTGGGTTTTGGCTCGGAGCAGGGACAAGGCTGTCCCTCGGTCTTCCCCGAGCCCACCCGCGGAGCGCCGACCAGGGCGGAGCGCCGACCAGGGCGAGCGGAGCGCGCAGCCGCACAGAGCAGCGGAGCTACCGGCGGCGGCGCAGGTAGAGCGAGAGCGGCACCCCGCCTTTTGGGCAGGAACACAGCCCCTGACCGAGGTGCTGGGAGGGGGCACGACCCGCCCTCCTACCCGGCCAGTCTGCAACATCTGACTGCGGCATCCGGAGGGGCAGCGACCCACCCGCCCACAGCAGAGAGCTGCACCTGACCCAGTGTTAGGAGGAGGCGCGATCTGCTTGCCGACAGGTGCTGGGAGCAGCACAGAAGAGGGCGCCAACGGAGGGCCACTGAAAACAGCAAGCTGAGCTTCCAAAACAGGACGAAGACAGAAAGACTTCACATTAAAAGCACACAGACTTCAGGAGAACACCGACAAACCGCCCCCCCCCCCTTTTTTTTAAACCTGTTTTTACCTGTTCTATTTTCTATTACTCTCTTAATCTTTACTTCTTAATTCATTTCTATTTCTCTTGGGTTTTGATGTCCTGCTATTGATTAGACACAGGTTTCAAATACATCTATTCATCACCCCCCCCTTTTTTTGTAAAGGTTTCAAAAGGACGTCTCAACCCGATTAATACTCTGCTTCAACTCACTCTTCTATTATTCATTATACACTGTTTTCAAACCCTCTTTCTCCCTTCTTTTAAAATTCTTTCTCTCTCTCTCTCTTATTTTTTTTTCTTTTTTTCCTAAGTTCTATTCCTAAATAGGCATCAGATAGATAAAATCCTTAAGGACCAAAATAAACAACTGATACTCCATAAACCACAGTGCCAAAGAGGTATGAGCAAGATGAAGAAGCAGAAAAACCTTTCCCAATTAAAAGAACAAGAGAAATCCCCCAAAAGAAAGATCAACGAAATAGACATCGATAGCCTACTAGATCAAGATTTCAAAAAAGGAGTGATCGAATTGCTCAAGGAATTAAAAGAGATAGTGTTTAGAGATATAAAATATGTCAAAAATGAAATTGAAGCTATAAAGAAGAGCCAAGTAGAATGGGTAAACTCATTGACAGAGATGAGGAATGATCTAATAGCTGTGCAAAGCCAACTAGATAATGCAGAGGAATGAATTAGTGATCCAGAAGACACGGCAATAGAAAGCACCCATTCAGAAGAACTACAAGAGAAGCAAATAAAAAATAATGAAAATAGCATAAGGGACCTATGGGATAATATAAAGCGTCCCAATCTTCGCATAATAGGGGTCCCAGAAGGAGAAGAAAGATCAAAGGGGATTGAAAAGGTTTTTGAAGAAAT
Source organism: Camelus dromedarius (assembly GCF_036321535.1). Classification (NCBI taxonomy): domain Eukaryota; kingdom Metazoa; phylum Chordata; class Mammalia; order Artiodactyla; family Camelidae; genus Camelus; species Camelus dromedarius. The sequence goes on from NC_087441.1 coordinate 59,040,065, forward strand.
CATGACTGAAAACTTCCCAAACTTAAAGAAGGAATCAGATAGCCAAGTACAGGAAGCTCAGAGGGTCCCAAACAGGAAGAACCCAAATAGACCCACACCAAGACATATCATAATCAAGATGGCCAGAGTCAAGGATAAAGAAATGATTCTAAAGGCAGCAAGAGAAAAGCAAAGAGTAAGTTACAAGGGAACCCCCATAAGGCTCTCAGCTGATTTCTCTACACAAACACTACACGCCAGAAGGGAGTAGCAAGATATATTCAAAGCCCTGAATGAAAAAAAGATGCAGCCTAGGATCCTTTATCCAGCAAGGCTATCCTTGAGGATAGAAGGAGAAATAAAGAGTTTCACAGACAAAAAAAAGCTGCAGGAGTTTAGCAACACTAAACCCATGCTAAAAGAAATATTGAAAGGGCTATTCTAAATAGAAAAGCAGCAGGATGCTACAGAAATGAGAAACACACAACTGGAAAGGTGATAACTCATGAATTACAAAAAAAGTAAACATGAAATTATAAAAGAAGACATACAAATCACTGAGAGTGGGAGAGGGAGGCAGGGAAATATAGAATATTTTTTTCTTTCTTTTTTAAATTTTGTTAACAGTAGGATGGATTTGAGATCATGTTACTATCAGTTTAATAAAAACAGTTATAGTAATGGGTTGATAGATTTACAAAAAAGGGTAACCACAAGCCAAAAATTTACAAAGGAGTCACAAAAATTAAATAAAATCCATGATAATACAAAGGAAAATTACCAAACCACAAAAGGAAGAAGAAAGGAACAAAGAGGATATACCAATTCAACTGCAAAGATAAGTTCAAAATGGCAATAAACACACATCTATCATTAATTACTGTAAATGTTAATGGACTAAATGCTCCAGTCAAAAGACACAGAGTGGCAGACTGGATAATAAAGCAAGAACCTTCAATATGCTGCATACAAGAGACCCACTTTAGGGAGAAGGACACATATAGATTGAGAGTGAAAGGATGGAAAAGGATATTCCATGCAAATGGAAAAGCCAAAAAAGCAGGTGTTGCAGTACTGATTTCAGACAAAATAGACTTTAAAACAAAGGCCATAAAGAAAGATAAAGAAGGACATTTTATAATGATTAAAGGAGTGATACAAGATGAGGATATTACACTTGTTAATATATATGCACCCAATATAGGAGCACCTAAGTACATACAAGAATTACTAACAGAGATAAAGGGGGATATTGATGGGAATATAATCATAGTTGGAGATTTTAACACTGCATTAACATCACTAGACAGATCTTCCAGACAGAAAATAAACAAGGCAACAGAGAAATTAAATACTACAATAGAAAAACTAGATTTGGTGGATATTTTCAGAGCATTACACCCCCCCAAAAATAGGATATACATTCTTTTCAAGTGCACATGGAACATTTTCCAGGATCGATCATGTACTTGGGCACAAAAGAAACCTCAACAATTTTAAGAAGATAGAAATTATCTCAAGCATCTTTACTGACCACAATGCCATGAAACTGGAAATCAACAACAGAGAAACAAAGGAGAAAAAAAGGAAAGCATGGAGATTAAACAATATGTTATTGAAAAAACAATGGATCAATGAGGAAATCAAAGCTGAAATTAAAAAATACCTTGAGACAAATGATAATGAAAGCACAACCACTCAAAACCTATGGGACACAGCAAAGGCAGTGCTAAGAGGGAAGTTTATAGCGATACAGGCCTTCCTCAAAAAAGAAGAACAATCTCAAATAAACAATTTAACCCACCACCTGAATGAATTAGAAAAAGAAGAACAAAAAGCCCCAAAAAGCAGCAGAAGGAAGGAAATAATAAAGATCAGAGAGGAATTAAATACAATAGAGATTAACAAGACCATAGAAAAAATCAACCAAACCAAAAGCTGGTTTTTTGAAAAAGTAAATAAAATCGACAAACCTCTGGCCAAACTCACAAAGAAGAAAAAAGAGAGAGCACAAATTAGCAAAATAAGAAAGGAAAATGGAGAAATTACAACAAACAAAATAGAAATACAGAATATCATACGAGAATATTATGAAAAACTATATGGAACCAAACTGGATAACCTAGAGGAGATGGACAAGTTTCTGGAAACATACTGTCCACCAAAACTGAATCAAGAAGAATCTGAACACTTGAACAATCCGATCACTAGAAAGGAAATAGAAATAGCAATTAAAAACCTCCCTACAAATAAAAGTCCAGGACCGGACGGCTTCACCGGGGAATTCTACCAAACATACAAAGAAGAACTCGTACCAGTCCTTCTCAAACTCTTCCAGACGATTGAAAAGGAGGGAATACTCCCAAACTCATTCTATGAAGCCACCATCACCCTGATACCAAAACCAGGCAAAGACACTACAAAAAAAGAGAATTATAGGCCAATATCACTGATGAACATAGACGCCAAAATCCTCACCAAAATTTTAGCAAATAGAATCCAACAACGCATAAAAAAGATTATACATCATGACCAAGTGGGGTTCATCCCAGGGACACAAGGCTGGTTCAACATACGCAAATCAATCAGTGTAATACATCACATCAACAAGAGAAAGGACAAAAACCACATGATCATCTCAATCGATGCAGAAAAAGCATTTGATAAAATTCAACACCCATTTATGATAAAAACTCTCGCCAAAGTGGGTATAGAGGGAACATATCTCAACATAATAAAAGCTATATATGACAAACCTACAGCCAGCATAGTACTCAATGGTGAAAAACTCAAAAGCTTCCCACTAAAATCTGGGACAAGACAAGGATGCCCACTATCACCACTCCTATTCAACATAGTCCTGGAAGTCCTAGCCACAGCAGTCAGGCAAGAGAAAGAAATAAAAGGGATCCGAATTGGAAAAGAAGAGGTAAAAGTGTCATTATATGCTGATGACATGTTACTATATATAGAAAACCCTAAAAGGTCCACACAAAAGCTACTAGAGCTGATTGAAGAATTCAGCAAGGTAGCAGGTTACAAAATTAACGTTCAAAAATCAGTTGCATTTCTTTACACTAACAATGAATCAACAGAAGAAGAAAGTAAAGAAACAATCCCCTTTAAAATAGCACCCAAAGTAATAAAATATCTGGGAATAAATCTAACCAAGGAGGTGAAAGAATTATACACAGAAAACTATAAACCATTGATGAAGGAAATTAAAGAAGACTTTAAAAAATGGAAAGATATTCCATGCTCTTGGATTGGAAGAATCAATATTGTTAAAATGGTCACACTGCCCAAGGCAATCTACAGATTTAATGCAATCCCTATCCAATTACCCAGGACATATTTCACAGAACTAGAAAAAAATCATAATAAAATTCATATGGAACCATCAAAGACCTAGAATTGCCAAAGCATTACTGAAGAGAAAGAAAGAGGCTGGAGGAATAACTCTCCCAGACTTCAGACAATACTATAGAGCTACAGTCATCAAGACAGCATGGTTTGGTACCAAAACAGACATATAGACCAATGGAACAGAATAGAGAGCCCAGAAATGAACCCACAAACTTTTGGTCAACTCATCTTTGACAAAGGAGGCAAGACTATACATTGGAATAAAGACAGTCTCTTCAGCAAATGGTGTTGGGAAAACTGGACAGCAGCATGTAAAACAATGAAGCTAGAACACTCCCTTACACCATATACAAAAATCAACTCAAAATGGATTAAAGACTTAAACATAAGACAAGATACAATAAACCTCCTAGAGGAAAACATAGGCAAAACATTATCTGACATACATTTAAAAAATTTTCTCCTAGAAGAAATAAAAGCAAGAATAAACAAATGGGACCTAATGAAACTTACAAGCTTCTGCACAGCAAAGGAAACCAGAAATAAAACAAGAAGAAAACCTACGGAATGGGAGAAAATTTTTGCAAGTGAAACCAACAAAGGCTTGACCTCCAGAATATATAAGCAGCTGATACGACTCAATAAGAAAAAAATAAACAACCCAATCCAAAAATGGGCAGAAGACCTAAACAAGCAATTCTCCAAGGAAGACATACAAATGATCAAAAAGCACATGAAAAAATGCTCAATATCACTAATTATCAGAGAAATGCAAATCAAAACTACAATGAGGTGTCACCTCACACCAGTCAGAATGGCCGTCATTCAAAAATCCACAAATGACAAATGCTGGAGAGGCTGTGGAGAAAGGGGAACCCTCCTACACTGCTGGTGGGAATGCAGTTTGGTGCAGCCACTATGGAAAACAGTGTGGAGATTCCTCAAAAGACTAGGAATAGACTTACCATATGACCCAGGAATCCCACTCCTAGGCTTGTATCCAGAAGGAAATCTACTTCAGGATGACACCTGCACCCCAATGTTCATAGCAGCACTATTTACAATAGCCAAAACATGGAAACAGCCTAAATGTCCATCTACAGGTGACTGGATAAAGAAGAGGTGGTATATTTATACAATGGAATACTACTCAGCCATAAAAACCGACAACATAATGCCATTTGCAGCAACATGGATGCTCCTGGAGAATGTCATTCTAAGTGAAGTAAGCCAGAAAGAGAAAGAAAAATACCATATGAGATCGCTCATATGTGGAATCTAAAAACCAAAACCAAAAACAAACAAACAAACGAAAACAAAGCGTAAATAAAGGACAGAAATAGACTCACAGACAGAGAATACAGACTTGTGGTTACCAGGGGGGTGGAGGGTGGGAAGGGATAGACTGGGATTTCAAAATTGTAGAATAGACTACACTGTATAGCACAGGGAAATATACACAAAATGTTATGATAACTCACAGAGAAAAAAATGTGACAATGAGTGTGTATATGTCCATGAATAACTGAAAAATTGTGCTGAACACTGGAATTTGACACAACATTGTAAAATGATTATAAATCAATAAAAAATGTTAAAAAAAAAAAAAAGAACTACCATAAAATCCAGCAATTCCACTTCTGAGTATATATGTGAAGGAAACGCAATCACTATCTGCAAGAGATCTGTACACCACTGTTCACTGCAGCATTATTTACAAAAGCCAAGGCAACCCAGGTCCAACCAACGTTCACATGGATGGACCCTGAAGGTATTATGTTAGGTGAATTTAAGTCAGACAGAGAAAGACAAATATTGTATGATCTCACTTATATGTGGAATTTAGGAAATGGACTCATAGATACAGCAAACAGATTGGTGGTTGAAAGAGGTGGGGAGAGAAGGATGGGCAAAATGGATAAAGATGGTCAAAAGGTAGACTTTCAGTTATAAAACAAGTAAATTCTGGGGATGTAATATACAACATGGTGACTACAGTTAACATGGTTATGTTGTATATTTGAAAGTTGATAAGAGATTAGATCTTAAAAGTCCTCATCACAAGAAAACAATATAACTATGTGAGGTGATAGATTTTAACTAAACTTATGTGGTAATCATTTTGTAATACACGCCTATATACATTGTTATGTAACACCTTAAGTTAATAAAATGTTATATATCAATTATACCTCAATAAAACTGGAAAAAAAAAAGAAAATAAATAAAAAAGAAAACCACCAGGTGAGCTTCTTATAAACCAATGGCTGCGCTGCAAGCTCACAGATCCTCCACCAAGTACGTTAAACTAGCACCCAGGCATCTACATTTTGGCCATGGCTTCCAGGAGATTCTGACGTAGACCACATCTGAGAGCTAATCCACATTCTATGTCCAAGTCTTGAAGACTTAAAAATCATCTAAGAAAAGAAACCATTTGGCACAAGACAATGAGTCTTCCTGGAGACTATCCAAAACTACAGGATACAACTGGAACTTGGGGCAGTTTTTGTCCTAAAATAGTTAACCGAGACTCGTCTATTCTTCCCAGTCACCTTGTTATATTAATCCTTAATCTGTTGGCTCCAATGTCTTGAAGCATTACTTTGCACCATGGGTAACATTCTGTGTGACTCATCCCTGAAACATAAGGCTCCCTTCACGTGTGGGGCCTGACTTGGACCCATGCAGGCTCTTCCATCGGTAATGGGGGCCTGCCTCACGTTCTCCAAGAGAAGTGACAGCAGCGGATCTGCCACTGGTGATACAAAAACTAACAGTCCAGGATGCAGACGAGAGTAAAGCATATTACACTTAATCCTCCACATTCAGAAGATGTTGACAAACTAGAGCATAAAACCAGCAGGCTTTTACTGGGAACTTCCTTCTCCCATGAATATGAAACTAGGACCCACCTGGGAGCAAAAAGGAAAAGTCCTCCTGGAGGAGTTGCTTTTTGAAGATAAGCGAATTTTAAAAGTTCAGATTAGAAATGTCTTTTCTAGATGTTTATTGTAAAAGGGCAGTTTTTAATCTAATAACCAAGAGGAAGCACTCTAAGGACTGTACCTTTTGAGTTTTGATGTGATGTTGGGATGGAAAAAGTGTTCATGTCTTGTTGCTTATATTGTTCAATGTAAGTCCTACTTATTTAAAAAAATTTTTTTTCACCTATTGCCAAGTGTCTTTATCAAATTACATAATCATCAGGCATAGATTAAAGTCCCCAAGGCCACACATCACTGCCCACACCTGATAATGTCAAAGTTTTAAAGTATTTGCCAAATATTGGATGGGGAAAAAAAGTGTTTCATTGTTGCTTCCTTTTGTCTTTACATGATTACAAATAAAGTTGACCAGTTTTCCCAAGTCCACAGGTCATCTGTTGCCTCTTACGTGAAATGCCTTTTGATTGCTTTGCTTATATTTCTAATGGATATTTTCTGTTTTTATTTGCATGCGGAAGTGCTTTGTATATTCTGATGTTGGTGCTTGGCTATAGGTTCTCTTCAAATGCATCGTGGGTTTAAGAAAACACCAGGTATGAAAATCAGTGCACAAAGCAACGTGAGGCACAATGAAGTGTATTTCTAACGCATCTTACCGTTACCTTTAGTAATCATGTAAAGACACAGGGAAGCAACAGTGACACATTTTACAAAAAGATTATTTACATACACTGTGAAAAAGGAATATTCCCTTCAGCCTTTAAATTATACCTGTTTGACTGGTAACATTTTATTTCTTGATCTCGGTGCTGGTTATATGTTTGGGTGTGTTCACGTTGCGAAAATTCGTGGAGGTGTAAACGCATAGTTTGTGCCCTCTACAATAAGCGTGTTGTATTTTAGTATAAAGTTTTCCTAAAAATTCATTAGATTTACATTCCAATGTGCACGTAACTTTTCATGCATGTAAGTCTGCTATGCCTTTTGAAGATGGCATGTTAGAACACTCAGTGAGGGAGGGAAAAGGGAACAGGATAGAACGAGTTTCTGCGAGTTCAAGTGAGGCCACAGGAGGTGAGGAGGAAGACCCACATCAAGGTAAAGTGTAAGCCAACGTCAACAGGATGGAACAGATGTCTAATATGGCCATGTTTAGGGTAAAGCCAAATGTCAGAGCTGACCGTTTTTATTAGTCTCCCTTATTAAAGAAGGCTAATAAATCAAGGTACAGATTGGGGCCGTGAAGGTAAAAATAAGTCTTGCCACACAAATCCACTTCCAAGAGAAGTGGTGTGAAATCACAGAAGACAGGATTTGAATACTGAACTGGCCACTGACTGGCCATTTGATGTAGCGCATATGTAACCCCTCTGGGCTCTCATTTATTCATCTGTCAGGGGGAGAGAACAAAAACTACTTTGTGGGGTTGCTGTGAGATTAAGAAAATAAGACCTATGAAGTACAGGTCCAGTGTCTACCTCAACTCACAGTAATTATTATTGTTCCTGTCCTAAGATGTGAAAATTTTGAGGAAAAAAATGTTTCTATTTGGAATTACTTAAATTTATTTAAAGGCAAAATGGATGTTTCAGTCAAAAACAACTTTATTTTTCCATGGAGCACTAAAAACACTTTCAGGACCAATATATGATTTCTATGCGATGAAAGACTGTGATGTGGTGCGTTCCCCTTCCAGTTTTTGAGAATTATGTGGAACACGTAGGCTTCTAAGTAGGTACTGACTATTGATGCTTAAACTCTTAGCAGTTAATATAAACCCTGGATTTACATGGCTTTTCAATTTCCTTTACAACAGTTGCCTGAGTAGGATTTATCGCCCTTGTCCTGGTGCACCCAGGAGGACAGAAGAGGTAAAAAGAACAATCAAGCTGATTAGACCGTCTTAATGTGAAAATGTTTTTGAGCAAGCACTAGCTTTAATTTTTCCACCCAATCAAAATATGATGAAGTTGTGTTTAGACAGGGCTTGGTTCTAGATCTCAAATTTACTTTTGTATACTTATCTAAATACCTGAGAATTCAGGTGGTTTTTTTTCCCCTACAAATTACCTTTAGGTAATCATATGCTGTTTGGTTAGCATCAAATAGATTTATATCTACAAAAAGCTTTCTTAATATAAGCAGGAATCTGTGAACATAAAAATCCTTTAAAATAATAGTGGAGCCCAGATTCAACCCATAAATGCAAGGAGGTTCAGGGGTTGAGTGACACGCTCTCCTTCCTTTGCCCTGATGTTGTGATTGTTGAGACCTGGTGAACTGGAACAAAACTGACAAGGGGCGAGCTTGTCATTTCAAGTCTCCCAGATTAAATTGAAGTCTTGTTTTTAATTTCATTTCCTTTTTTATTTAAAAAAAAAAAAAGAACTTGTTATTCACATCTTAAAATGACACTAAAGTGTAAGTTAACTGTCCCAGCATTGCCTCTCTGCCTGATTGCTCACTGGATAAAACACAAATGTGTGATCAAAAATAGCCTCAATGCAGGCAGCCCAACATAAACATTAGTATTGGTTGGGGCGGGGGGGGGGGGGCAGTTCCAAGGAACAGAGTAACCAGCATCTGGGAGCCCCCTACTCAGTGCTATACCCAAAATCACCAAAATCTTATATCAAGTCCATTGCAGGTATCGGAAAACAATGGCAGGAGTTTAGTTTATATTTTAAGAAGAGTTTATTGGGGGAATAGACTCAGTCTTTGATTTGAGTAAACCCGTTGCTAACAGTTCTCTGGCTGCTAATCTTGATTCTATTATTGGGTCTTTGACATTCCCAGCAAGACTTTGTGACTCAATTTTACTATCTATGACATAGGAACAACACAAGCATGCTTTATCTCCTGCAATTGTTGTATCCTTGAAAACTTGTGTGAACTGAATTGTGGAAAATAAAACTACAAGCTCTGAATATATTAAGAGAAAAAAAATCATCAATATTTTAAGAAACCTCAGGATGAATCCTTTTGTCAAATGAAGACATCCTTTTATACCCTACTTTAAAAAAATGAATTCCATTTTTACTATTATATTCTTTAAAAGTGGAACAAATTTGAAAAGGGAAAGTATGATGATTTTTATGGGCTTTATGCAATGGGTCATACCCGAGTTCCCTACCCCTTGGCCTCTAAGGAGGGTTTATAAATATGCATCTTGTTTCCTGCTCAACGTCTGGCTGTAGCGCTGGAGTGAGAGTGGGGGTGGCCACAGGGGGCTCAGTTAACAAAGATGATTCTTTAGGCAATAAAATAACCTCTGTGTTCCAGGGAGGATTAAGGAAATGGGAAGTAGAAAGGACAGCCGGAGCGATGGGATGCAGGAGCAGAGGCAGGACGCAGGCTGGTGAAGGAGAACTGGTAGGCAGCGGGGCACGTCTGAGAAACTTAGAGACGGACATGATTACAAGGTGGTGAGGGAAGGGGACAGTGACAGAAAGTGGGAGAGAGAGGCAAGGACCCAGTTACGTGAGGCCTTGTGGACCAAGATATGATACCTGAATTTTATTCTAACCTCAATGGGAAGCCATTTAGGGTCGAAGGCCCTAGGGGTGACCTGCCACAATTCACATTTTAAGGAAACCATCTTACGGCCCTGTGAGTACAGACTGGAGGCAGGCAAGAGTGGGAGCAAAGAGACCATTTAGAAGCTCTTGCACTTGCAGTGGTCCAGGCAGCAGAGTCTCCACTAAGGGAAGGGAGTATAAATGGCTAGAAGTGGGCAGATGCAGAATAAAATCCAAAGACAGAACTGTCAGGTGTAGCTGAAAGACTGAATATGGGGACGTGAGGGGATGGAGGAATCGAGGGTGATGCCAAGGTTTCTGGAACGAGGGACTGAGTGCCATTTGCTGTCTCCTTATTTCTCTCCAGTCTTTCGGACACAATCTCATGATTCCTATTATCTCAGCTATAACTATATTCCAGATTCTCTCTCTCCAGCCCTAACTCCTCTCCTGAACTCCAGTCCATATTTCCAACTGCCTGGTGTACATCGAATGCCAATCTTTCTCCTCTTCTTTCTCAATTCCAAAACTTGAGAACTTAGGTTGTTTTAAAAATTTACTTCCTTCTCTTATTGCTTCCCAACATCAATTCAGCTTCCAAGAACCGAGACAGTCTGCCTCCAAAATAGCCATCAATTCTACCCCTTCTCTTTCCTCCCCGCTCCCCACCCCTTCTTCATTCAGGCCTCCTCCCCTCCTGCCCAGACTCCTGTGAGAGTCTCGCCCCTGCTGCGTCATCACCCGCCTCTGTGCTCTCAGTCCATCCTGCACTCTGTTCCTGGGTTGATCTCCCCAAGGTGAGACGTCCAGTCATTTCATGTCCATGCTCAAAAATCGTAAATGGTTTCCTATTGATGGAGGAAATGGTTTGGTGCGAACACCTTTGCCTGGCATTAAACATCCACTGCCACATAAACGCCAGTACATTTTAGGGGTGTTGCCCACAGAGGTACATGACCCTGCGAACACTGGGAGAGAACAGGCCGAAGCGGGCGGGTATGTGGGTTGGATGTGAGCAGACTGAACATGAGACTGTGCCTGGATGATCGAGTTAAGAGTTGCTCCTCTTCAAGAAGGCCTCTCACAAAAACTTGGTTCATGTCAGAGTTAGACCCATCCCAGCTCAAAATAAGTACCTCAAGGACACTGCAGTGGACACTGGCTGCTTCTGTCTGCCTGGCATCCCTTTTCCTTTCAAGGCGGGACTGTGCCAATCATGGTTTTTATCTCCCTTTCCTAAATGATGGGTTCATGCCATGGGTATATGACCCAGCAGGGCCGATCAAAGGCTTGCTGCATGGACCCCAGAAGAGAAAGTGTTGACCCTCCCCAGAGATGTAGAGCAAGAAGGACCGCGTGAGCTTGGAGCTGCTGGGGACCACCGTTCCCTTGGTTTCACATAGCCAGCACCTGAGCATGAGACCAACAAAGAGGAAAGATGGAGCTGAGAGAGAGTCAGAGACCATATCACAGAGTCCTGGACTTCCCAGTCACACAAGCCAATGGCTAGTGTAAGAATGGTGGCAGAGGAGGGTAACGTTAAACGTTCCAACCCGATGCCCTTGTCATAGGAGTCAGTGTTTCATTTCACATAAACTTTGACCAGTGCCATCCACCCCTGCCCTGTGCCTCTACTGAAGCCAGGGAAGGCCCACTGTGGTCTCCTTACACACCCCACCTCGCAGGGGACATCTGTGCAGGCAGCATGCCTGGCTCCCCTCTGCCGAGCCCGAGCATTCCTGCTGTTCTGAAGCTTTGGGATGTGCATGTGGCTAGTTTGCTAGCTCTACTCTCTCAGTCATCAAAGTGCCACCCACCCAGTGCTCCTCGGTGGGGTGTCCCAACCCAAAGTAGAACTAATCGTCTGTACAACCTGTTGAGCCTTGTCCAGGGTAAAATGTGGTACTATTACACCAGAGTTGGATACAAAATGGAACCTCATTTATTTGAGATCCAAAGCAGGGGCACTGTGTGACGTGTATACCCACAGAGACGTCACTCCATGAAACTCTGAATTAGTAAGGTTTGGATTAGGTGATATTTTCACGATGGAAAAACACTGTGTGTCTATTCCAGCTGAAGTTAGAATGACTCATGAAGTTTGAGTTACTCATGATTTTAAATGAACTAATCATAGATTGGAGCAAGTTCATTGCATTCGATTATACATTTGGGCCAGATTTTCTCTGCACCTTCCTCTTTAGGTGAACAGAGGATGCCATTACATCAGGACTGACTCCTTCACAAGCCGTGACAGTTACTGTGGTCGAATACCAAACGTCAGCGTGACACTAGTGGCTTTGTGGCATTCGTTCACCTCCCCAAAGTGCCCAGTTTTCTCCTTGGAAGTAATTTCATCAGTGATACACTACAACTGAGGAATTTCTGTTAAGCAATTAGCATATCTCAAATCCAGGCATATTATGCAAGGTTTTGCACTGTTAGTAGACATACAGCAAGGGCTCCCCGTTAAAAAGCATCTGTGAAAAACTTCTGCTATTAATATGGAAGCAGTAGGCAACATTCAAATGGAGGAGACTCAACCATTTAAATAAATGTGTTTTTAATCATAAAATGTCACTGTTCTACAGACTTGTTTTTCCTATTAACATGCTGGAGATAATGTTAATGAGATTTAGTTAGTGTTTTAAGAGCAGTTAAAGTCTTATTATGAAAGGCAGCATAAAAGGACACAGCAGTATTCTTCTGAAGCTGTGAATCATTATTTACCAGTGTGAAATCTGATGGCACTTAAACCTATATGCGAATCATCTAAGTAACAAAAACATCAATTTAGATGACAACACAAGGTGTCCCCCAAACACTCCTCCTCCTCATTACTTTTCATATCCCCTGATAAGAAAAACAAGCAAAAAAAGTCCCTCCAAAACCAAGGCTGGAAGTTTGAATGGGGGCCACAAGTCAATATTTCAGAAGATAGCTCATTTTTTATGTATGACTGTATCTGAGATGTTCATTACTGTGTTTATCCACCAACAGCACCCCCAAAGAGGGAATGACCACACACAGGGGCTGCTAGAGCGGAAGGCGTGGGTGACCATGGCTGTTCCTTGAGACACCCCTCCCCTCTCCCCAGCCCCCTCTCCAACTTGGCAATGGCTGCCTGGCTCAGAGGTGGGCGCTTAACTCACCCAAGGCAGCCAGTCTAGCCAGCTGATGTCTGGCCATCAACCAGACAGATCAGACTTCTCTCACAACGCTGAAATAAGAAAGACCTAGTAAATAGGATAATAAGCAACTGGAGTTTAAGCTGAAAAGATGTGGGTAAAGGTGTCGTAAAGAAGAGCTAGAGCTTTAGAGGGGGCAACATTTGCTCCTGAAGTGATTAGGGAACAGAAATCACGTGCACAAGGGGGGGGGTCTCGGCTGGGCCCCGCGCTGAGACTCAGAGAGGCTTGGACATGAGGTGAAGATCTCACCTCTGCCACGGAGCTTCTGCATCCAGCTACACTGCCCAGATTTCCTCAGGTTGCACACACCCAGGTCTGACATGCCAGAGAAGGAGAGAGGACAGTAATAGAGTCTACGTCTCAGGGAGCAACCTCAGAATCCCTGAGAGGAAAAAGCAAAACAAAACCTCCGAAGCAATGAAGAAAGCCTCTGGGCTGGTCCAAACCACATGGGCTTGGGTGCTGGGAGAGAAAGGAGGTTTTGCATACAGTCTGAGCCTCTGCCTGAAAATTGCAGGCTGTCCTTCCCAATCTCTCTTCCCACCCCCAGCCTCTCCCCCTCCAGGGGGCTAGGTATAACACAACTGAGAGAATTTGCCATGGTTAACACCCATCCCCAAAACACCTGGACCAGGGGAGACTAGAGGGAGAGGGCATTTCCCGAAGACAGAGCAGCACACAAGTGAGTGAGCAGAAGCCCTGGGGTGTATCAGAGGGCAGGGCTGGTCGGCGCCACTATCGGGGCAGCTTGGGCTCTGCCAGTGGGAAACCTGGGTGAGGGCCAGAGTGACAGCCAGCACAGTGGAGGGCAGGGCCTGGAAGCTGTGGTGACTAATTTCATGTGTCAACTTGATGGGGCTAAAGGATGCCCAGGTAGCTGGCAAAATATTGCTTCTGGGTACGTCTGTTAAAAATTAGTATTTGAATAAGTAAACTGGATAAAGATGGCTCTCCCCAATGTGAGTGGACACCATCCAATCCACTGAGGGCCCAAATAGAACAAAAAGACAGAGAAGGGGCAAATTTGCTCTCTCTGCTTGAGCTGGGTGTTTATCTTCTCCAGCCCTCGGATGTCAGAGCTCCTGGCTCTCGGATCTTTAGACTCCAACTGAATGATACCACTGGCTTTCCCAGATTTCCAGCTTGCAGATGGCAGATTGTGGGACTTCTCAGCTTCTACAACCATGTGAACCAATTCCTGTAATAAATCTCTTCTATCTTTCTACCTATCTATCCATCTATTGATCTATTGATCTGTCTAGCTATCTATCCTGTTTGTTCTGTTTCTCTGGAGAATTCTGACTAATACAGAAGCTAAGTGAGCCACCTCCCTACACATACCCTGAGAAGAGGCAGAGCTGAGGTTCTGTCACTTGGCAAGTGGTGACTGATAATATAATGGATCTGGGGACAAATTACTCAAGCAGACTTACCCAGGTACTCCAGCTAGTGGGGCTGAGGGGACCTCAGGATTCCTGGGTTAGCAGAAAAAGCTGGTCGGTAGTAAGGACAATGAAGCAGACACTCAGAGAAAAGCAGAGACCACACAGCACTTAAGAGACAGACCCTAAAACTACCGACAGTTTTGAAATTCTAGTTTCAAATTGAGTTCATATGTTTCTTACAATAACTTCCCCCACGCCTTTCTTGTGGTGCCTTGAATAGGGCTCTACTTCTTGCAACTGGAAAAAAAAAACAAAACTCTAATTAAACAACAAAATGAAAAGATCCCATGTAGAAACAGCATCATCCTTTCTTTGACCTCCAGTAAATCACCAGGGTCTTGGTAAGTGTTTGCACCTATGACTGGCATGCTTGTCTTTTTCTCATCCTGCGCCCCCTTCCTTCCTACCTGTGGGTCTGTGCTGATAACTGACTCACACTCTTCCCCAGCTGGCCTGTGCCAGGCCGCTCACCTCTGGTCTGAATCAAGCCTCAGAAGGGTCCTGGAGCTGAGAAAAGTATATCTAATCAAGCATCTAGATGCTTCAGGTGCTTTGCTGGTTGCTGTCACACCTGTCGTCTCCTTGAATCTTTCGTGACTACCCATGTGGAGTTATAATCATAGTTTTATCGATGAGAAAACTGAGTTCATCAATGTTATGTATAGAGGAAGTATGGGATGTACATGGGAAGCTGTAGAGCAGAGATTAGAACACAGGTCTTTATGAAGCCACAGCGCTTGCCGGTGTACCAGGCCATGCCAATTTCGTGAGTGAGGGGATCTGGGTTGACCACTGAGTACCTATCTCTACTTGCTGTGGATTATAAGTTGCACTACCAAGGTAAGTGGTAAGTGGGCCTGGAGAGAAGAAGAGAAAAAGAGGCAAAAAACGCAGCAGAAGTGCACAGGAAGTAGAGGAAAAGAAGGAGAGGCAAAGACGTAAAAGAAGACAAGCAATAAGGAGGCAGCCAATGAGCGAGGTCCCATGGAGATGACAGATGAAGCGGAGGAGATGAAAGCCCCTGGAACCCTCCTACACTGCTAGCAGGAATGTAATTTGGTGCAGCCACTATGGAAAACAGTGTGGTGATTCCTTAAAAAACTAAAAATAGACTTACTATATGATCCAGCAATCCCACTCCTGTGCATATATCTGGAGAAAACTCTAAATGAAAATGGTATGTGCACCCCAATGTACATAGCAGCACTACTTACAACAGCCATGACATGGAAACAGCCTAAATGTCCATCGACAGATGATTGGATAAAGAAGTTGTAGTACATATAATAATGGAATACTACTCAGCCATAAAAAAGAATGAAATAATGTCAACTGTAGCAACATGGATGGACCTAGAGATTATCATACTAAGTGAAGTAAGCCAGAAGGAGAAAGACAAATATCACATGATATCACTTATATGTGGAATCTAAAAAAAAATGAGACAAATGAACTTATTCACAAAACAGAAATAGACTCACAGATATAGAAAACAAACTTGTGGTTATCAAAGGGGAAAGGGGTGTGGAGGGATAAACTAGGAGTTTGGGGTTAGCAGATACTATTATATATAAATCAGATATACAGCAAGGTCCTACAGTATAGTACAGAGAACTATATTCAATACCTTGTAATAATCTATAATGAAAAAGAATATATATATATGTATGACTGAATCACTATGCTGTACACCAGAAACTAACACAACATTGTAAATCAACTATACTTCAATTAAAAAAATAAAAAAGAGTGGGATGAAAGCTCTTCACAGAGAACCAGAATCTCACCTTGCTCCTCCTTATCTTAAAGTGGCCCTCCCATCCCAACAATGTGGGTCTGATTCCTGTGTTCACCCTCACCAAAATAAAAGACACAACCGAAAGCAGGATAAACTAAATCTGAGAGCCAGGGAGTCTAGAAAGTAACCTTTGGCATTTTGTCAGCAATAAAGTATGAGTTTCCGCTTTTAATTTTGGGAAATTTCATATTGCACAATTTACTATTTCTCCCAGAGCTGCCAGTGCTATTTGCCATCCATTTGGTATTTGGACCAAAACCAAGCATTTACTGGCAGAGGCTGCTTTCACTGGTTTGGGTAGCGTTGCATATCAGTTAGGAGAACAGGTCCTGGAGCCAGACTTTATGAGTTCAAATCCTTCCTCGGATACTTGACGGGGGTGCAAATTTAGGAAAGCACTCCACTCCTCTGTGCCCACTTTCCCACTTCCCAAGGTGGTTGTGAAGATAAAACAGAGTGACCAACCCTCCCTGTTTGCCCAGGACTGATGGGCTTCCCAGGATGCTGGACTTTCAATGTGAAAACTGGGAAAAGACCTGGGCAAACTAGGACATGTTGGTCACCCAAGGATAAAATAAGCTATTACTGCAGGTAAAGCAGTAAGAAGAGTGAATGCTCAACAAATGTTAGCCATTGATATTAGTGAATCTGCAAAGGTGACTAGGGCAATGGTCATCACTTCCCTTGAATTTGGAGGTCTGGGACTAGTGTCCTGGTCTTTCCTGAAGGTCAAGACCACTCCCATTTCTCTGGAGCCCGGGAATCACTGGAAACAGGGCAAAGATGAGGGCTGTGTGCCTGTGCTGACAGCAAAGTCTGCACATGGAGGGAGGGTGAGCCAGACTCCAGCCTCCTCTTCTGGCCTAGAATAAAACTGGAAGTGCCCCTCATGCTCCCCTAGTGCACTCCCCACTGTGGCAGGTCCAGCTGAGTCACTCCGGCTGGCTGGCTGGTCTGCACTGGAGATCTACATACAGAGCCTGATCTACTGAGTGATGACTTCTGGGCTTTGGAGTTAGAGTTCTCCTCAGGACACCCTGAGTCTCCCCAGGAGCTCCAAGTGAATTTCTGAAAAATGAAAGGGCAATCTCTGTATACTCTAATCTGGTGTCCTGGGTGGGGGGGTTCCATTTCTTGCCAACTCTTCAAACATTTTATCCCTGAGGGGCTTGTGAGTTTCCTTGCTGCCTGGTCTCAGATACAGGAGAGAACGGCATACATGGGAGATGCTATAGTTCAGGGCTTGAGTAATTAGGGATTCTAGACTGCCTAGGTGTGTGATCATGGGCAGCTTTTCCTCTTTAATCCTTGGCTCCCACATTTGCAAAGTTGAGACAGTAATTGCTAAGATTTACTAAAGACTTAATATTTGCTAAGCAACTGACATACAGCATCTTAATTAATCCTCGGGACAAACCAAAGGGGTGTGCATTTTAGGAATCCCATATTACAGAAATCTGAGGTACAGAGATATGACGTGCCTTGTCCAAGGTACACCTTGCTTGCAAGTGGCAGAACTAGATTCAAATTCGAGAAGTCTGGCACCAGAACTCAAACTTTCAACAAGGTATACTCTGACTCTATGCCCACCTCACTGGGTTGTTGTAAGGATCATAGTAACACAGAGAGATGCTTAGCATATAAGCAAATAAGTAATGGTGTTATTTTTCTAAGGGTGGAGGGCTGAAAAGATAATCAAGGTAAATGGTTGAGCAACAGTATAATCTTTGTTCATATACAAGAAGAGACAGGGAGTCTACTAAACCAGCCTGATGTTATTAGAAAAATTTAACAAGTGTTTGTTGAACATGTATTCAGGGATGATTGCTATACAAAGAACTTGGGGTATAACTGTGAGCAAAACCAGACACTTTCCACACTCCTGAAGCTTATAGGCCAGAGAAAGAGATAAAAATTGAAAAAAAAAATCATTCCACGTAGAAAAGAAGAAAGTGAACAACCCAAAAAGGAAATTAAGAAAACAATTCAATTTACAATAGCATCAAAATAATAAAATACCTAGGAATAACTTAATCAACAAGGCAAACACTTATATACATGAAAACTATAAGATGTTGCTGAAAGAAATTCAAAAAGACACAAATAACTAGAAAAGCATCCTGTGTTCATGGATTGGAAGACTTAATATTGTTAAGATGTCAATACTACCCACAGTGATCTACAGGTTTAATGCAGTCCCTATCAAAATCCCAATGGCATTTTTTTTCAGAAATAGAAAAATCCATCCTAAAATTCATATGGAATCTCAAGGGATCCTGAAGAGCCAAAACAATCTTGAAAAAGAACAAAGTTGGAGGTCTCACATTTCCTGATTTCAACACTTATTACAAAGCTACAGAAATCAAAACAATGTTGTACTATCATAAAGTCAGACATAGAACAGATGGCCAAAAAGCACATGAAAAGATGCTCAATATCACTAATTATCAGAGAAATGCAAATCAAAACTACAATGAAGTATCATCTCACACCAGTCAGGATGGCCATTATTTAAAAGTCCACAAACAACCAATGCTGGAGATGGTGTGGAGAAAAGGGAATCCTCCTACACTGTTGGTGGAAATGTAATTTGGTGCAGCCACTATGGAAAACAGTATGGATATTTCTTCAAGAATTAAAATAAAGTTACCCCATGATCCAGCAATCCCACTCCTTGGCATATATCTGGAGAAAAACTCTTAACTCGAAAAGATACATGCACCTCATTGTTCACAGCAGCACTATTTGCAATAGCCAAGACATGGAAACAATCTAAATGTCCACTGACAGATGACTGGACAAAGAAATTGTGGTATACACACACACACACACACACACACACACAATGGAGTACTACTCAGCCATAAAAAAGAATCAAATAGTGCCAACTGCAGCAACATAGATGGACCTAGAGATTTCATACTAAATAAAGTAAGTAAGAAAGAGAAAGACAAATATCATACATTATTTACATGTGGACTGTAAAAAAATGAGACAAATGAACTTATTTACAAAACAGAAACAGACTTACAGACATAGAAAACAAACTTATGGTTACCAAAGGGGGAAGGAGAGTGGAGGGATACATTAGGAGTTTGGGATTTGTAGATACAAGCTACTATATATAAAATAGAGAAACAACAAGGTCCTACTATATTTCACAGGGAATTATATTCAATTATCTTGTAATAACCTATAATGAAAAAAATATATATAAATGTATAACTGAACCACTATGCTGTATACCAAAAACTAACACAACGTTGTACATCAACAACATACTTCAATAAAAAAAAAGACAGACATAGAGACCAATGGAATAAAATAGAGAGCCCAAAAATAAACCCTTGTATACATAGCCAAATGATTTTTGACCAGGGCACCAACATCATTCAAATGGGGAAAGGACAGTCTTTCTAACAAATAGTGTTGGGAAAACTGGACATCCGTATGCAAAAGAATGAGGTTGAATCCTTACCTTACACTATATACAAAAATTAATTCAAAATGTATCAAAGACCTAAACATAAGAGCTAAAACTATTAAACTCTTAGAAAAAAACATAGGAGGAAGCTCCTTGACATTGGATTTGGCAATAATTTCTTGGATAGGACACCAGAAACACAGGCAACAAAAAAATTAAAATAAATAAATTAGACTACATGAAAATTAAAAACTTCTGTATACCAATGGGTATAATCAACAGATGAAAATGCAACCAACAGAATGGGAGAAAATATTTGCAATTCATATGATAAGGGTGAATATCCAGAATACATAAAGAACTCCAACAACTCAACAACAAGAAAACAAGTAACCTGATCAAAAAACGGGCAAAGAACTTGAATAGACATTTTTCTAAAGAAGGTACACACACCGTCAACAAGCACATGAAAAAGAGCTCAACGTCACTAACCATAAGGGAAATGCAAATCAAAACCACAGTGAGATACCACCTCACACTCAGCAGGATGGCTCCTATCAAAACACAAAAATGAAAATAACAAGTGTTGGCAAGGATGTGGAAAAACTGATACCTAGAGGAGTCAGATTCACAGAGAAAAAGTAAGAAGAGTGGTTGTCTGGGGCTGAGAGGAGGGAAGAAAAGGGAGTCGACTGTGGGTACACAGTTTCCATTTTCCAAGAGGAAAAATGTTCTGGAGATGGATGGTGGTGATGACTGCACAACAATGGGAATGTACTTAAAACTACTTAAAAATAGTTAAGATGGTAAATGTTATGTTATGTATATTTTACCACAATTTTAAAAATGCATTTAAAAATGAGAGTGGAACATAAATGTAATGAATGCAGCAAAGAATTTGGGTCCAAGATACACGTACAGCAGATCTGACCTAGTGTTGGGGGTTAGGGGTGGAGGGGGTGAGAGAACTTCGCTAAGTGCAGAGCAGATGAGCAGGAGTTTGCTGGGGAAGAAAAGAGGCAAAGAGAACAGCAAACTCAAAGTTCTTGTGAAGTGAGGAAACTTCATTCACTTGGATGCTTTATTAATTATTCACAAAGTGCAAACACTTGTTTTCACCTGGTTATTTCTATCTTTTTTTTCTTTTTTACCGAGACATCACTTACAAAGATTGCACAAGTCTTAAATGCAATCTAGTAAATTTAGTACCAACACTTTGAATCCAATAATAGTCAAAAGAACAATTGTCACTCTTCCATTCCCCTTTGTTATCCTTCCCCTGGAGGCAGTGATGGGGCAGGGGCCAAGGAGACATCAACAGGGAGCTAGTCCAGATGGAAGGACACTAGAGAGATATGGAACTAAGTGTAACCTGCAATTCTGAATCCGACCTGGGACCAGAAAGGAAAAAGATGTTGCTGGGGCAGTTGGTGCAATTTGAATAGGGTCTCTGGATTGGAGGGCAGTGTTACAGCAACACTAACTTCCTGATTGGCATGCTGCATTATGCTCATGTAGGACCGTGTCACTGCCTTTTGAAAATATGCTCTCATGCATTTAGGGGTTGATGGACATCATGTTGAAACTTGCTTTCAAATATTCAGGAAAAAATAATAATGGGTGTGTATGTAAATATGGATATAGATTGACAGACGGGGTGGTGGGTGGCAGAAAGAGAGAGGGCACACAAATGTGTCAAAATATAAACAATTGGGATAGCTGGGTGAGGGTGATACGGGAGTTCTGTGTATTAGCCTTGCACCTTTTCCAAAAGTTTGAAATTATTTCAATGTAAGTTATTTTTCAAAGATATTCTTCGTGATTGAAATGAACCCACAGGTGAGGCAGCAGGTAACAGAAGCGAGGTCAGAAATGAAGAGAAAAATGTTGAAGGAAAGCTTGAGAGAAAAGAATTTTCAGCGTTTCATTCTGCTCTCTCCAAAGTGAAGGAGGCTATCCTGGAAATTACCCACTCGTGGTTATAACACCCTAATAAACAAGCATTCGGATTCAGCACATGCTTTGGTTCACACGAAATGGTCATCAGATCTGGGAATGTGGGTCGCTTCTCTGGATCAGGGCCCAGCACGGTCCTGAGACACAACCTACACCGACCTTAACACTGCCCTTTCCAGCCTCAGAAAATGAAGGATGGAGGACAACCTACCAGCAGGATCTTGCCGGCGATGACGACAGACCCGGGCAAAGCTGTAAATCCAGAGGGTGCTGGAGTGAAACTGGAACACACACAGGGCGCCTTGGTGTTTCCATCCATCTGCAGAATCACCCGACGCCCCATTCAAGTCTGGGCACGAGTCACAGGGTTGCCACACACACCCACCACCTGAAGTGCAGCGCCTCCGTGTGCGGTGCCGTGGGAGCGCTCTGCACCAAGCACCTCAGGAAAATGGAGACAACGCCGCCCGAAGCTCAGCCATCCACGCAGGCGCCGTGCGTGACGCACCCACGTGTGCGCAGGACAGCTGCGCTGACCGGCGCGTGGCTGTTCGCAGCGTTCAGGTTGGATGCCCTTGTGTAATTATATCACGTAAACAGGTTTGTTTTTTAAACAGATTAGAAACTGTGAGTATAGTCTTTCTTATATATTCTTTGGGGAAGCTGCTATAGGATTAGTGAACTCGGCTCTGTGCCCCTAGAAAAATCATTAGCTGGATTGAGGGGAAAAAACTGTCAGGTTCAAGTACATTTTTATTGTAATAAAATCATCAAGGCTTTCTTTTCAAAGTCCTTCGAAAATTGTCAGGTTACTTCTGTCTGCAGCCAAACTTTTTCAAGTTTCTTAAGCAGAGATGTAATGATAGCTGAAAATAATCAGTTTACTGTCCAAAAACATCTTTCTGAGGTGGGCAGAATGAAGAGACAGACATTTGCATTTTACTTACTCGTTTATTTCAGGCATCACAACAGGCTCTGAGAGGTTAAAAGAGAACGTTGTTAGAGCTACTTTTTTTTTTTAAAAAAAAAAGGGAAAAGGAACCCAATATTATTATTATTACTATTATTGCCATTACCATTACTATTATTTTGCTTACGTGAGCTTTGAACTCATCACCTCCTTCCCTGTTTCCCAGGTTGGAAAAAAAAATTCCAACTCTCAGTCCCAATTTTCTTTTTTTCTTTTCTTTTTTTTTTTTTTTTAATTTTCATAGCAGCTTTATTTGTGATG
Source organism: Camelus dromedarius (assembly GCF_036321535.1). NCBI lineage: Eukaryota > Metazoa > Chordata > Mammalia > Artiodactyla > Camelidae > Camelus > Camelus dromedarius. Next base: position 59,062,921 of record NC_087441.1, read on the forward strand.
GCTGCAAACTGGAAACATCCCATATGCCCATAAACGGGTGAATGAACACATTTTTAAAATATTCATACAATAGAATATTACTTAGAGGCAACTATTGAAACAAAACACAGCACAAATAAATGTAAAATATTCTGCTAAGTAAAAGAAGCCAGATACAAAAAACTACATATTATACAATCCCATTTATATGAACCTCTAGAGAAAACAAATATGACCAAAAGAAATAAGGTAGGCGTAGGGGGATTGAATTAGAAGGGACACAGGTAACTCTTTGAAGTGATGGGTATGTTTTATATTTTTATTGTTCAACCCCAATTTTCTTACCTCTAATCCCTAATTCTCACCCTGAAGCTTCAAAATCTTACTTTCTTTGATGATAATCCAATTAGTTTTCAAGTTCCACTTTTCAGAGTAGAGATCTGACAAACATCCTCTGTCCACCCAATTACGTTTAATGCTTGAAATGAGCACAAAATGTCTGCCTTTCTCCTGTCCACCCATGGCTACTCCCGCCTGCCCAGAGTTCTGGATTCTCACCCTGCCATATCTGGCTCTCCTGCTTCTGTCTGCTCCATCCTTTCATCTCCAGCCTGTTCCTCCACTCAGGTTCCTACCTCCCTGCCTCTCTCTGTGCCCCAGTGACCCACTCCCCTCACTGCCTTGGCTTGCACTCCCACCATCTTACCTGGATGTCTGCTATTGTCTCCAGCTCTTCGGGCCCCTTCATGCTGGCAACGCTGTTATTTCTAGAACCACATCTGATTATGTCTCTTTGACAGCTGGAAACTAGTCATTGAAAGCCAGCCAGCCAGGCTTTCCAGGATCTCTGGGGAACTTTGAAGACACAAGGTAAATTCAGAGCATTTTCCTGCAGTGCATTAATTTTAATCAAAGATTTTGAGTGTGGGAGAGGAATGTTTAGTCCTGATGGTCACAAATTATTTACAAAATCAACTCATGCTTATCAGAGAGGACAAGAGAAGTTCAGTTGAATTTTTAACTTATAACGGGAGATTTTAAAGACATTTTGTGCTTAGAGAAGGCCTTTTGGGTCCAGGTTCCGGGATCCCTGGTTGGTTAGCATTCTATCTCTTCTGCTATTATGAGCATTTCCCTGGAAAAGTTGAAGAGGCATTATGCCCTATGGATAAAATTAAATCTTGATGCTTCTGGTTCATGTCTGCCTTTCCAGTCCCATATACTGCTACTGGCAGTTACTTCTAACATTCTACAATTTCTGAACTTTCACTCCTCCAATTTTCCTGCCATCTCTCTGACAAAATCTCCTTATCCTTCAGAATCAAGGAATGTCTGAAAGATGCAAAGGCAAGCAGGTAAGTGATCGCTTTCTAACAAAGTCTTGGCCAATGAGAGAGGAAAGGAAGGGAAAATCTGTATCTTGAAAACCTGAATCGCCCCAATGACCCTTCCTCTCTGCAGTACCTCGGTGCTCCTTGCTGGCCAGTCACAGCAGGCAGCTCCCCCATACCTTTCACTTCTGACCTACCCTTCTAGATGTCATAACATTTTACTCCTTCCCAGCACTCCCACACAGGGATGCTTTGGTCAGACCAAAGTCCAGCCTCTGGGGATCCTTTTGGATTGAATGCCCAGCTACCTTTCCTTTTCTCTGAATCCTTCCCAGCCTTGATATCCAACTCAAATTCCACCTTCTGGGTGAAAACCTTCCTGGCTGTTTCAGCCCTCATAAATTTTTTTTTCCCTCTTAACACCTACAACACTTAAGTTCTTATTAGAATTTAATTACACACATCTTGAATTTTATAACTTTTATTGGCTTTCTTTATTACAGAGGTAATACATTTATATTAGAGAAAAAAAATTAAAAACCAGTTAAGCCAAAAGAAAAACCGCTCATAAGCTCCTCATCTTGAGGGAACCATTTTAACACTGTCTGTATATCCTTCCAGACTTTTTTCTGTTTGCTTAGATAATTTTTCCACTTCTGGGATCATACTGTTTTGTAATTTTAAAGGAACTGTACTAATAAAGCGTTAAAAGTGACACTATATGTACTTATTCAACATAATTTTTGATGAATCCATGATATTCAGTTTCATATATGAGCCACCACTTATTCAGCCAATCCTTTGCTGTAAGGCATTTAGATTTTTCCATTTTCTTTTTGCTATTGTAAAAAAAAAATTTCTATACATTCTTAATTTTTAATAGTATAAATTCCAATAAATACAATTTCTATGTAATAATTTTAAATGTTAATTATGAGTAATACACTAATTAATAAAAGTAAATATAAAATCATTGCAGTTGTCAGTTGTTTTTTATGTTAGTTTTGACTACCCACCTAGATTGTGTAAAGATCCTTAAGGATAACATCCAATGTTTTCCTAGTCCCCTCTGTCAAAGTCACCAATGCTCTTCAGGTCACCACATTTAAAAGTCAATGATGTGTTCCCGTCAATAAGACCCATCAGCAGCACTGACACAACTGATTACTCATTGCTTCTCAAAACATTCTCTTGGCTTCTAGGATGCTACACTCCCCTCTCCCCTTCTCTCTGGGGCTGTTTCTCAGCCACCTTAGCCAGGGCTTCTTCATTTTCTTCATGTTCTGACCTCTAACTGTTAGAATATCCCAGGTCTCATCCTCAGACCTCTTCTCTTCTTTTCTCCCGCCAAGTTCCTAGATTCTCTATGTGTGTGACACACGGATTTGTCTCTAGTCTGAAACTCTCTCCTGAAGTTTAAAGTTTCATGTTTAATTGTCTAATCAACTTTTCCACTTAGATGTTGACAGGCATCTAAAGATCACTTTATCCAAATGCAAACACTTCAATTTTCCCCCCATTCCTGCTCCTCCTGTAGCCTCTCCCATTTCACAAAATGGAATCTCAGTTAATCAGCTATTTAGGCCATTTAGATTCCACGTATAGCTATCATCGCTGTCCAAATTACCATCACCTCCCTCTTAGCCTATCTCAATAGCCGTCTAATCAGTCTCTGTGCTCCCACTCTTGCCCTCTCCTCCACTTAGCAAACAGAATGATCTTTTGGGAATCAAGTCCAGGTCATGTCCTTTCTCTGCAGAAAGCCCTGTAAATTTCACCTAAACTAGAAGCCTACTGGCTATCCCGCTGGCATCATCTCCTGCTACTCTCCTCCCTGCTCTTCTGCATGAGGCACCATGGCCTCTTTGCTGTCCCTGGAGCATGCCAAGTCCACTCTACCTCAGGACCTTTGCACTTGCCCTTCTCCATATCTGAAAAGCTTCCCCCCTAGATAGCCGCAGAGCTCACCCTCTCACTTCATTCATTCTCTGCTAATGTCTCCTCATTAGGGACATCTTCCCAGATCCAATCACCATGCCTTAGAATGGCCCCAACCCTATCACTCCTGAACTCCTTTGCCTACTTTATATGCTTTCATAACACTCCTCACTTCCAGATATTATAACATACAACTTGATTATAAATGTATGGTAGGTTTATGGTCTGTCCCCTTCCCCCATCCCAGTCTCATCACTAGAATGAGAACTCTACAAGCTGGCTTGTAGACCAGTGCCTGCCACACATAGGTGGCTCAACAGTTTTTGAATAAAACACTGCTCAAAGCTATTCAAATTTCATCAGTTCTCCCAGGTGTCACCTGTGTAGTATTGACCTGAGGTTTCATGGTTTAGACACACTTCAAAACATCTGGTTTTGAAATAATAAACCTTAGTCATAATTCTAAGGAATTGGCCCAATGAGTAGAACTCAGTTTCTTCTTAACAGAACTTCCTTCAGGACGTTGGCTTCCCCCGGGCTGTGGTACTCTCCCTCTAAACATCTCACTCCGTTCTCTTTCGTCAGATGTTAACTTTGTCCCGCTATGTCATGTTCAAGGTACCACATTTAAAATTCTGCCAACTGTTCAGCCTAATAAGAACCGTTACATCTTTTCAACATCATCGATCCTCTAAGAGGGTGCTCGAGAGCAAGAAAATCAAAGACTTAAGAAATGCTTACTTCTTTTTTCTATCTTCCTTTGCTCATCCTTTTGTTTCCTGCATATTTTAATCTTACCTATTTTATTTTATTTTATTAAAATCAAGGCTATTTATAGGAATAAAGTTTACTGACTTCAGTGCTATGGTACAAATCATTGTCCCTGGAAATCATAAACTGCTTGGAAATGTAGCACAGATGAAACCCATATTCTGGATCAGCACACACATCTAATTATGTAGAAAAAAAGTATATCAGAAAAGGTTGAATGTTGCAGGCACAGGAAAGAAATTGACCTCTACTCAAGTTACTGCCACAATTATACAGAGGGAAGGACCTGCATGTGTTTCACGTTGTAAATACCTGAGATGCCCAGGGCAGCACTGCAAACCCAGGGAATGGCCAGCAAACATCCACAGCAAGGGTGCTAAGGCTGTCCACAGCCTAACGTCTGCAGTAGTTCTGGTACAAGAATGCCCAGTTCTTGAATTATCATCCAACTTTCATATGATTCTGAATATGCTTTACAGGCTTTAATTCAAATTACCCAATTCTAACTTTTCAAATGAAATAACTAACTCCCTACTAGACTTCCAGCTCCTCAAAGGCAGAGATTTTGTCTTCTTGACAGCAAAAGAGGCACACAATTGCAGTATTGGATGTGATCTTACAGGTCAACTAGTTCTAATTCAATCTCCTTGAATGACTGAAAAATACAACCTATCATAGTTTCATAGTTGCATTCTTTTTTTTTTTTTTTTTCATTTCTCATTGCTGTCCCAATCTCATCCTTGAGAATTTCAAACTAAGAAAACTCCAGTCTGAGTCTTTGGCAGGTAGACTAATTAAAATGACCTAATAACCTTCGTTGTATACATCTGGGACCAGAAGCAAGGTGGCAAGATCAGCTTATAGCTGTGTCCCCCCTCCTACTCCCCCACACCCCACGCTGATGTTCTCAACTTCATTCACAGCAGGATGGCCATGTCCTGCTTAAAAGGAAATGAATTTCCTCAACTCTAATAGGGATCTTCTCAAGCCTGGCTCTTGTGAGCAAAACATTTCTTGATGCTGTTAAAATGCATACAGTTATCGCATTGACACTAACATGCTTACAAGAATGAGGAATGCAGAAACATCCCTGTTCACAAGGATGGCCCCTGCATGGCCCCACCAAGGCAGATCAGGGATCATCAATATTCTCTGTCCTTGTGGTGATGACAAGGCAGGCCCCAGGCAGGGACCTCAAAAGCAGGATGTTTTGTCAAAAGGGGCACCAGACCCAAAGTCTAGAAAACTGAGGACTTCTGTGAGAACTGCTCTTCGGCTGAATACTGGAGAGGCTAGCAGAGGAAAACTCCCAATATGGGTCTCAACCTACATGACAAAGCTCTGCAATGATGTTAGAAAAATTACCTTGGCCCCTTCTGCTTCCTTTCCGCCATCGCTTAGTTAGTTTTCCACCCAGACATTCAAAATGGGGCCTTTTAAAACTCTGCCCTCAAACGAAGGTGGTTCAGAGCAACACTTTGGCTGATAGCACAAGAATCCCAGGGCAACGCTTCACTGCTTCCTCAGCATATGCCAGTGCCCATTTTACAGGGGGGATTTATGATCCTACTCTCAGTAGAGCGAGCCAAAGTTTTATAATATTCATTAAAAATCAGCACCACACGTAATAATATGGAATACTGCCTGTACACAAGGGGGCCAAGTTATAGGTGTTCAGGGAAACGTGGCAGAATTTCTTGGCCTTGGCAGGCGTAAAGTTGCAGGCACCAGCACTACAATAACACAACCACCTTTTATTGCAAATGTTCGTTCGTTCTAAGTCCTAATTACTTTCTGTAAAACCCTAACGACCATCAAGCTTTCTTCTGACGGGGCAGCCACAGGATGGCCTAAAAGTGCAGCAGCAACACCCTGGCAGCCTCCCCAGTGAGAGGCAGGGGACAGGTTGGAACCCAGTAGGAGCTGGGGCTGCAGCTGGAAGGTAGGCTTTTCATTGAGCTTCGCAACTGCCTGCGCCCCTTATAAAAGCCTGGCGTGGGGACTTACAGCGTCCCTCGGTGGGACAGGCTGAGGCCCTCCTGGAAAGGATTCAACCGTCAACATCGTCAACATCGTCAACATCACTGTCGGGTCAGAAGCTACTCTTCCTCGCCCCACCCCCTCCCAAGAGGGGGACCGGTCAGCTTTGAAGGGTCCGTGCATCTTTTTCTGCCCCTTCTGGGAAACGCTAGACAATCCCGGAATCCCAGGTCTCCAGGTCTGGCTCCCCTTCCTGGGTGTAGTGCGCTGGGCTCTGCCCACCTCCCCACGTGCCACACCAGCGTTCACCACTCACCTCCCCTTATCCCACTAGCCTCCAGCCCTGGCCCTTCAAAGCCCCTGCGAGTCCCGGGTAAGGCCGGACCGAGCCAGGCGGCCAGCGGGGCCGGGAGCTCTCCTCGCCGCGCGGCCGCACAAAGCGGGGAGAGCCGCGGCGGCGTGAGGCGCGCCCCCTCCCGCTAGCCGGTCGAGCGCGCGCCCGCCCCCTGTCCCCCGCCCCAGCCCCCGGAGCGCCATTCGCGGAACGGCTTACGCTAGTCGCCGGGCGTACGGCGCCCCAGCGGCCGGGGAGGTGCGCTGCCCGGCTCCCGTAAAGTTATTGTGAATGGGGAGCGGTGACGTCAGCCCCGAATGTCAACAATGTAGCGATTGAGAGTGTGGGCGTTCCGGGGAGAGCGCGAGCCGCGCGGCGCGGAGCAAACAGCGCCGAGCAGCCGCCGCCTCAGCAGCAGCAGCAGCAGCAGCGACCGTGCACGCCAGGGCTGCGGTCGCAGCAGCGCAAACGCGAGCGCCCGCCGCCGGCCTCGCCACCCCGCCTGCCCACTCCTACTGCCGCTGGGCTCTCGCTTTCTCCCCGGCCTCCCCTCAACCCTTCCCCTCCCCCTTCCCGGCATACTCGGGGGCTGGGAATGAGCTGCCATGTGATGAGCGTCCCCTCCGCGAGCTTTCGGTGACCCCCTATCCGCCGACCGCCGGGAGGGGGCTGCGGGCTGGGAGGACGCGGAGAAGAGGAGGCACAAACGGACGCAAAGTTCTCTGGCGAGGTGAGTCCCCGGCCGCGGGGCCCCGGCCCCGGCGGCGGGGCAAGTTGGCTGAGGGGAGCGAACGCGCGGGGCAGACGAAGAGGCGTGGGGAAGCGGCGCGGGAAGGCAGCCGCGGTCGCCGGCGCGCAGCCGCCCGCCGAGCGCCCTGCCCGCTTTTATGGCATTTTCTAGGAACGGGAAGGGGGTGGGAGCCGAGCCGGCGGACGCGCCGCGGGGACTGTGCGCTCTCTCGCCTGGCTGTTTACGGCGGGCGAGGCGGCATTGTATTTTGCTCGCGTCGACGGGTGTTTTGGAACAGCAGGGGGAGGAGGAGCAGAGGGTAATAAGTCAGGCAGGGGAGGGCGGGCTGGAGGGAGGCGCGCGTCCCCGCGAGCCGAAGCAGCTGTCAGACCCACGGCCCCGCGAGGCCCGGGCGCCCCGGCCCCCAGCCCGCGATCGCGGTGCCAGGCCGGGCGGCCTCCTTCCTGCCCGCGGCGTCCGCGCCCGGGGCTACTCCGCCAGGCTTTGCGCTCAGCTGTCAGTCGGATAGCTGGGGCCACCGCAACTGGCAGGGCATCAAAGCCCAAGTTTAGAGTCCCGAGAAGAGGCAGGCTGGGGGCTTGCGGTGTAGACCTCGGCTTCGCACTGGGTGGAATCCCTACTAGCCAATGACCCGGTTATTGGAATGCATCCCGGGGAGCTCGAGCTGAAGGGCTCGTGCCTTCAGAGAGGGAAACCTTGCACAAGATTCCTCATGAAATCAAAGTGCGAACACATATAACACACACCCTTTTCTCCCTGCCCACACTTCAGTCTTCAAACCCCAGAAACCACCTAGGAGAGTTTATTCAGGGGACACCTCTCCATCTCCCCTCGCCGAGGCGTCATGTGAGGTCTCTCAGTTCTCTCACGGGTGGGTGCTCAGGAGCCGAGCACCGGTGGAGAGGGAGGCGGGCGGCGCTCATGGACTACCCCAGCTGCCCGCGAGAGGGGACTCGAGTGAGCATCTCGGCGACCTCGGTCTGGCCGAGGATTTGCAGGAACTTGGACCGTGGGAGGAAGCGGGCAGGGCCTTGTGTATGTGTGTGAAAGGCGCCGCGCACCTTTAGCTTCGGGGGTCGTGAGTGCGCGGGGTATCCCCAGCACCCTCTCGCGTGTAGGCGAGTTTGGTAACTTGGGGGAAGTTCCGGCGCAGCCGCTGTCCAATGGTTTTGTTCTGGCGCCTCGCAATTTGCCTGTCGGGTCACCGCCGTCGCCAAGACCCGTGGCCCCTGGGAAACAAGAGAGGAGGGCGCCCCACCCCCGACTGAGCTGCAGACTCCGGGCGGCCTGGCGGGTGTCGAGACGCGGCGTTCCTCGGTTTTCATCTTCGCTGTCTAGTGCTGCAGTCTCTCTGTGTAAATTTCATCTGTTGCGTGTATTTAACTAAAAAGGGTAATTACTTCAGATAAAAATCCTTTCCTTCCTAGTGGGAACCTTGACGGAGATGATGCCTAATGAGATATTTTGCTTTTGTCTGTTTAGAGTAAAATTAGAGATGTTAACTCTGATAACGGTTTTCTCAGATCATTAAAATGTAACATGTAGGAAAGGCATGTCGAGCTGCGAAGGCTCTGGCTGACGTGAAAGAAGCTGTGCGGGAAAGGCTGCCACTCCTTCGGTGGAGAGGCTATTTTGGTAAGGCAGTGGCGTCTTGCTTAAAATGTGAGATTGCCCCACCCTGGTGCTCCGGCAGCTCGCAGCTCTCGAGTAAATGGCATTTTTCATTCTTACAGGTAATGATGAATGTAAGTCAAAATGACATCTTGTTAGAATTAGTCTTTTACTCTGGAAGAGAGATTGTTAAACAACAGTGTTGCATTCAGACTGCTCCCGTGAAAGGTCTGTCAACATTTCCAGTATAATTTCAGTTTTTCAGGAGTTTATAATTTCACCACAAAACTTTGGCTGAAATGTTTTTCCTTTCTAGTGTTCTGCTTTAAAAGATGCATTGATTGCCCACTTCCATCCTATTTGTTCCTGAAACTTGAATATCATTCAAATGGCGTTACCAGAAATAGAAAACACAACCACGGAATGAAATACTTTTGTTAGAACATACTTTATTTGTGCCGAGGAATATTTTCCTTTAGGATTTTGGAAGGCTTTACGGTTTGCCATTTGGTAATTATAAAAGTGTTAATTCTTCTGGTATCTGTCAGTTCTGCAGGTGGATTGAAATGTCAGTTCATATCGTATATGCCAGGATTATATGGGAGAACATTCTCCTCCTATATATGTGTGTCTGAGCCCATAGCTAAATTAAATGCACGCCTGTTAGTTACTTGTCAGTTCTTTGTATGCTGAATGTGAGGATCTGCCATAGAGGAGAAGGGGTAAGGCAGAAAAGGAGGGAAGGAATCGGGGACCCCCTCCCTGCCCCCGGCACTTTTCAGTTTTACTAGTGCCTGGAAGGAAGCCATTTATTTATTTATTTATTTTCTCTTGAATTATGCTTTTGACTCAGTGTCTTCAGGCAAGTCCCTTCCAGTTACTCACCTCTGGCTGCTGTGTGAGGCGCTTAATTATTTGCAAACTACCTTGAAGTCCCTGGATGAAAGGCACTGCAGAAGTGCAAAGTATTGTTATTCAGATATGGAATTTAATGATCCATTACAGTTCATCAGGAAAATGTGCTTTGCAGTGATGGTGGGAAACGTTTCCACCTGATAGAGGGTAATAATAACTGCCTAAAAGTAGGTTCAGATTACAGATGAGACAATTAACTCTAGCCATGTGCTCTTCAATTTGTTGCAATTCATTTTGTGATCAAAGTGAGTTGCAGAGAGCCAGATGGTCAGGTTCACGTTCAAATCTCTCCCAGGCCAACCCTTCACTTCTGAGCCCACTGTCTCCACAGCCAACGGGGACTTATTCATTAGTGCTTGTGAGCTGTTCCTCAGAATTTGTGATCAGGGCTCCTGTGATGCCAACAAAAGGGCTCAGACCAATCTGTGTTGTTGGGAGCAGTTTAATTTTACTTGGATTAACCCGTGCTTAGTGTCTGTGCTATACATCCAGCCTTAACAAGGGAGAAGAGAGGTCCAAGTGGCCCTCTGGCTAGGCGGTGCTGGGTTCCACTGCTCTGCTTTCTGTATACCTCAGATTTCAGGGAGTACAGTGGCTTCTTACAAATGCTGGCTTGATTGCTGATGAATGACAGAGTATTCAGATAAATACCCTTCCTGTTTGGCTGAAGGATTGAGGAGCAGGACCAGTTTGGTGGCCATGTGACCTATGCTGTTGCACAGGGCCCCCTCCCCCGCTCAGAAGGCCCTCACACGTGGTTTTGTCTTCTGCTGTTGTCTTCTTGAAATCCTTAATAATTACTGACCATGGGGTCCTTCATTTCCATTTCTCACTGGTCCCTGCGAGGACGAGGCATAGAGTGGAGAGCCAGGCAATCACTACTGTGTCTCAGCAACTTGTCATCGACAGTTGCCAGGCAGGAAGGGGTGGGAGTACCTGCTTTGTGCCGCCACATCATCTGATTTTTTCAAGGGAAGCTGGATGTCAGGAATTTTATGTGGAATCCTCTAGTTTTTAAATATTAGCCCAAACATTTTTTTAAATGCTGGGTGGGAGCATGATAAGTGCTAGAGCTGGTCTGCAGGCTGTCTCCCACTCCTTAGGGGGCTAGAACATCTTATTATTTAATATTTCTGTATTTGGCTATTTTTCTAAAGGCTTGGCACATAGCAGACATTTTGTGAGTCCCCACCAAGTGAATGGTTAACAGTAATCAGGAAACTTGAAACATACAAGAAAAAAATCCCTCTAAATCAGAGAAAATTAACACGGGATTGATAGCTTTTTTTTTTTTTTAACAGAGAATGCAACATGAAAAGCCTAAATGATTAATACCAAAGCCACAGTGTAATCCTCTGCAGGTAAATAATCCATTGCTTTTGGGCCACCTGCCCTCTATTTAGTTGTTATTGACCAGATAGGGTAACATAGCTATTTAATGCCTAAGGACCTCCATGGAATTTGACATTTGAGAAAGCCCACTAAAATAATAGCTGTGATTTATTGTATGTTCACCATGTGCCAGAGACAGTGCTAACTGCTTTCCCTGCACATAATCCCATTGACTCCCCAAGGCAACCCTATGAAGCAGGCATTGTGCCCATTCTACAGAAGAGGAAGGTTCTCATTTTATGTGAGAAAGAATTTAATCAGAATGCAATATGTGTTTTCCTGACAGTCTAAAGGTTATTTCCCCATCCTACATACACAATCCAGCCTTGAGTCAATGACTGGGGTAGGGGTCATAGCATAGAAGAACCCAGTCCCTACCCTCACAGACAAGGAACAGAGAACAATGCAAAATGCAATATATTTGTCAAAATCTGTGATTCAGACAGCAAACCCTTCCTCTGCCTCCCTGTCTCCTCCTTCCCTGTCTGGATGTTGAGGAGGCTCCAGTGACATATGACCCTATCAGAGGCACTAGCAGTTTAGAAGTCAGGGCTGGTTGCAAAAATTGGCATCACTCTGGAAAAGAAGATAAGCTTTTGGCAGAGCTGAAGCCGTGTTAGGGAAGGGAGCACCAAGGCCTTGGGAATGACAGAAAATCGCTCCTGTGTTGTCGGTGGCAGTGTATGACCCATTCCTGTCCCATTTAAAAACTTTATATAAATATTTACAAATTGTTCAAGTCCAAACCAAAACCTGCTTGAATTAAACATTTTGTAAACTCAAATTGACCAGAATATTATTCATCTTTTTTTTTTTGGTCTGGGACAATATTTAATAGAAAAGTAGTTCTTTCTTTGTCAATTCAAGGGTTTTCCTTTTCCTTTTTCTCCTTTCTCTCTCTCCCCCTCTTTTTTGGGGGGGGGCTGGTTAATTTCAAATGTCAGTCTTCATAAAACTGAAACTTACTCTTACCATCAGCTTCCCGAAAGCTGGAAGTGTTCTCAGAATCACCAGTGTCCTTTTCAAGGACCATTTCTTTTCTGAAGACTACGGAAATTGAACCTTGTCCTACTAGTGGCACTACTTCAAAAATTAGGCAGGAACTTTGCCTTTGTTTTTCCTTGAGCTGTTTTTTTCCAAAGTAATAAATCTCCGCAATCTGAAAGCATTTCACGTACTTTTCACCCTAGTCATTGGAATTACAGCCAAAATGTCTCTCAGTCTTCCCCAGTGACCTCATAATCACCACTTCTCCAGCATATTCCCCTGGTTAACTTCTCTTTTGTTCCTCAGCCTGATAATAAATTGGCTTTTGGTGCTGAGAGCTGTGTCATTTTCCTCCCTGACCTTTTTGTTCCTCTCCTGATGGCCATAGGACACAGTGCTGATGCCCCTGAGAGCAGCCACCAGGTTCCCAGCTCTCATGCTTCTGTCAGCTTTCATCTTCTCCTTTCCCAAGCATTTAAATCCTCCACTTGCCAGTCCTCCCATACTTCTTGTGATTGTCACCATTTGTCCCCAAGTCTGCAGCCAGCATGTGGACAGACTCCAGGTTAATTGCAGAGGAGATCTTTTTGAGTTTCCAAGTCCATTGTCAATTCTAGTCTTGCATCATCCTTTTCTGTCTCCCTCACCACTTTTTGCAGCCACTTTCTGCAGATGCTTCCGGAGTTTTCCTCGGGACTATCTGTGTGTCTAACCCAAAGAAAGCTGAGAATTTCACTTCGGAGTTTAAAGCTGGGGGAGCCCAGCAGCATGATTATTCCCATTCTTACAATTCAGGAAACAAAGTGAAGGTGCTGCTCAACAAGTCTGCTTAGTCTCCCAGTATCCACAGATCATTGGCAGCTTTAATTTTCTTCCCGTCCTGTATTTGCCTAAGCAATGGGAGCTCATGGATGCCACAAAAGGGGCCAAGTGTCCAGAAATGCCATCCTTTAAAGGATGCTTCGTTCGTCCACCAAACAAACATATGCTGAGTATCACTCGCATGGAGGCGTGGTGCTCAGTGATGGTGGTGCTAGTGGGGAGGAAGCCCAGTCCTAGTGCTGTCCTCATCAAGCACACCATCTAGTGGGAGGGGGGACGTTTATCAGGCCGCCACAATGACTTACTGCATGCAGGTTCTGTGAAGGAACGATATTGCATGTACCAAACGATGTAACGGGGAAATTTGACCTGGTTGTGAGGTTGGAGCAGCCCTCCCCAAGGAACTGTGAAGTGAGCTGACATCAGGGCCTGTCTGAAAGTTGGGGCTGGCTCTTTCCCCCTAGTCTCCCCAGTCTATTAATTCACTACCCCCTGTAGCCCTTTGGAGTATTGCATAAACCATGATATAACTCTTGGGGCCATTTTGGCAAATAATGGTTCCTGTATACAGAGTCCAGAATTGATTTATTTACCTGTGTCTTTAGAACCTGATGAAGACAGAATTGTTACTTGCTAAGAATACTGTTCATTTCCATCCTTGGAAAATATGCAAGTTAGCATTCTTATTTTGAACATGTGTTGGGTCATTTTGACCATATTTAAACTATTAAAAGCTACACAGACATGCCCTCCCAGTTGGCTGATATGTGTGGGACCCGGGCGAGGGTCTTTAGTGCAAATCTGAGTCTAGCTTGTCAGAAGCCCCTGCCTATCCCAGAGCAGGAAGGTGTACAGCCTCTGTATACTGAGAATGATTATTTAGACCATTCTTAGCACAATTTAGAAGTGTAAACAATGTCTACTTAAAATAAATTGACTTTACTATATGCTAAAACTCCTCTATTTTCTTTTTCTCTGATGATATCTAACCTGTGTTGGGAGCCTCATGTGTGTTACTCATATTAACTCATTTAATCCGTGTATCAACCCACAAGCAGGTGTGATCATTAGAAGCAGAGGCACAGATGTCACCCAGCTAATGAGTGGGAGAGCTGGGGTTGGAAACTCGGTTTTTGATGCTACAACTTGTTTTCTTAACCACTAAGCTGTTCCATACCCAGTTTTCCTTTTCACTCTCTGGCAGGTTTCAGAAGTGGAAATACAAGCCATCTCACTCTGAAATATTGGATATTTTATTAACATCTCTCTGAAAGATAGAATTGAAAAATAATTTCTCAGTGAACCTGAGTGAATCTGTCACTTGTCTTTCACATGACTCACTTTCTAATAATTGCATTCCTAAGTTCTAAGCATCCACTTGGGGATCAGAGTGTGGAAGTGATGACACGTAAAGACAAAGGAAGAACTAGACATAAAATGTGAATCCCATGACTCTGTTCCCAGGGTTTTCCTGTAACTCCTGTTTCTACCCTCTTGTTATGTGAAGAATTTGTTTTTAGCTTTTTTTTTTTTTAATGAGGTAGGAAAAGGTGAAGGAAACTGTTCCTATAGTAGGTAGATGATTCTACTGAGGTGGAAGAATTTCTTTCAGAACCAATTCCGTTAGAGCCCCTAATTAGAAATATTAGCTACTAGTAACAGATAAAAGCAGGTAACCTTTGCTCTCATTCTAGTCAATTTCAGGAAGAGATTGTCTTGCCAGATTAGCATGTTGTAACTCTCAACAGGAGATTTGAATGGTTTTAAAGGACTCCGCCAGGCAGTTGGTTTGGCAGTGATCCTGATCACCCCAGGTTTGCAGGTCACTATTTAGAATGCTGACTCAGCTCTACCATGGGCTGGACGTCCAAGTTGTGTCTTTAGTCAAGTGACATTATCGCTGGAGCTGCTGGAACGTTAAGTGTACACTTGAAGCTCAATTTGGGATATGATCAAGTGTATGAATGTACTGTGCTTATTTTTCAGTATTTTTTTCAAATTTTGGAGATGACTAAATGGGGAGATGCTTGGTGTGTCACTGTTGGAGCTTTTAAGTGATTAAAAAAATCAAGCAGATGAGTGCATAAAGATTTCTATGCAAACAATGATGAGCTTAAATTAAAGCTGCTGATTTAGTATGAGAATTACTTGCATTGATTTGTAGAACATCCGTATAGGTTCAAGATTCCATATTATGCAAATGAATGAGCCCTGGAGAGTCAAACTGTGAAAAAAAAATGAAATTAACTATAGAAGATATTATTACCCATTCAGCAAGAGGAAGATGTAGG
This sequence comes from Camelus dromedarius, assembly GCF_036321535.1. Lineage (NCBI taxonomy): Eukaryota > Metazoa > Chordata > Mammalia > Artiodactyla > Camelidae > Camelus > Camelus dromedarius. The sequence continues at coordinate 59,078,023 of NC_087441.1, forward strand.
CATACTTAGAGTTAACCCTTGCTTTTCAAGTATCTCCTTGAAAAGATCAGCATCAGGGGTGATGATCCTTGCTGCAGCTGTAAAGAAGCTGGGCAAAGCTTGTTCTCAGTTCTCCCAAGTGTCCCCTTTCTGTCCTGACTTCTGCGCTCTGTACTTTGCTGCCTTTAGGCCACCCAATGCCCTTAACAAGTCCCTCTCCTTCTCTTTCAAAACCAATCCTAGAAAAGGATTTTATGAAAACAGTTTTTACTAGGGTATAAATAATGGAGCATACATGGTGCATTACTTCTTTCTGAGGCATTGGCCTATTAATAGGAGACAAAGCCAAAGAGGTAAAACCCTAGAGATGGGACTAGTAGAATTTCATACACTGGTAACCTGGTGATGGGAGGAAATTTCTGAGTGAAGAGAGGGCTGTTTATAAATATAAGCCTGGAGACAGGGAATATGGACAAGCTGGTTAGAGCATACAAACCCCTGTGATGTTAAAAACATGAAGGGCAGATGATTTTTAATGTGGTACTACGTTTGTCAGCGAGCATCACCTTCCTCTTGCCAGACACGATCTGATCACACAAACCTGGGTAGCAAGATGGTGTGTTATTTGACATTTAAACAGAACTTCAGGGGAAAACCTCTTGGTCTATAATTAGGAATTTTTGTCAGTGAGTCAGTGGCAGTGAATCTGAAATGCTGTATTATCCTTAAATGTTGAATTTTAAAAGAAAAAAAAAAAAAGCAGTGACACTCATTGGTCTCCCCATCCCAGTGTTTTATTGATAAAAATTGAGTTGATGAATTGATTTCAAAATTGGCATGCCTCATGCTATTATTAGTACGGTTAGTGGTGACATCTGGACATTTGGAGAGGCTGATTGATTAGTGAAGCCATGCTTTTTTTTAGATAGAAGTGTTGCAGGCTGAATACCCAGTTGTGAAGGGTTTGAACTGCCTTCCATTTTACCCCTCCCCTGCGCAGACTCCAGCAACCATGCTATGTTGAGTTGATGGCGCCATCTAGTGCCAGTCAGTGGAACTGTCCTGCTGGACTCACTGTGAGGAGAGACGTCCTTTTCTTGGGGTGCGCTGTCTAGTGGGGAACCTCTCCCTAATTACTAATTTTCCCCTGTCTGTTTAGTTTTGCCTCCTTGCCTTCCTCTCTCCCTGACTCTGTTTCTCTTGGGTATCCCCTTTTTGTAGACCTTCGTTTTTTCTCTTCCAAATCTTGATCGATTTTTTGTAGAAAAAAAGAATCAGTACTCACAACTGTTAAAGATTTTTTTCTAATTTGATACGTTACGCCACAGTAAGAGAACTCCATGCATTTTAAACTGATATTAACCTTTTAAGTCATATTAGAGAACGAGAGTGAAACTAGACCAAGTCCAAAAGTCTCATCTAGAAGACTGTCCTCTCATCTTCCTCTAATTAGACGCTTCCTCACACAGTCAATCAGGAATGTTTGCTTTAGTTTCTGATTGGCTTTGGAAGTATTGTTATAGTGTTGTTTTCTCTTTTTAAACTACACATTTAACCTCTCTCTCACGTTTTAAATTTGAGACAACTTGCATGGACGATCCTGGAACACTGTCTCACAGACATGACATTGTTTCTGTGGGAAAATGTGTTCTAAGTTCCAGACAAGCCGTTTTCTTGTACAGTTTTGGATCCGGTATTAAATGAAAGAAGAGAGATGAAAAAAGTGTAGGACCCAACCTGAGATGTGATTACTCCATAACGTTTGTGGGATCTGAATTAGTGTACAAGTTTAAGTCTCCCACATCAAACGATACATTTTAAATTTCCACTTATGTTAAGCATCTCGATATTGTGGGTTTGAAAGTAAGTCCCCTCTGAAAAACAGGAACTGTGCTTGTCTGTTACCAGTTTTTGTGGTCGATAGGGCAACTATTATGATTTTTTTTCAGAAGGGAGGAAAAGCAGTTAAATCCAGTTAAAATTAAAACCGGTTAAAATTAACTGGCTCGTGAGATTTGAATGCAGCTGCGCCACACATCACCACACGGAGAGAGAGTTGTTTATTACCACTATTCACTATTATTAGTTGTTACCCCTGCTTTTTGAGCAGTGGCATAGATTATGTCTATTTGGGGTTTCACCTTGGAAAATAGGAACTGCGAGTGTAGAGAGGTTCCTGTTTGCCAATTTGCATGTACCTTGTTTTTGTTTTTGCCGGGTAGGTGTGTGCACCTTATGTATGCGCGAGTAATTTAGCATGTCAGCAGTTTCCTACCAGAAGCCAGTGCTGACTCATGCAGCTGTTACAGCCCTCAGCTGGCCCCACCGCCCCAGCGCGCCTTGGAGAGCACCTCGGCCACTTAGCTGCTGGAAGGCTATTTTCAGATCTGTGGTCACTGCCCAGCCGGGTTCCCTTCTCCCTCCAGCAACCAAACACAGCCTTTGGTTGCTAGGTAAGAAACTGGGCATATTTTTACCTTTGCAGAGACTGCCCAAGAATCACAGCATTTCTGGGGAAGCCCATGGGAAGGTCGATTTTTGCTCCATTTTAATTTTCTGGGACCCTATGGGGAGAGAGAAAGGATGAGAGTAAGGGATGGGCTACACTGCTATTTCCTCCTCAGCACCTGAAGGAACTTTCCTGAACATTTAACTGAGGCTTTCCTGGTGTAACCTGGACCTGACCCACTTCTCCCTGCTCCCAGGGCAGCAGGGGAGCGGGTGCCCGGCGGCCAGCCCCACGTTGTTTTGTGCAGTTCAAGTCCTTAAATAATGACAGGTTTTGTTTATATCTGTTGCATGTTATTAAGGTTAAAAAAAAAAAAAAGAAACCTAACCTCAGGTCATTTTAAAGCCAGCATGTGTTTTCAGAAATGGTTTCACTGTTTGTTTTTGGAGCTCAGTTCTGCTTATTTTCATCAGAAAGTGAAAATGTTTTTTTTTTTAAGGTTTATAAATAAACTTCCTTTTGTAGATACAAATTGATCGGATCATCCTAAACTGTCTTGAGAAGGATGATTAAAGTGAGATCAGCTGGGGAAAGGAAGGCTTTGCACCCCTTTGAGGAGTTCACTCTTTTTTTCTTAGCTTCAATAAGCATTCTGAAGCAGCTTTGACCAGTAATAAAGAAAAAGCCAAGCCACAGTGACTGTGTGTAACATGATGTTGATGGAAGTTCTTGGTTTCCGCCGATACAAATGACTCATCAGTATCAATAGAATTGTGACTTCTAATAATAACACAGTGCAAGACCTTCAAAACATGTGGTTTTAAGCCCTAGCTGTTAGTGAAAGGTTGGAAAATATTAGTTTGAGCTTTTTTTTTTTTCTGATCTCTTAATTTCACCCAAGTATAAAGTTGTTTTTTGTAGGTGTGATGATCACACTATTGTTTTTTCATCTTACTGTTTTTAGTTTCGTTATGACCAAGTTGCCAAACTCAGATCATTTCATCGTTTAGAAATCTGTGCAGTAAGCATCTCCTGTCGGGGCTGTGTTTTGAGGGAAATGTGGCTGAAAAGCAAATCCTCCCTAAACAGAAAGGAAAAAACTGGTCCAGGCTACGGTCCACCAAGCTGCTCACCTCCTACACAGCGTCTATTGTGGACAGCTGTGGTACTGCTGACTAGCCTATTGCCCTGTGAGTCATTGTCAGAGGATTCCAAGAGGAAGGGTAACAGAAAATGCGAGTCAGAGGAAACGGCCGAGTGGAGAAGGAGCAGTTATCACAGGAAGTTATCACAGGCAGTGCCCCATTTCCATGGCTGAGAGGCTGCCTGGAGACCCCAAGTGTCGCAGGCAGTTTAGGTGTATGTTTGTATGTTGCAGGCTATTAATGGGAATATTCTTGTATTGTTGTTTAGTTTTGGTTTGTTTTGTCTGCAGTATGGCCAGACCATCAGAGATCACTGTCTTAGCTCTGTACCACCAAGGTCTTACCTGAGACCCTTTCCTTTTTGCATCGTAGAGTGAAAGCAGCTGACTTTCTGGAATATGAGACCAGCATCAACATTTACGTTTATACAGTTTTTTCTTTCTATATGCTTCATCTTTAGAAATGTGCCATCATTGGTTTCCTAGCTACTAGAGCCAGTGGCCTTTGTGCCTCGCATGCGATGTAAGCCTTGATCTGGGAAATAAATGCTTTGAGGGGAAAGTGCAAAATGAGGATTTCATTAGTTGAGATTGTGTGTCAGTCTTGCCTCATCCACACTGTGTTTTAGATGGATATTTTTGTTGCTGTTGTTTCCCGCCATCTTCTCAGCATTTTGGGTTTTTAATATTTATACCTCCCTGTTCCTCTTTTTACCATCTTGCAGCCCAGTAGAGTTTCCTTTCTGGGCCCTTTTTCTTTCCCTCTTTTGGCAAGTCTTTGCATTTCTTTCTCTGTGTGAACGCTCACCTCTTCTCATTTGTTCTTGTGGATTCTGTTGGCTTCTGCCTGCGTGCCCACGCCCTGTCTCACACTGTTCTTGGACAGACCCAGGCCCGTGCACACATATGCACATCCTCTGTGTACATGTGTGCACACCCGCGAGAACACATGTGCACCCACACGGGGCCCCTCCCTGACCCCGGTCTCTTGCTCGTGTTGTCATCCCTGCCAGCGGCTGGTTTCTGGGAGGGGTCGTTCAGGCGAGAAGGAAGTTGGAAGGGGAGCCTGAACTGGCTTCCTGCCTGTGTCTAAGAATGCAGCTTGGGAAGGAAGCTGGGTTCTGAGGAACTGGGAAAAAGCCCACAGGAGGCCCCAGCGTCAGCGGCCAGGGAGGAGCTAGGCCTGGGCTCAGGGAAAGCAACTAAGGAAGACAAGGTGTGGAGATGGCCCTATTACCCACGTTAAGTTGGAGAATATGCACCTGCCACCCTGCCGTGGCGTCAGAAATGCCTCTGGACAGGGTAGGGTGGACGAGGAGAATTGGAGGAGGAGGAGCTCAGAGCTCCGAGTGTGAAGAACGATGGCGACCTTTGAATTGTCTTCTGGCTGTTAAAGTGCTCACACGGCCTGGTCGGCCTCGGGTAGCGGGTAGGAGACCCCGCGGATGCCCAGTCTAAGCCCCGCGGCCTCGGGCCCCTCCTGCCCCCTCAGAGAGGCCTTCCCTGACCCTGTGGAGTGCGGGGACCATCCCCTTTCCCAGGTGCCCCAACCCGACTCCTCTCCTTCCTTTTCTCTGTCTCTTATCACCCTCTGACTTCCTGTATGTGTTGCTTGCTTGTCCATCTGTCCCCCTCCCTATGACATCAGCTCCAGGACTCAGCGGTCCTTGCCTCCTTTGGTCACTGTGGAAGTCCAAGAGCCTGGAAAAGTGTCTGGCACTAAGGCGCTGCTCATTAAATATGTATTTGCTGAATGAATGAGTGAATGGACTTGTTGACTCTCCCTTAGAAATCACCTATGGAGGGTAGGGAATAGCTCAGTTGTGGAGCATATGCATAGCATGCATGAGGTCCTGGGTTCAATCCCCATTGCCTTCATTAAAAAAAAAAATTTAAAAAAGGAAAAACAAACAACATAAATCACCGATGGCTTCTTGCTGCTCACAGGAAAAGTCCAGACTCCTTGGCAGAGCCTTTAAAGCTCCCTATAACTTGTTCCCTCTCTAGCATTTCAGATAGATTTTTTTAAAAATGAAGTATAGTCAGTTTACAATGTTGTGTTAGTTTCTGGTATACAGCTTAGTGATTCAGTTACATATATATGTATTCCTTTTCATATTCTTTTTCATTATAGGTTATTACAAGGTATTGAATATAGTTCCTTGTGCTATATACTGTAGGACCTTGCTGTTCATCTTTTTACATACAGTAGTTTATACCTGCTAATCCTAAACTCCTAATTAATCCCTCCCCCACCCCCTTTCCACATTGATAACCATATGTTTGTTTTCTATGTCTGTGAGTCTGTTTCTATTTTGTAAATAAGTTCACTTGTGTCATTTTTTAAGATTCCACAGGTATGTGATACCATATATTTGTCTCTCTTTCTGGTTTGCTTTACTTAGTATGACAATCTCTAGGTCCATCCATGCTGCTGCAAAGAACATTATTTAATTCTTTTTATGGCTGAGTAGTATTTCATTGTACACATATATATCACAATTTCTTTAACCAGTCACATTTCAGATAGATTTTTCACCAGTGATTTCTTCTCACTGAACCTTCATTAAATATCTCTCGAACTAATTTATGTTTTTATTTTGCACAGCTTCCTAAGGTCTGAGTTATATACGTTGGCTCTGAAGTTCTTTCACTTGTCCTAAAATTATTTCTTGCACAGATTAGTCATTACTTACTGAGGACTTGCTCCCTACAGGGAACTCTGTTAGGCCTGGGATATGGTGTGGGGAATATAGTATCAGTCTAAAGCATGGCCCCCGGCTGTAGGGAAGTTGATGCTTTATCTTGGAGATGACACATCTAAGCATGAAGCATTTGAAATGTAGTACATGGTGTTAGTGATCAAGGGCCAGGATGAATAGTAAAGATAAGTGTGGCAGGAGTTGGGAGAAAAGAGAATCAGCAAAGATTGGAGGACAGGGAAGCCTTAAAAAGAGGAGTTGGATCTGTATATGTCCTCAAAATATTGTGAGATTTGCTCAAATGGTCCTTAATTCCCTAGCTGATACCCTTTGAGATTTTGTGGATGTCAGATTCCTCAGCTTTATTGTTGCATATCATTCATTGTCAGTAGCCTGTCCCTTTCTTGGCTATTCCCAAATTAGACCTTCTTAAGATGTAATTAATGGAGGGATATGAAGGATTCTAAGTTCAGACCTAGGAAATTCTTATATATAAGCACAAAAAGCTTAAAATGTGTGAGGAATCCTTTGTTTTTACTGTTTGAAAAAAAAAAAAAGATGAATAGAACTTCTGTTCATTAAAACGCGAGGAGTGAGAAGACAAGCCCAACATGGCTGATGGTCTTTGTGGGACATACATGGTTCTGGACCAGCACATGCAAAGCACACATAAATCAATAAGAAAAAGGCAGGCAACCCAATAGAAAAAAATTATGCTGTACATTCTTAAACAAGCACTTCACAAAAGAAATCTGAATGGCTAGTTTAATAATCAAACACATGCAAGTTGAAGTCATAGTAATATACCATACATAGTCTCTGGATTGGCAGACTTTTAAAAATCTGACAATCCATGTGTTGATGAGGACGCAGATAAATGGGAGTTCTTGTATGTAGTTGGTAGGAGTATAACTTGATACAATTGCATTGGAAAACAATATATTACCTAACCAAGTTCAACCTGTTAATAATTTACAATCCAACAATCTTACTCCTAGATATACATTTAGGAACAATTTTTACTCATATGCTTCAAGAAACAGGGACAGGATGTTCAAAGAAACATTGTTTATAAGAGCAAAATTTGGAAACGACCCAAGTACTCATTAACACTGTACTGAATCAACACGCTTTTCTGTACTTATACACTGGGATGTTATTCCACAATGAAAAATGAATTAATAACATCACATAGAGGAGGCTTTGGAGAGGCTGCATGCTTTGTGGTTAAGAAAAAGGATTCTGCCTGGGTGCAGAAGCCAGTTCTGCCACTTAATTTTGGGACTTTGGGCAAGTTTCTTAACCTCCCTCTACACTGGGGAAAATCATTGCATCTACCTGATAGGGTTGTTAGAAGGATTAAATGAATTGATATTGGTGACATCCTTAGGAGAGTGACTGGCATGTGATAAACACATTAAAACTCATGCATCCATATGGATGAATCTTAAAAATATAATGTTGAATGAAAGAAGCAAGACACAAAATATATACAGAATTCCATTTATGTGAAGTTCAAAGGCACACAAAACTAAATATATTGTTCAGGGGTGTATATATAGAAGTTAAAACTATAAAGAAAATTAAGGGAATGCTTACCACCAAAAAAATCAGTATAACAGTTACCTCCAGAGGTGATGGAGGGGAATGTGATGGGGAAGGGACTCTTTGGGGTCTTCCAAGGTCTCCATGATGTTTTATTTCACAGTCCAAATAGTGGTTCCAAGGACATTCTTTCTAAATAATTTTTAAAATTGTATTTGTTTTTTTGCATATGTTTATATAGGTTACATATTAGATAAGAAATTTTTAAATGGATTTTGTGAGTTGTTATTTTCTGAAAATATTTCTGATTTGATCTGTTATTTTAAAATTACTGCAGAAAATGTCAAGCCCAGAGTAGCAAGATGACATTTAATAGGGATGAATGTAAATTCCTACTTTTGGGTTAAAAAAAAAAAAACAACCTGCTCAAGTACAGAATTTGCCCACCTGCTTGGTACCAGTTCCTGTACAAGATTGTGAGCCACAAGTGCAGTGTGATCTTTGGTTCTTCAAGAAAGTTCACATCTGTAGAGCCACGTTCAGTGAGCCGTCCCATTTAGAAGGGGCAGCGCAGCGATCTTGCTCATCTGTTCCCAGGCCTGGCTGTCCCATGTACGGAGCTTTTACTTTTGTGTATTTTTGTTATCTATTGGAGGGCAGCTTATATCAATTAAAATGTAATAATTCTTTTCTTTCTAATACATAGGACTGACTTCTTATTTTTAAATTATGCTGTCTTCAAATTTTTTCTTTAAAATTTCTTGAGTGGATTAAGGTTCTGAATACCTGTGAAGAATACTCAAATGAGGCATTTAAGTAATAAAAATATCTAATATGTTGATTTTATGTTTACCCCCCCTTTTTTTTTACTTGTACATATTCTGTATTTTGGCCTTGTGGAAACCTTTGAACCTGAGGATTATAGTGATTCTCCACACAGGGCCCCTTATCTTTTAGATTCTAGATCTGAGATCAGGCAAGTAAAATAGCTTTATTTTTTCCTTTCGAAAGGGCATGACTAACTTAAGCGTATCTCTTTTTTTTTTTCCTTAAAGAGTTTGCTAGTCATCCTTTTAACTGGTGAAGTTCAGGTGGAATCCATGATTCATTTCGTCCTCTTCCCTTTATGTAATTAGTCATTTATTCTTTGGATGTCCATAGTAAAACTAATACTTGACACGATTGTCATAAGATTCCAAACTAAAGAAGTTCTTAAATGACTTACAATCAGATATAAAGATACTTCACTGTGTGGCAAAAATGAATGGGGAAAACTTCTCACGAATAAAAGATGTTCTTTAAGTCCGTGTAACCTGAGTTATTTGGTTTAAGCACATATTTCCAGATCTATTGTCTTTTGGCTTCTCGGACAAAGAAACTATACTCTTTGATCATTGGCTTAGATAATATTTGGTGTGTATGTCATCAAGATGAGGGAATGTATGACAAATGGCCTTACAAAACGTGACGTGCTGCAGACATCGCAATAACTTTTCTGCATTATAATTGCTTTAATTTTAATTTAGGAAGATTTCCCCTCCCTTTATAGGACTGACTTAAACAAAATCTATATTCCATCTTAGTGTGATTCTTCTAGTTTTGATTTCTTTATCCATAAATGATTGTGAACAAATGTCACCACACACTATCATATTAGTAACTGGCTGTGAGGTGGAAGGCTAGACCTTTTCCTACCAGCTTGCTTGCTTGTTTTATACACTCATTCATTTATTCATTCATCGTGAGTATGTATACTGAGCACTTCCTGTGTGCAGAACTCTGGGCTGAGTGCTCTGGGAAGGATGTAAAATGAATAAGAGGGTCCCAGTCCAAAATATTTTATAATTTATAAATTTATTTTTAATAATTATAGCAATAAACCTTACTGAGTTTTAGGTTATAACACCATTTTAAATACTGAGTAGATACAAGGTTGATGATGAAATTAGTAGCTGTTAAAAATACAATTATCTGAAGTGTATTCTTCAGTTTTTTAAGAGCAAGGTTTAGGAAGGTTAGGACTGCATATCCCTTTGAGTTTACCTGACCTTAGTGTTTTTTCAGAATGCTTTGAAGTCACATATTCCAGTCTACTCTGTGCTATTCAGTAGAGTAGCCACTAGCTACATGTGGCTTTGAACACTTGAAGTGTGGCTAGTCCAAAATGAGATGTGCTGTGAGTGTAAAATATACACTGGATCTCAAAGATTTAGTATACAAAAAAGGACACAAGATCTCTTTAATGATTTTTATGTGGTCACATGCTGAAATGATAATATTTTACAATAGGTTAAGTAAAAGTATTAATTTTACCTATTTCTTTTTATCTTTTTTTAACGTAGCTACTAGAAAATTTTAAGTTACATATGTGGTTCACGTTGTAATTCTGTTTGTAAGTCTAGACTCTAAAGTGTAGAATGATTAAGCGCTCTCAGAGAAAAGAAGGGCAGAGCTTAACAGAGAGTTTCAGGGATGAGATGCCACCGACAGAATCCCCTTACTCAACGAAGAAATCCCAGTCTGCACCTTTGCCCTACTTTCAGAGATGCATGCTTTCCTGAACACACAAAGCATTCAGAGCACTGGTGTAGCAAGGATTTATTTAATATCTACAATGTACAGAGCATCGAGGGGGATTAAAATAAATATCACTCAGGTCTCTGCCTTTAGGAAAAAATACAGCCTACTGGGGAGGCAGAATATGAGCACATGATTGATTAAATCATGGTCTGAGAGACAAATAGCTAGCTGTTCAATGCTCTGATCCAAGACCTATGGCAAACAGATGGTAGAGGCACTAAATGGAAAAGCAAAGAAAGGTCACCGTGGCCAGGAGGGGTGTCCCACAGGAGGAACACCTTGACCAGGAACTCAAGAGTGCGTAAAATTCCGATGGGCAGAGGGAAAAGGGCATGGCCATGTAGCAAGGGGGTAGACTGGGAAATTCTTTATATGGCAAAATTGGTAATACTGTGTTACTGGTTTACATTTATACTTAACATTTGTATACAGCCCTGTAACTGAAGGAATTCTTGGATAAGTACAGTATCAATTAATATATCAGGCAACCGTGATAAACATTTGCATGTCTTTTCTCTCTCTCTCTTTTTTTTTTAGCTAAAAGTACACTGTTACGTCACTTTATCTTTGCTGTTGGTTCCATTTTATATAAGTAGAAGGTGGAAAAGCCAAGATTGCATAATGAATGGTAAAATTGTGAATTTGAATTCCGCTCTTAAGCTCAGTTTTACTATGCCGAGCCATTCTTAATTTTCATACCTCTAACTCTCTTTCTTGAGAGAAGCTAATTTTACTTTATTAGACTTCTCAATTCAATTGTATTATATACTGAGAAAAGTACACATGTCACATACTATCATCATACTGATGAATTTTCATGATGTCAACACTGATATAACCAACTCCCAGATTAAGACACAAAATGACCAGAAATCTCGGATGGTCCCTTTTAGTACCTCCCCAACCCATGGTAGTCACTACTCTGACTTTTAAAAGCGTAGATTTGTTTTGCCTGTTTTTGAACTTTATATAAATGGAATCAAATGGCATGTACTATTTTGTGTCTGGCTTCTTTCGTTCAATAATATGTTTGTGAAATCCATTTGTATTTTTGCATAGAATGGTCGATTTTTAAATTCTCGGTGCTATATAGTATTCCATCATGTGACCATACCACTGTTGGTCTATTTGTGTAGCGTTCAGTTTTCTGGCCACTATGAATCGCAGCACTGCTGTTGAACATTCCCGTACAAATCTTTGGGTGAACACGTCATGCGTTTCTGTTGGGCATTTATATAGGAGTAGAGCTGCAAAAGCAGCTTAATTGCTGAATTATCATGTAAATGAGGCTGAGATTCGGCTTTGTGATACTCTTTTGAAGAAAAGTAAAAACTATAAACTTTTGATACCTCAAATACTGTTTCTAAATAAGTATCAAGACAGCCTTTACAAAAGGGTCTAAGGTGGCAGAATTTTTCTGCCTTAACATTTTTGGAAGGAAGAACGAAGAGGAAATAGTAAACTCTTACCTCTCAAAAGAGTTTGCAAGGGGTAAGATATTGAAATGCTGAATTTGTATCACTAAGTTTTCTCTTGCATGATACTTTTATTTTTTCCTCTAAGAGACATTCTGGCAGGTGAATAGTAGATAATTAAGATGAGATTGTTACCAGGACACCATTTTCCTAGGGTATGATGAGGAATGAGGGGGTGAGTTTATTGGGGGATAAGGAATTGGAGGTAAGGGTCAACGGTAGGAAGTTACAACCCACAATCTATAGTGAAAGCTACAGTTCTCAAAACTTCCTTGAACTCTCCTGCATCCCTCTCTCTTTTGTTTAGGGAGGCTGGCAGTTGAATTTGCATTCTTACATAGAAAGCAATTACAAATTCCCTAACTTGTTTTTTGAAAAAAATTATTAAGGCAGACATTTATATCCAGAGGCACCCTGTGTGAAGGAAATGTAGTTCTAGGATTTGCCAACACAGAAGATTCGGTGTCTTACCTTTGCAGCTTATTGTCATTAATGATGATCATTTAAAGATGTGTGTTTTATATTTAGGTTGACAAGGTTGTCGAACTTAAGCAGACTGGACAGAGGAAGAAATCCTCCAGTTTCTCTGTGTTCTGACTCAGGGTGGCCCTGGGCAAGTTACATAAGAAATGGAAACGTGGCCTCAATGGACAAAGAATGTTGTTGCTATTATTAATGGTAACTTAAAATTACTTTCAAGTGGAGAATAGGATATTAACCTAGGACATAACTCTCATAGACTAAAAGTTTTGTACATGTGTTGTGGTGGACTTCTCTTGCATTATAGAAAGTCCCTCATTGCCATTGTGATGTCAGCAAAAGGCGATTACTTCAGCCTCCAAATACTGGGTGTATTTTGGATTATGGGTCTATGTTTAAAAGTGACATTTTCCTTTAAAGCCCACTGGTGATTTCTTTAGGATTATACGCTGTGGGTCAAAATTTGAGTTTATTCAATTTTTCATCTCGCCTTCCAAGTTGAATATAAAATGAGAGTATGATGGGAGAATCAAATTATTTTCAAGTCCTATTTGAAGAGCAGGTGTGTTCTCTCATGATGTACAGTTCAGGTGCATTTTAATTTAACTGCTTAAAATGGTGATTAAAAGTTATTCAAGTGGAACAAAGCAAAGTTTTAAAGAAGACTTGTAAACAGTTGCTCTCATTTTTTCCCTGTTTTCCTTCCCCTTGACTTAAAGAATGTGAATTTCTGAAGCAGTCCCCTCAGAGAACACTGCTCCAAACATGTGAATTAATGCATTCATTAAGATCCATTTGCAGGACAATGTAGGGGTCCCAGGGCCCTGGGTGTTTTTCTTTGTCTAACCCGATGCTAAGGCAGGAACAGTCCTCCCTGCTTTTGAACCCAGTGACGGATTTCCATTTATCATTGAACACCAGGGGGAGCAGAATCACAGACCCCAGAGTAACCCCCATTCCGAGGTGGGCTCCCACCTACTACCAGAAGATTTGCCTCTTTAGGCTTTAAAGTGCTCCGATTATTTAATGGTGAGATGATGCTCTCGGGTAGCCAGTTATCAGGCTCGTGTGGGTGTGTTTAGAGGGGTCTCCCCTTGGTTTAGCTTCATGTCTTGGTGACAGAAACTAAATAACACAAGTTACTCATCACGAGTTGAAGATTTTCCCCTTTTCACATTGATGCCTCTGATATAATTTTATACGTTGGCTGATGATGCGTGCGTACTTTGTGGCTGCCTGAGATGCAGCTGGAAAGTGTGCGGGGGTTGTCTGCTTCCTCTGAGGCTGCTACAGGTGGTCAGGTGGGGGCGGCCGTGATAAAGGTACAGCACCCACTTCCGGGAGCATGTCTTGTGAGTGCTGTAAACCCACTGCCTGAACCCGAGTCCCACTGCAACCCGGATTTGCTCCTCGGTACTTTATCTTTCACTGCTTCTGATTTGCCTGTTGCAGGTTTATGACTAAGGTTGTGGTTAAAAATTCCCTTTTCAGCTATGAAAAACCTTTCAAATTATTTTGTGCTGCAATTTCTTTTTCTTCTTTTGCCGTGGACTTTCTGGATTTTGTAAAAACGAGTCCTAAAAAAAAAAATCTTAATATTGTGTAAGAGATAAAGGTTAAATGGATAATATAATCCCTCATTAGAGCAAAAATATAATCAGTTTATGTACCTGGCAGATTGAGTATGTTAACATGCATTTTATGATGGAAGCACTGCCAATTATTTAGAACAGATATGGAAAACCCCGTTTCAGAATATTGACCTAGAATCAGTAGACTTGCAAGAGGTTAATTTATTTGGTCTGCCATTCACCTACCTGTCTTTTTAATTTTTGCGTTGTGCTGTTCTTGGAGCTGGGAGAAAAGGGAGCTGCCCTTGGGAAGTTTACAGTCTTACTGGAAGGGAACCAACATTTAATAATATGTTTGACAAAGTGATGGGAGCTTTATGAGATCTTATTCAGTCTTTGAGAAAAACCTTATAAATGAGGTTAGTATTAATACTTTTTCAGAGAAAGAAGCTGAGGTTCAGAGACATTGAACACTCACTTAGGGGAACCCATAGTAAAGAGTTAGGCTTTGAAACCAATGTTCTCTCCAGTGTAGGGGCTGCCTCTCACACTTGGTCATTTCGACAATTTGATTTAGAGACATCCAGGAGATATTATGGAAATTCAAGGCAGGAGGGATGGAGTGCAGCTGGAGTAATCAAAGAAGACCCACTATGGGAATTAGACCTGAGCCTTGACAACGAGTAGGGTTTGTATAGAGCAACCAGGAGGCGGAAGGGTCTCCTGCCCAGCATAAGCTGAATAGGGACAGGAATGACACCAAAAGGAGAAGGGGCACACGTGTTTAGACACACTGGGTGGACCAGTCTAGCTGGGAGCCCTCAGAAGCTACACTGATTGAGCACTTAATGCCCAGGAACTATGCCAAGTTCTGTACATCTGTTAACTAATCCTATCCTCACAATGACCTTCTCTCTGGAAGATGTTAATCAACTCCCTTTTAGAGTTGAGGGGTTTGAGGGTAATTAAGTGGTGGCCCTGGGACTCAAAGCCAGGCCACCAGGCTCCAGAGCCTGAGCTCTGGAAGACTCTGCTCATCACTAGGAGATGTGGGTGGTGGTGAGGGTTCTTGAATTGCTGGGGGACACTGATGCAAAGATCAAAACGGCAGAGGGCTGGTGATGAGAAGATTAAAATAATAGTGACAAGTTGGCCAATTTGGAAAGAGGACACTTTGGAAAAAAGAGGCAAAGCAGTTACTCTGAGCTAAACTGGATCTGGTCAGTGCAAGTGGATAGCAAGAGACAGAGGTGAGACTGAAGGAGTCAACAGGCCTGGAATGACTGGAATCGAAGGTGCAAAGAAGGCTCTACGATTTGGTGACTGGGTAACAGTTCTGCTGTTGAAGTGAACGAGGTCAAGAGAGGGGCTCTTTTGTTTGGGGCAATAGCACAAGGGGAAGAAATAAAGGCTTTTGAATAGGTTCCGTATATAGTAGAGGCACTGCTTGCTTGAAAAATGGTGCACTAGACAGTTGCAAATAAGGGAGAGGAGTCCAAGGGAGAGGGTAGGGATGACTTGGGGGTTATCTGCCAGGGAAGAATTGATGGCCTGGGAATAGATGATTTCTCAGCCAGGTCCCTGGGAAGTGCCCTTGTTAAGCAGAGGAAGGAGAGGGAAGAGAGCAGCCTGGGAGGAAATAGGAGAAGCAGCTAAGCAGGGGAGAGAGGATAATGAAAAGAGAAAATAAAAAGCTGCTGAGCGGTGTCAGCCACTGCAAAGAGGTCAAGGGGACAAAGCGTGAAAAGGGAGCATAAGGTTTGACAGAGGGGAAGACCATTTGCATCCTGCGCAGTGGGCTTGAGGGGAATCCAGGAAAGGTGAAATCCAGCTGGACTCAGGATTTTGGAGTTCTTCCTCAGTGGAGCTTTTCTAAGCTGCCCCACTAATTTACAGGTAGTTTAGCACCACTGCAGAGTGGGAGCTTCGTCAGCAGCACAGGGTTGCCTGAGACTGCGTCCTGTTACACTGATCTGTCTGGTCCAACACACTCTGTCTTTCAGTGCATTCATTCATATAGCTCCCAGTTCTGACTGTGGCGGTGTGTAATTGATCACCGTCCACTGAAGATACCATTCGGGGGCCTGTTTGATGAGCCCTTGAAGCAGAGCAGGTGAGGCAGGAGACCATGCTTTAGAAGGTCACCCAGCTAGCCACCACTGGGGCCATAGACTTATTTCTCAGCCTCTTTTGAATACACTGTATGTTATATGGAATCATACACCGGGCTCCTTTCATTTTAGGGCTCCTTTGTCATGTGTTTAACTGATATGAAAAATAACCTTATTTTTTCTCTAACTTCTCAGAAATCCTCAAAATACCGAAATGTGTCATAGATCTTCCAATGCCTGCGTACCCTTTGGTGAGAATCCAGGATTTCCCTATTTCAGCACCACAGCTGTGAATTGTAAAGCATTTCATCCACCACCATGGCATTCACAGTTATTTTTATTTAAGCTGCCAGATTTGGAAATGCACCTCACTTTAGCATTAGTTTAAAAATTTTAGGGAGGAGAGAAAAAATTTGCATTTACAAATGATCATGTTTTTTATTTTAGCTTTTGGCTGGAAGCCTATTTGGTTCTTCATTCTTCCAGCCAGTTTTTCTTGGTAACTACAACTCGGTGCATTCTGATTTTAGAAAATATGTCTCGGTGCTAGAAAACTCAGAGGACTTAGGAGCACGTAAAGGCTTTCTCTCCCAGTCCCCTCCCCTGCCCCCAGCATAGATACTGGTAAGTGAAACTTAAAAGATTTGAGTCAACTCAGGAAAGTGAGACCCCCCACCTCCGAGCCCATTGGGCCCCTCGCTTCTCTTTCTTACTGCCTGTCTCTGTCATCATTAGCATCTTGACTCAGAAGTATGAGAGGGGAGAAAAATGAAAGTCAGGCCAACTTTGTTTCTTATCCAGAGTTTTGGCAAAACTTTAATTGTCTTTGGTTGTCTTGGTAGTTGGTTTTTGGAGTTGTCTGGGTTTCAATTATTCTCCAGTTCTCTTAGTTGTCCCTTGTAAATACAGTCTAGAGTTCATTGTCCTTAATGGAGAACCTGCTTAATCATTTGCTTAAGTTAGAAATCTGTTCTGTACCAGAAAATTTTCTTCTAATCTATTTATAGGAGTTTGATTATATTAACATAGTCCAAATAGGTTTACTGAAATTTAATCTGTCATTATTAAAGTTCCTAAATATATTACTATGTTTTATTATGAACATCAACTTTCATTGTTTAGAACTGTGCTTCTTTAACTGTTTTGGTAGTCATGGACTGATAATTTTATAAAATACAATAACGAATTTCTAGAAAAATGAAGTGGAGAAGACACGAAAACATAAGCCTAATCAAGATTTTTTTAAAATTACTGCATTCAACAGACGTAAAATTACCCTGGCAAACTGCTATAAAGTCTCTAAACTCTACTCCCAGTTTCTATACTGGTTCTGGGGCTGGTCTGCAGGTCCCACTTTGAGTCCCACTTTCTGAATGGAATATAGATAGTTCAGGAGGCTGAAGATGAGTCTCTCAACTTCAGGACTTACCCTCAAAGTAGATTTTGGGGAGACTGTCATCTCCGTATTTCTTGCATTTATATCTATCACTCATAAATGTCAAGTGCAGAAAAACGTCCTGTTTATTTAAACTTTTTCTACTTAAAAAAAATCACAGGACAATACATGATTGTTTAAATGTTTCAAACAATATAAAGGTGAATATAGAAAAGTTCATTGTCTTTTTCCCCACTTCTCAGATTATTTATTTTCCTTTCTCTAAATGCAAACACAACCATGTATATATAAATACATATATAAGGTAATTTTTCTCTATATGTAAAAATGAAATCAGAAATAGTACTCTGCAACTTATTTTTTGACTTAATATTGTGTTACAACATTTTTCTTTATCAATAATTATAAATCTAATGTCTCTTTTTAATATAAATTGAATGCCTCTTATGGTTATAGCTGTACCATAGTTTATTCAAATATTTCTCAGTTGGTGGGCATTTAGGAGCATCCTAAATTTCCAAAAACACTTCAGTTAAAATTCTTGTACATATATTCTTACTCACCTACTCTGATATCTGAAGAACACGTTCCTAAAAGTTGAGTCAAAGATAATGCCAGATGACATTCTAAAAAAGTTGCATCAGTGGAGTCTCACCAGCAAAATATGAAGTACCTGGTTACCTCCCCGCAGCTAAAGAATTGGAGTCTTTTAACATTTTCCCACTCTGATGGATGAAAAGTCATTCCCTAGTTGTTTTAGTTTGAATAGCCCTGATTTCCAGCAAGATTGTGCCTCTTTTCATAACGTTTTAAGGGCCTGTTGAATCTTTCCATTAAATTTTGAAGGGACAACCGCAACAGATTTCATTTTATTGGGTCTTTTAAGTACCCATTTTTTCTGTATGTGGTGTCCTCAGTGATTGGGGTTTATATTTGTTTGTGTCGTGGGATAGAGGAGATTGAAAGATGGAAAAGATACAGTTTTGAATCTTGTTTTGTTTTGTTGAGTTGGCTTAGTTCTCATTTTCTTTCTCTAACATTTTTTTCTTCAAGATCAGCTTACTTACAGGAAATCCGTCTCTGTCTATTTGTGCGTAATGTAAAAAGAGCCCAGGGTGGGGCATCTTTATGGCTTGGCATACTGTACATCGTTATTTAAGACCGCCCTAGGAGCATGCATTCACATGTGTGCATTTTTTTAATTGAAGTAAATTTACGTAACATGAAATTAACCCTCTTAAAGTATCCAGTTTAGTGTGCCACCATTGCCTCTAGTTCTAAAACATTTTCATCAACCCCACAAAAAGCCCCCTATCCATTAAGCAGCCACTCCCCATTCCCCTCGTCCTTCACACCCTGGAAACCACTCATCTGCATTCTGCTTCTATGGATTTACCTTGTCTAGATATTTTATGTAAATAGACTCATATCATATGTGACTTTGGGAATCTGACTTCTTTCATTTAGCATGTGGTTGAGGTTCATCCACATTGTAGCATGTGTCAGTATTTCAGTCCTTATGACTGGATAATATTCCATTGTGTGCCACAAATATACCACAATTTGTTTATCCATTCATCAGTTGATAGACATTTGGGTAGTTTCCACCTTTGGCTATTGTGAATAATTACACATGTAAATTTAGACCCCAAGTTAGTCATACAGAGGGAGGTATGAGGGACAAGTTGAAAAGAGCCTTCCAGTGGGTCTTCTTGAGATTTCCTCGCTCTAGATGACTGGTCACTTGTAAGACCTTTAGAAGGCTGAGTCAGTCTTGGGGGTCAGGTTGGCAATTTGCGTTCATGTGGCTTTAAGCTCTGGGTTAAACCAGAAGACAAAGCCTCCCAGTAGATCACATGCTCTGGATTTAAAAAGAAACTTACTTTCCACCCTAGGGCATAGTTGCTTATGTCTCCCCTCCAGGCACTAGTGTCAGTGACTAGAGGGTGATATTTGTGACTGTCCCCTCTGAGGCCATTACCTCTGCCTCCAGCATCTGGCTTGGAGCTTGTGGAGGATGGTGACCAGAGGGAGGAATTGTGCCTGTGATGCGTAAGTGAGTTCAGTTCCCAACTCAGCCATCTTGCTTGAGTTATGTGCCTCTCAGTTTTCTCCTCTGTAAAATGGGGTTTCTGATCTTTACATCTTACAGTAGTAGAGAGAGTCAAGTGGGATAATGTCTAGAGAGCACCGTCACAGTGCCATGTGGTACTACTGCTTGATAAATGTTCATTTCCCCTTCTCAGAGCTTCCTTGTTCTCTCCTGTCCAGTGCCTGTAACATGACCTACCTCACAGGGTTGTACTAAGAATAAAATGAGCTCATGTGTATGGCACAGTGCCTAGCACCATGCCTGCCACATAAGTAAACAGTCAGTATAGACAGAAGGATCACTTACCTTGCAATCAGCATTTCTCATTAAGAAAACGCCACCTAGTTGATTACAAGCCGCCTAAACTGCTGTGGGTGGTAAAGATTTCACCTGGCTTTATCGGGTTCTCTGAAGCTTTTGTTTATTGCCGTAGACATATCAGGCTAATCAAAAGACAACCATGTTCAAGGAGAGATAGACTGGAGCCAAGATCCTGGTGTGTGAGTTAGAAATTTAGCATCATATAAGCACAAATGCATTAAAGAAAGTTACGTTTATCTCAGCTGCTGCATCCCCAAGAAAAAATCATGTAGACAGTGTAAAATCGTCTCTCTGGAAGCTGACACGAGGCTTCTGTCTGGCCTTCAAAAATGGTTGTTTAGTGCCCTTTTTGGAGTACCATTTGGGTGCTGTTGTTTAGAAATCCTGTCTTAGGGCAAGTGGAAAGTGATTTTAGAAAAAATAGTTGAAGGGAGAGGAAACTGTCTTCTGCCACCCTGCCTCTCAACTGCGTAATAAGCAGACCCTGTGAGGATGAAGTCTGCCACCCCCACATGCCTGATGAGAAGAAATATTTCAGATGTCTTCTTGTCATAGGTGCCAGCATAATGGAAGGAGAAAGATAGTTTACATTTTGCCAGAAATGAAGCATGCCTTTAGTTCCAGTCTTTTGTTTCTCTGATCAAATCTCTACTGATTAGAATAGCAAATTGCTTTTGTAAGATTTGCACATAAATATACGAAGGAGCATTTTAGACTCAGCTGAAATTTTGAAAGTATTTAAGAATATTTATAACACTTACATTTTAATAATTAATAAGTCTAATAGAGAACAAGTTTATGGTTACCAAGGAGGAAAGCAGGGCGGGGGGACAGGGAGGGATAAGTCAGGAGTTTGGGATTAGCAGATACAAACTACTATGTATAAAATAAATAAGATCCTACTGTACAGCACAGGGAACTGTACTCAATACCTTGTAGTAACCTATGATGAGAAAGAATATATATTTATATGTATAACTGAATCACTTTGCTGTACACCGGACACTAATACAACATTACAAATCAACTATACTTCAATAAAAAAATAAAATTAATAGGTCTAACGTGCAGCTGTTTATTTGGTAAATTTATCCCATGTGTGTGCTTTGAATCTACCCCCAAACTGCCACTGAACTCCTAGACATATCCCTGGAGCTGCTGGTGGATGCTGGGGAGAGGGCTAGTGAACCAGGCTCTTATAGGGAGGTAGAGACCAGGAGACCCTGAGGCCCTGGCCTTCTGGAGGGAAGAGCCTGGAATGTGGGCATGTTCATCAAGCCGTCCACCTCCACCTGAGACTCCCGTCACAGCCGCTTCCACGTGCAAACTGAGTCAAGATTGTGCCTGTGGAAGACAATCAAAGTTGTCTTTTGTTGGTCCTGACATCTCTTTAGCACAAGATTCCCCAGATTTTAAGTTTCTGATGCCAAAGAAATGCATTTAAAATATGACAAGCTGGTACTCGTTGTCAGGTAACTCTTTTAAAACTTCTTTTCTCTTTCTTTTGAAAAATTCAAATCTAGAGGGGAGATGAAGGAATAATATAAGAAACACTTCTATATCCTAAGTTTGCATTCACTGATTATTAACATTTGCTATTATATCTCTCTATGTATAGTTTTGTGTATGTGTCTTGGGGAAAAGGGCTCATTTTTTTTTAAACCATTTGAAAGTAAGTTGCAGACCTCATGACATTTTACCCTTAAACGCTTCAGCATCATCTCTGAAGAATAAAAATGTTTTCTTTCATAACCACAGTACTATTTTAAAGTAACTCTCTTTTTAAATTGAAGTGAGGTTAATTTGCAATGTTGTGTTAGTTTCAGGTGTATAAAGCGATTCAGTTATACATATGTATTATTACATATATTCCTTTTCATATTCTTTTCCATTATAGGTTATTACAGTTATTGAATATAGTTGTCTGTGTTATACAGTAGAAACTTGTTGTTTATCTATTTTATATATAGCAGTGTGTATCTGTTAATCCAAACCCTAATTTATCCCTCCCCTAATATGCTTTCCCCCTGGTAACCATAAGTTTGTTTTCTATGTCTGTGAGTCTGTTTCTGTTTTGTAAATAAGTTTATTTGTGACTTTTTTTTCCAATTCCACATTTAAGTGATATCATATATTTGTCTTTCTCCGTCTGACTTTAAAGTAAGTCTCAGTTGAAAACTTTAGACAAAGGGCAAAGAGTAAAAAGGGCTGAGATTGAACTTGAAAAGTGTAAGGAGGAGAAACAGTAGGAGATCATATAAATTCCTGTTTGGTTTGTTAAAGGATAAATTTTGTAGATACCAGTGAACCACCCAATGGATGCAGATTTTCCCCAAGTATTTATTTAGTTCAAGGAGTTTCTCCTGGTGCTCTGAAGTGTTTTGGCCAGGGTTATAAGCTTTTCAGCCTGCAAATGCATGTGTTCAGCATCATCAGTTAAAAACCTGAGAGGCCACATCTCCTTAGATGTTGGTGATTATGAGAGAATTTTCAGGGGGGGATTTACTGATGCCACTGCATTGAGAACATGGGGCCTCCAGTTATTACAGTTAAAAGTGTTTACTGATGGACAGTAGGAATCAACTTGGAAGTCCTTTCCTGTATCTCATGTAGGTTCACATAAAAGCTGAAATATAAGCACACTATTTTGAGAAATAATTTTACTGGCCTAGCAAAATGTTAAGCTTGATGTCATCCCAGACTTTTTGTAGATTTAGGCCTCAGGTTTCAGTTGCAGGAAAAAGGCTACTCTTATAAAACTGAACAGCAGGGACTAAGTCAAGTGGATTAGATATACAAGCATCGCTGATTTGTGTATTTTATAATGTAGATACACATTTTCTTGATACTATTAGCTCATAGAATGTTAAATAAATTAAAAGCTTTCTTTGGACCGTTTCCCTGCAAACATCCATCTTTGGCAGGATTTACTATTTTACAAAAACTATGTTTGAGGATTTATTTTTCAAATTAAAAAAAAAAGCTATTTGCACTAAGCTTTGGAATGGGAACCATATTAAGCTGTCTCTCGGAATAAGCACATCATGCATCATGGTGTCAGGTATGAGAAAAAGTGTGTTTCCTTTAATAGCAGCTATGTCATAGAGATGTTTGACCCATGATTTTTCATAAAAAGGCCCATTTTCAGTAAACCCTTGTGTTTACCCGGTACATTGAATGTGACAACTGGCCTCCCACTGATCAGGCAGAAGAGAGAAGCATCCCAGAGAGTTTGAAACTGTGTATTGTATCTTTCATTTCCTTTTTCTTTTTACTCTTTTAGTCTTCAGTGACCATGGAGATTTCTAACTTTAAATTCCTATTTACATATCAAATTTACAAGCTATGACTTTTAGGATAATTTTTGTACTACGTTCTCTGAGCAGATTACAAAAGCATTTAATGTAAAATGCATGTGTAGTTCCTTGTGTTTCAAAGCCACGCTTTTCCTTTGCCTAGTTTAACTGTCTCCTGTTTCCAATTTGTGTTAGAAAGTTCTGTGTGAAATGTGAACCCTGGTTTATACAATTACTGAGAATGAATGCTTGTCTCTTGGGATAATAGCCCTTGAGCTATCTTTATGGCAATCTTCTGTAGAATATTTGAATCTTTCCCCTCTAAGGCCAAGTGCTCACTTTTCACATGTAAATTGAAGATGGCACTACTTGAACTTGGCCACCAGTGCATGCATGTAATGTTGGTCAGTGTCATCAGGGTTTTTGGAGAATCATTCTGGGAGAATTTTGTTTTTAAGAGGCAAATTTTATCAGGACAGACTCAAGAGGGAGGGTTGGATTTATTCATCGTTCATTCTTTCAATCAGTAAATATTGATTAAGTGCCTATATTGTGTCAGTGCTGTTCAGAAAGGAACAGGTTAAAATTGCCACCCTGGAATCATGGGTGCAGGTGTCAGAAACCGGTACTAACCACATAAGTGCCACTTGAAGTTGTCTGGGATGGGGGCGTAGGGATGGGAAGGGGCCCTGCAGAAACATGAGCCAGTCAGTAAAGACATCGCTGAACAAATGAATCCCACACTGAATACTGAAAGAATGTGTAGTCAGTTCCCCAAGTTGGACAGGGGTAGTGAAAGGAGCATTCAAAGCAAAAGCCATGGAAGTGCAAAACATATATCACATTGTATGAATTTCAGATAGCTCAATATGACTAAGGCTTGGGGACATGGAGCAAGTAGTCGGGGAAGATCAGGCTAAAACAGAAATGGGTGCCTGATTGTGAAGGATCTTGCATACTATTCTAAGGAGATTGGCCTTTTATCCTGTAGGCAGTGGGGAACCGCTTCTGGAATTTCAGTGAGGACTTTTCATGATCAAATTGTTCTTTAGAAATACTGTCTTACAGTTATGTAGAGGTGCGACTAAAGGGGGATGGAATCAGAGGTCAGAGGGTCAGTGACTGTGCTCCTTCCACAGTCCGCAAGGAAAGCCATGAGGCAGGCAGTGATGGTTGGGATGGGGATTAGGGGCTGATGATGCTGAGAGTCAGTTAAGAAGAACAATCTTCAGAACTTGGTGACTGATTGGATATAGGTGTTGAAAGAGAGGAAATAACTGAGGACAACTCCCAGGTTTTAGGTTTGGGTGACTGCATGCTTGGTGTCATCAGTGCACAGGTGTTCAGTTAGGGCATGAGACTCGGGGGTGAGATTAATGTGAGAGACAGAAAATAGAGAGAACCAATGGTAGAAGCCCCAGGAAGTGGACATTTAAAGAGGAGGCCAATAAAAGGAAGCCTTAGAAGGAATGATCTACAGGAGGAGTAAAATCTAAATTTAGGATGTCCCAGGACCCAAAGCAGGAGTGCCAGAAGGAAGGAGTGGTCAAGAGGGTTAAACACTTCAGAGAGGTCAGCAAGGGTTCCAGGATATGTCAACTCTTAGGGTTGTGTAATCGTAGTGGGAGCAGTTGGTGAGCAATAAAAAATGAGAAATGAGACAGACCATTCACGCTGCTCTTGCAAGAAGCTGAGATGTGAAGGAAAGGAGATCAAGAGGGTCCATGACCATTTTTAAATCTTAGTTTTTAAGGTTGAAAATCTCGAGCATGTTTCCATACTAGAGGACAGAGAGACTCCAGAAGAGAGGAGGAGGTTGGAGACACATCATGGAATCACGTCTCTAGCAAGATCTGAGGACATATTCACCGGAACGCATGGAGGGATTAGCTTTGAGCTAGAGAAAGAACAACTCTTCTTAAAAGACAGGAGCAAAAGAATGCACCAGAAGAGTGCCCTTGGATAGACAGAAGGAGGAAAAGGAAGATAGGACTTGAAAGCTGAAAGTTCCAGGTGTGTGGTGTCCACGAATATGAGCTGCTCAGAGCTGCAGCTGGAAACATAACTGACTGATGGCCCAGCCACTGCCCCTCTGGAGCCACCTCTGCATTGATGCTAAGACCACACTGAGCTCCTGGCCTCCTCCCAGTCAATGACATGCAGGTTCCCATTACAGCCTCATTCCTTTGGGATGCAGGATTTTTCTAGTGAGCCATGTTGGCCCGAGAATTCCTGTTGGCTTAACCAGACCTTTCTTGGAACTGTGTTGCAGTCTAAGACTTTCTGTTCATTCATTCTTCCTTCCCTGTCTCTCTGTCCATATTGTGGTCTGAAGGATGACCTCTCCCCTTCTCTTGCTCCTTCCCTCCAATAAATCTTTTGTATTTTTAATCCTGTCTTGGTGCCTACTTCTGGCAGACCCAAACTCGTGCCAAGAACGTGGTCAGAATGTGTGTATTATTAAGATAAATGTTAGTTGCCTTAAAGATAACCCCTCAAATCTCAAGGTCCAAGATGGATGTTAATGAGCGATAGGTGGCATTCCTCCTGGTTGTCCTTCAGAAATCCAGATTACTCCCATCTTGTAGTTTGTCCACTTTCCATGCATGGCCTCCATGGTTACTGGGCTTCTTTCATCACATCAAGAGAGGGAAAAGAACGTGGAGAATCACACATGGGAGGATTGGGACCGGAAATTAGCATAATCACTTTTGCTCACAATTCATTGGTAGAACTGTCAGGTGTCACAAGCTAACTGCAGGGAAGGCTGGGGAATGTGACATGAACTAGCTGTGCGCCAGGAGAGGAGGAGGTAAGTTTGATGAAATAGCCCCTCTAGGAAACAGGAGGACCGGCCAAGAAAGGGGATCTGATGCCTTGAGGTCTGGATGTACCCAATCCCGCAATGACATGATGTATTTTTTTCGTAGCAGCTTCAACATTCAGTGACCAGTGAAGAAACAGAGAAAGCAGGTGGTTGGGTTAATTTAGAATTTGGAGATTCTCCTGTTGTTTCAAAACTGAGCAGTTTTAAAAGAATGAGGCAAGTTTCCATTGGTAAATGTCTTTTCAAAGTCTCAATTTCTGGATTGATGTGTGAAAGTCCTAGCTGGTCATAACATACGTCACTCTGTGGGTTCCTGGTTGTAGTCCTGCACCTGGACCATCCAGGATTTACCTCTTCCTTCTTCCTTCATGCTGGCCCTTCTGAGGCTGAGCATTCAGTCAGAGAATGTAACTGACAGGGAGGGGAAGATCATTTCTCAGACCCTGTGAAACCACTGGTCCTTCAGGTGAACCATTTATTTCACGCCTTTCTCCAGTGTGGATGGATGATCCCTGCTTCTGGCTGGTACCCTCACTGACCTGCTCTTCTGGTGTTTGCAAGACTCGCCGTTTTTGCTTTTGCAGATTTTGTTTGTCGTGTTATCTCTGCTTAAAGTTGGCTGTGCTCTCATCCTTCTTTTCTTCTCTCTAATCTCTGCCAGTCAAAATCCTGGAGCAGTCCTCTTGGGGCCAGTTCACATGACACCTCCTCCACTCTTTCTCCCCATTTGCCACAGCTGAGTGCCCCTTTTATCCTTGGCCCCCTCCTTGGGTCTCGGTTTCACCATTCAGGTGCCACTTGGATGCCTTCTAGGCACTTGTGTTTCAGTCTTTCAGCCACTAGATTTAAAACTCATTGATGATGGCACTGTGAATTTCTAGTACTACCTGCCCCTAGTGCTGTGTCTTGCACAGAGTAAAACTTTAATAATTGTTGAATGAAGATGAATCAATCTGGCTGATTGTGGAGAGACAGTAGTAGACCAATGATGAGGTTCAGATGGGAAAATCAGTCTTGTGTGGCCACAAATCACTTGAGGAATATAAAGTACTTTAAAAAAAAAACCCAAAACACCTCAAATAATGTGTTAGAAGAGAAGGCATGATCCGTAGTGATTTCTTACATCTCTGATGATTACAGGGATATTGTTTGTATTATTTATAGGGGCTAGCCAAGGGGATATATTTATGGTTCTGAATTAGGCTGTTTCCACCCATCTGATGTTGAAAAAAATCAATCAGTCCATTGGGAACCCACTATTTTTTTTTTTTTAACAATCTTTACTTACTTTGGAGTGTTCATGGAGGCAAATTGAAATTTTGGTTGACTATCGGGAGTATAAGGTATATTCACGCTCAGGAGAATACGTGTGAGTTTGAAACATTACAGTAGCTCCTTCAGGCCTTTCAAAATCTAGTAGAATATTTGTAAGTGGAAGATAATGAATTGACAGGAGACTTCTTTATACAGCTAGAAGAGATCAGTTAGTTGTTCCTTTTCTGTAAATACGCTAGCAAGCTGGTGTTGGTTGGTACTGCTTCTTGTTGTTTCTGCAGTTGTAGTTGTTTTTGTGTAGGATAAAAGTCTAAGAGGAAATAGTTTTTAAACATAAGGTACATACTCTAAATATAAGATACAGACACTCAGTATAAAGTAATACATCTTTTTTCTGGCTCTGGGCCCTTTTTATTTTCTTAGAGCCAGACATACTGTGAATTCAAGAGGTGGAAAGCAAGTGATTAAAAACAGGCCTGAAATCACTCTTCCTTGACCAAGTCTGCAGAGTGTTGCACCACTGGGCAGTCCAGGGCTTACACACAGCAGGGTATTTTATAGCCGCTCCCTTAGAGCAACAGGTCCGTCTGCTTCATTTTATTAGCAGGATTCAATATATCAGTTTTCTTTATGTTGGGTGAATATTGTCAAGTAATTTTGAAAAGATCTAGGAAGACTCAGATGGTTATTTTTTCATGAACCAATTACGCTCTATACTTAATTGAGCCTTTCCATAGGGAGCATTTATTTCTATTCACCAGCTATTTGCCAAACTCTTTGCTAGATATTGTGATTATAGTCTATTGATTTGCTTCTCTCTCTGTCTCTCTCTTTTTCTAATATGTCTTATCTTCTGAGTTTAATTTTTGGCCCTAGATTTACATAAGCACTTTTAGCTAGTTGTGATTTGTTGCTAAAGTACTTAGATTTAAATTTTTATAAATAGATGTAGCTATTTTGAAAACTATTTTTTTAGGATGCTAAAAAGTAAGACAAAAATAAATATATATTTCATTACTATGTAGAAGTGGTCTTTTGGAGTAAGAATTATTTGTATGTTAAAAGCAGCTTGTGGAATGATAGCTTCTTAAAAAAGTTCAGCTGTGATATTTTCATTTACTTCTATGTACACATTGTGTTTGGCCACAGAGAAATCCTTTATGATGACTAGGGCTTCTGTGTGGCCAATTTCAGGTCAAATATGAAATATATGGTGTAACTACTGCTATGTTTTCTCTTTCCAGTACACTTGGACTTGTCCATGAGATGTATTAAAAATCATTATTTCAGCTTGGGTTGACTTTTCATTCACTGGCTTGGCCAGAAAAGAACCCTGCAAGACATGACAAAGAAAATCTGTTGGTGCAGCCCCAGGCCAATTCCTGGTGTTTGATTCATGAAGAGTGTGGCACTTTCCCCACATAATTACCAATTGTTAAGAGTGGGCTGGACTTTAAACACCTTCAAGTTCACACCATCAGTTGCAGATGCCTCATCTCAGGGATCTTAATTTCTGTGTGGTAAATAAATCTAATTTATCAATTCTCCCAGTAAATCTTCAGTGATTTGAATAAAGACAGCACCATGACTTCTGTAAGCCTTCTTTTTCCAAGCTGTTTAGGCTAGATTCCCTTTAATATTCCTTAAGGGTAGTTCCTTTCTCATTCTTATCTTCCTCTTCTTCAGAATCTCCAGCTAATGAGAAGGTGCCTTAAAATGTAGTGGGCAAAATTTAAAGTCATTCTCCATGAGTAGTTTGACTGGAGCCAACTGTGGTGGGACTCTGATTTCTCTGGTCCAAGAACAATGTCTTTCTTAATGACACCAAGAGGGCATTTTAGCCGCCCTGTCACATTCGCCTCTGTTGAATCAGTAAGCTGCCACCTCCTGGGAGCAACTGTGCAGAACTTTACATTGGAGCCTCGTAAACTTGACCATATTCATTTTGGCCCCTTTCTAACTTCGCAGGAACTTTAGAAATCCTGTCTCTGGCATCCCTGATGTTGCATTTTCATACCAATATGTCTTCTGGATCTTTGTTTCAGTCATTGGTGAAAATGAGCCAAATACAGACCTCTCTCCCGGATGATACCCACTGACCTTTGCTTTAGATGGAGTCTTACTGTTGCTCACCCGTGCCTGGGGAAGCTGAATGATAAAGCCAGAAGAAGGCATGCTTTCTAATCATTCCAAATTTACTCTTAAGGAAAGAGATTTTTTTTTTTTAAATTAAGCTGACACAACATTGTAAACTGACTATACTTCAATAAAAAAAATTTTAAGTGAAATTAAGCTAAGTAGGAAATTTAGATTTTGTTAGCATTGTCTCATACATTTTAGGAGACCTAAAACTATCATAGGAAATGAAATGGTTTACCCTGAAGCTTGGTTAAACCTTCCCTCTGGGGGCCCATGAGTGTGGGATGTGGAATACTGGTGGTTTGCTCAGGACTGTCCCAGTTCACACCTGTGTTCTGGATTAATTGATAACATCCCCTTTCACTCTTGAAAGTGTCCCCTGTAGACGATACACTATGTATGCACCCTAAAGCTCTGCCTCAGCTGAGTTTTTTTAACACGTGATTTTTTTTTAAACTATTTCTCTTTGATTTGGATCAGAGACTTTCTCATGTTCCAAGGAATTTTGATTATGGAAGGTGATGTTATAAAGTCTTCACATTTGGCTGGAGGGAGAAAGCTATATTGCACCAAGTTGTGTTAATCTTGGTGTTATTAAATAAGGATAAATGGCAGTCTTAAAACCAGTGTCCCACATTATTTGGGCTTTAAGACACCATGATGTTGATGTTCGTCTAGACTGGCTACTCCTGTTTTGTTACAACGTAATACTGCTTACACCATAGTTGGAAATTGGATGCTGAGCACAACGTATTTGAACATAGTAGATTCTAAATAAATTATTTCCTTTCCTTCTTCCTTCCACCTTTCTTCCTTGTCTCTGTCCTTCTGAAATCTACAGATTGTGCTTTCCCGTCACTGGAAAAACAGGTCAGAGGGTACATCCCATGTCACTGCTCTTATCTTCCTGTATCAGCAGATTTACACTGCGTGTCCTCATATCACCCTGAATAACTTCTATAAATTGTAGAACAAAATTTCTTTCCATGAAAATCCTAACTATTGTTATAAAGGCTCCTGTCTAGGGAGGTTTTCCCCCCCATCCTGTGAGGTGTATTCTGCTGAGGGGAAAGTTGCACCTTCATTAGATACCCATGACTTAGTCCAGGTGTCACCTTCTAACTTAGGAAGAGAGGGAACAATCTAGCACCAAGTGCCATGGTGATACTTTTGGTTTTTTAGGGCAGAAAAGTTCTGAAACTGAAAGGGGTTTCTTTTTTTATATGACTAGCAAAATCGTGTTGATTAAGCCAAGTCAAGCAGTTGCTGGGTATGTGCTATGCTACTTAATAGTTTTCAGTGTGCTGAAGGGCTATTTTTAAGTGTTTCTATATTATTCTCCGCCAAGCTGCTGGATGAAAAGTACAAAGGGCTAAAAATATTTACAGTTTCAGTAATGTCTGTTTTAAAAGAAACCATCCTGTGTGATTTTTTTTTTTTCCATTTGTAGGAAAAAAATATTACGGCTTAGAGAGAAATGGTCACAAGGAGTTTGTCCAACACTTTTAGGTTTTTAGGAAAAATAACCACCCAAAGGGCAGTAAGTTGAGTTATAAATCATCATAAGTTTAAAAACCAAATTGAAGAATGAAAACAGAGGTGATGACAATGACTTTTATGATTATAGTACTATTAATACTCTTTTCATACTGTTAACTGTACTTCCAGTTGGAAACAGTATTGCTTATTTTCAAAACTTTTTATATGTAAGGAGACATAGAAACTTGTTAGCAGGGGAGTTGCTGGTGTCAGGTTGCGTGGGCTTGTATCTGGGCTCCATCCCTTGGATGTGTGATCTTGGGTAAGTTGCCTAAGTAAGTAACCCCTTACTTACTTAGTAACCCACCCCTTACTTACTTACTTAGTAAGTATCCCCTCTGTGCCTCAGTGTACCCATCTGTAAAACAGGAGTAATGACAGTGCCTGCCTCCTAAGGTTGTGAGGATTAAGTGAGATGACAGTCTGCTAAGAGAAGAACCTAGTACATAGTAAGTGCTCAGCAAATATTGGCTGTGTGTATTTTTGACCTTTTTAGAATTTATTTTAATTTTTTAATTGTGGTAAGAAATACATAATATTAAATCTATCTTCTTAACCACTTTTTAAGTGTATAGTTCAGTGGTGTTAGCTATATTTACATTGTTGTGTAACACTTCTCTAGAGCTTTTTCGTCTTGCAAAACTTGAAATATTTGTTATTTTTTAAAAGCTCATTTCCCTCACACAGCTCTGTGGGCATAACATGAAAAGACAGGCTCCATCGGGGTAGCAATTTAGGCTGTTCTGTTCACCACTGAATCACAAGTGCCAAGAGCAGTGCCTGGTCCAGGAGGGGCTCAGTTAATATTTGCTGAATAAATGGATGGATGGATGGATGGATGGATGGATGGAAGGAAGGCTGGATGGACAGGAAATAGTGAAGCTTCATTCAATATATGAAGTGTATTTTTGAAAAATTGTCTCTTAGACAGTAAATCCATTTTTTATAAGTGATCTTAAATACACATGGAAAACAGGCACCTTTCATAAGGAAGTGATTTTTACAACAAATAACTATTTCTTAATTATTTGTCAAGTCTATTTGGGTAAGTCAACTTTCCTTAAACTGGGAAAAATTACTATACTGACTGTAATAATGGCGGAAGAAAAGGGGATATATTAAATGATTTGTCTAAAATTTGAACAGGATTCACTCTAAGTTCAAGCCTTTTTACTTTTATGCAGATCTGGCCACCAGACCTACTTTTTCCTGAGGCATATGTGAATCATCTTGTTCTTTCTTTTAGAAATCAAAAGATCAGGTCTAGATCAGTATTTACCCAAACTGGTGGAACACTACTTTTCCACTGAGAGTGTGCGTCACCTCTTTTTGCATCTTTTAAAAGAATGTCAGCTGAACATCGTCTAGAAATGTCCCAAACCCTGTGAGTGGGAAGAAAGGAAGGAAGAACATGTCTCTCACTTAAAACCTACCACCTCTGGAATAAATTGTAGTCTTGTTCTGTGGAGTTTTCACTTAAATTATCTATTCTGCTGGGGAAAATGTTCCTTTTTGATAGGGTTCATTTGCTTCTGGATAAAACAGTGTTACTTTTTTTTGTCCAACC
This sequence comes from Camelus dromedarius, assembly GCF_036321535.1. NCBI lineage: Eukaryota > Metazoa > Chordata > Mammalia > Artiodactyla > Camelidae > Camelus > Camelus dromedarius. The sequence continues at coordinate 59,110,511 of NC_087441.1, forward strand.
TTAGATTTTGTTTGTAAAACATATTAACATATTCCAATGAATACTTTATCTTGTATTTAAGCATTACTCTTAGGTGGTAGGCACAAAATGTGGCTTACACAGAGGTTCACCGCCATGGACTTTGCAGTCCTGGGAGGAAGATGATGAAAAGCCGTTTACCTGCCCGGATTTGTGTTGGGCCCTATCCCAACACAGCGTCTGACTGTCACCTGGAGCAAGAGCACATCTTTCCTTTCAGCTGATACTTGGCAAACCCTCACTCTGTCCCCATGGCAGAGATGGTCACCTATCTTCTGAAAGGTGGCATATTGAGTCATTTCCATTGTGATTCTGACTTGTCTTCTGAAAAGTGACAAAGGAAAATGCCCTTACCTAGTCGCTCGTTCCCATTCCACAGGAGAGAGTTTGCCTCTGAATCAGAGACCATAAGTCTTCCAAAAGGTCTCCGTTGTTTCTCTGAGTTGTTAATATTTTTGTATTTGAATTTTCAGATAGAGGAAAGCATATAAGATCTTGACAATTTTTTTTAACTCCTTTTTGATTTCACACCTAAAGAGGAACAGAAACCACATAGAAGGCAGTTCCATGGTCTGAACTCTAAGGACAGAATAATAGTGAAGCAGTCAGCTCATCCTCTCCCTCATCTGCCCTCCATGGCTTCCTGCTGCTCCTCCTTGGAGCCCACAGGTTCTGCTGACCTGGCCTCAGCAAGGCACTCCAGTCTCATCAGCCCATTTTCCCTTCACTGACCTCTTACCGGCCACTCTGACCAGGGGCCAACCTCTTCCTGGAGGCTGTTCCTTCTACCTGAAAATGCTCACCCACCCTCTGCTTTTCATTTTTCTAACTTTTTCTCATCCTTCAGTCACATCTTAATATCACTTCCTCCGAGAAATCAGCCTTCCCTGATTCCCAGCCTTAATGAGCACCCTTTCTCCCATTATTTATACTTTTCCTCCTATCTTTCCTAGCCCATATTAGAATTTTAATTGCATATTTGCCTCTGGGTTTGTTTATTTGATGATTTTCTCTCCCATTTGACAAAAAGCCCCATGGGGGATCATGGCTGTTTGTCTGCTCTTTGTAATATTCATTTAGCCCCCTCTTTGAAGCATAAGGTAGGAGATGGTGACTAGGAAGATCTCAGACTGAAAAAGTAGGTAGACGCTATACTTTAGAGGAAAGAAAAATTCCTCTAAGATCAGAAAAGGGTAATTTTAATTACCTTAATGCAGTGATGACATTAACATTGCTGTTGATAGCCCTTAAGTTAGGACTTGCCCAAATTTATTGCATGCTGGATGTGCTGTAATAGTTCTCTGTAAATGAGACTAGAAAGTCTCTTACTTTTAAACTGTATCCATGTTCTTGTCGTCATAGTAGTATACAGGCTAACCATTTATATTTGGTCTTTAGTCTTTATCATAAAAGTAAAAATAGTAAAAGCAGTTTTGTAACTGACATTTGAAATCCTTTTCACATTTGTTATAGCAAAAATTTGACTCTTAAACAGATATCCTAAATTGACAAATATGCTTTTCATATGTATTGAAAGGAAACTTTCATAGAACCTTAACGTTTCTTTTGAATACTTCCACGTGCTATACCTAACGATTTCAGTGTAAGTCTTCATTTTCCTGATCTAATTCAGTTTAACTGCCACGTTGGTGTTTGAGCAGAGATACCCTGGAGTATCCTGTGTTCCTAGAAAGTTTGTTATGAAAAATGATTTTGTGAGCCATTTTGTACTAAAATAGACTTGGCCATCTTTTGGGTAAATTATTCCTTCAGTAACTCCATTTATATCATCTAGTTTATCTTTTTGAAAATATATTTTTATTGAAGTACAATCAGTTTACAATTGTGTCAATTTCTGGTGTACAGCACAATACTTCAGTCTCATAGGAACATACATACACTCGTTCTCATATTCTTCTTCACCATAGCTTACTACAAGGTATTGAATATAGTTCCCTGTGCTATACAGTATAAACTTGTTGTTTATTGGGTTTTCTAAGAATCCTCCTGTATTTCGAGATAAGAGACACTCTGCTAGAGTTCAGTAGGTGTCCTGTATGATTCACTGGGTTTGTTGATGTGATTCTTGGTGTATTTGTGGGTGAGGGTGAGCTGTGAGTCTCTCTACTCCACCTCTAGTTTCTCTTTTATAAATCTGAATTTTAATAAGTACTCATTTTTCTTGAATTGGAGGTAACCCTGCGAAGAATAAACTAAATAAATGGTTTTTTTTAAGAGAATGTGTCGTTTTGTTTCAGGTGAATGTTTGTTAGTTCACATACTGCAGTGCATCCAACAGCCAATAGGGAGGGACTGACGGGAGGCAGAGGGAGCTTGACACCAGCATAACTGGGGTTCTCTTTTCCATGGAAACTCGTGGAAACCTGTCATAAAGAATTCTGAGCAGACGTCTAGGGATGAACCTGAGGTGTTCAGAGGAGATGGAGGAAATTGTTTCCAGTGGGCAACAGTAATGATAAGAGTGGGACAATTATATTTAAAGTAGGTATTTTATTATAATTTTTGGAAATTGATCATCTCCACTGTACACATCACACTTATAAAAGCATAGTAATTTGCTTTTTATGCCTTTTTTTGTGCTGATTATGTAAAGGGCAAGAGAGCATAGTAGTGGAACTCTAGGGTTTGCATATGTTTAATTGTAACTTAATGGTCCCTGGCTCTCACTGTTCTAGTTAGAGTAAAGGTCTCTCTATTCATTCTGTTCCAACAATAATCACTCAGTTTCAGCCTACCAATTTATCACTTCAGTTTAGCTTCTGTCACTTCCTTCCCACTTCTCTTCACTTGCTAGCTTGTTGAGCTGTCACCATTCCACCTCTGTGTGCCTCGTTATTCCGTCACTGCCAGCTTCCTGTCATGCAATGAGGATTTAGTTCTGAAGACCTTTGAAACAAATTCCTGGAGAGCAAACCTTCAGAGATTTTTTTGTCAATTCTATTTCCACCTCCTTAAAAAATTTTTTTTAATCTAAAATACTAAACATTAAAAAAAATCAGACTTCTCTTATTGCAAATTCAAATTATTTCTTGTCCCCTCAGAGCTAGGTCCAAAGTTCATCTGTGTAGGAATGGAGCTAACTAAACTAGTGAATGATGTAAATGTGTGTGTAAACATATAGTTACCTACTTAAGAGAACAAATCACTTTCAGCCATGTAGAAATGTCCACTTATTTTTTTAAAAAATGAATTATATTTAAAGGAAGAGGTTGCAGTGCTTAAACTATTGTTTTTAGCAGTTTGTTAAAATCCTCAGAATCTATTTTTAAAGCAAAACTTACACAAGGCATTGTTTATCCTTCATGGCCCTTGCTTGGTTAATTTCAACAGATTAAGGAAGATTAGCTGGAGCTGGAAGGACCTGTGAGAGTAAGTGAGGGCTCAGGGGAGATAGGAACAGCTCCTATGGAGGAATCTGGTCCAGCAGGTGAACATGGGATGTGTCAAATATTGTACCAGACCATGGTCCCAGTAGCACAGCAGCATCGTGAGGCACAGCTGGGAGCACAAACATGGGCAGGTTTATGTGTATTGTGTGTGCCTATGTGTAGGGGACCAGGGTCCTGATAGGTTGGCAGTATACACACATGGAGACCCCAGAAAGCCATAGATACTGGTCTGTCCACATAGGCAGCAGTGTCTGTCCATAAGAATTTTGGACCTAGCTCTTATCCAGGGACTCTGGGGTAGAGCTACAGTTTCTGTGAATGAGGTTGTAGAGATCACTGCTTGACTTCACTGACTTTCAATTTCTTATTCCATAAAGTAGAAGCAATAATAGTAATTATCTCATGAGTTATTCTGAAGGCTAATTAAAAGAATATATGTGAAGACCTTAGAGTAGCATCTGATGTGCAGTAAGTATTTAAATGTTAGGTATTATTATATTTACATGAAAGTAATAAAACAATATTTCTTTTTAAATATCCCATAGTGAGCTTTATTATTCCTCAATTTAGTTATTTCAACCAATGAAATTTTACTACCTTGTAGGTAGATGACTTCTAAAGATTTCTTAAAAATTTTTTTTGAGTGAGAGGGAACTGTTTCATTAGTAAATGTTTGTGACAAAGAAAACTTTTTAAATGCTAAGAAATCTACATTGTTTGCTAAATTCATAGAGTTCTTTCCCAATGACCAAACTATAAAGTTCATGGGAAAGAGGATGCAATGATTACTCCATATTTTTAGGACATATGTAGAAATAAAGCAAGACCATAATGCTAGTCAGAAAATGTCTTCAGTGGAAAGATAATGTTTTCTTCTGTTAGCAGGACAAAACTTTCATGTCCTGAAACCAAAACAATAACAAAAACGACAGCTCAACAATCCAAGTGGTTTTCACTATCTTGATCATTGAACATTTTCTCCCAAACTAGACTAGAGTTTGTTAAGGTTTCATTGAGACTGATACCAAAACAAATTAGTTTAAAAGTCAAATGGAATTGTTGGCACCACAGAAATCATAATTTCCCTCTTAAGAATTGCACAAGATTTAATAACTATAAGAGATTTTAAAGATGATCTTAGATCCAGAGTTGCCAAAGCAATCCTGAGGAAAAAGAACAAAAAGCTGGAGGCATAACCCTCCCAGATGTCAGACAGTACTACAAAGCTACAGTAATCAAAACAGCATGGTATTGGCACAAAAACAGACAAATGGATCAGTGACCCAGAATAGACAGTCCAGAAGTAAACTCACACACCTATGGTCAATTAATTTTTGACAAAAGAGGCAAGAATATGCAATGGAGAAAACACAGTCTCTTCAGCAGGTGGTGTTGGGAAAGCTGGATAGCCCCATGTAAATCAGTGAAATTAGAACACTCTCACATGATACACAAAAATAAACTCAAAATGTCTTAAAGACTTAAATATAAGACATGACACCATACAACTCCTAGAAGAGATCATAGGCAAAACATTCTCTGACATAAATCATACCAATGTTTTCTTAGGGCAGTCTCCCATAGCAATAGAAATAAAAGCAAAAATAAATAAATAGGACCTAATCAAACTTATAAGCTTTTGCACAAGCAAAGGAAACCATAAACAAATGAAAAGACAACCTATGGACCAGGAGAAAATATTTGCAAATGATGTGACTGACAAGGGCTTAATTTCCAGAATATACAAACAGCTCATACAATTCAATAACAAAAGAACAAACAACTCAATCAAAAAATGGGCAGAAGACCTACATAAACATTTCTCCAAAGAAGACATACATATGGCCAGAAGGCACATGAAAAGATGCTCAACATCACTAGTTATTAGAGAAATGCAAATCAAAACTACAATGATGTATCACCTCACACCAGTCAGAACGGCCATCATTTAGAAGTCTACAAATAACATGCTGGAGAGGGTGTGGAGAAAAGGGAACCCTCCTACACTGTTGGTGGGAATGTAAATTGGTACAGCCACTATGGGAGGTGGAGGTTCTTGAAAGAACTAAAAATACAGTTACCATATGATTCAGCAGTCCCACTCCTGGGCATAAAGCTGGAGGAAACTCTAATTTGAAAAGATATTTGTACCCCAATGTTCATTGCAGCACTATATACAATAGTCAAGACATGGAAACAACCGAAATGTCCATTGACAGATGACTGGATAAAGAAGTTGTGGTATATTTATGCAATGGAATACTACTCAGCCATAAAAAATAATAAAATAATGCCATTTACAGCAACATGGATGGACCTGGAGACTGTCCTTCTAAGTGAACTAAGAAAGAGAAAGGGAAATACTATATGATACCATCTATATGTGGAATCTAAAATATGACACAAATGAACTTATTTACGAAACAGAAATAGACTCACAGACATAGAAAACAAACTTATGGTTACTAAGGGGAAGGGGTGGGAGAGGGATAAATTAGGAGTTTGGGATTAGCAGATACAACTACTATACATAAAATAGGTAAAACAACAAGGTCCTACTGTATAGCACAGGGAACTATATTCAGTATCTTACAATAAACCGTAATGGAAAAGAATATGAAAAAATACATTCATATGTATAACTGAATCACTTTGCTGTACACCAGAAACTAACAACATTGTAAATCAACTATACTTCAATTTAAAAAAAAAGATGATCTTCACGACTAGTTACATTTTTTTGAGGCTGTAGAAGTCAGGTATATTTGCCCAAAGTCATTAGTCAGAATTCCTAAATTTTCCAGTTAAATTGTCTTATAAGTTTGGTCATACTCTGAATGTTAACTATCCTACACTTAGATAGATCACAGATAATATACCAGGAGTATTTTCCTAGTCACATTGTATAGATAGAATAAGATGCACTTTTGTAAAAGTATTTTTAAATATTACAGAGGATGGATTGGTACAGCCACTTTGAAAGACAGTTTGGCGGTTCTTACAAAGCTCAACATGGGCTTACCATAGAATTCAGCAGTTGTGATTCTAGATATTTACCCAAATGAGTAGAAAACTTCAGTTCATGCAAAACCTGCACATGAATGTTTATAGCCATTTTCTTCATAATTGCCCCAAACTAGAGGCAGACAGAGTATCCTTCAATAGATGAATGGATAAACTGTGGTATATCCATAGTGTGGAATATTATTCAGCACCAAAAAGAAATGAGCTATCAAGACATGGAAGAACCTTAAGTGCATATTATTAATGGACAAAAAAACCAATCTGAAAAGGCTGCATACTGTATGATTCCAACTACAGGAAAGGCAAAACTACGGAAACAGTAAAAAGAGCAGTGGATTTTTAGAGCAGTGACACTTTTCTGTATGATGTTCTAATGGTGGATAGACGACATTATGCATTTGTCAAACCCATAGATTGATGTCACAGAAAGCATGAACCCTAATCAGCTATGGATTTTAGTTATAATGTATCAATATTGATTTATTAATTGTAACAGGGCTACCATACTAAGGCAAGATATTCGTAACAGGAGACACTGGGAGGAGGTGAAACTTTTTGCTCCATAATTTTTCTATAAACTGAACTCTGCTCTAAAAAACAAAGTCTACTAATAAAAATACCTTAAAAGTACTTTTATACAGAGAAAAAAATGTGACAATGAATATATATATGATCATGTATAACTGAAAAATTGTGTTCTACACTGGAATTCAACACAACATTGTTAATCGATTATAAATCAATAAAAAAAGTTTAAAAAAAGTAATTTCAAAAAGATAGATTGTAGTTAACCACAACAGAATAATATCCCAACAGGAAAAAAAAAAAAACCTGAGTATAACTTCTGTTACATAATCTGCCCCTACTTTGTGTCTGTAGTTATTTTCAGAAATTTCTTTTTATTTATCTCACATTTTATCCCATTAACCTTTAGTTAGTAATGATTGGGTGGTTAAAACAATAAAAAGTAAGTTTAGCAATTCCTTGTGGCAGATGTGTCAAATTGTGGGAGGCAGGTTGGAGCAGGAGAGCTGCCCCCACGTGACTGACAGGTTCCCTTCTTCCTGCCCACATCCTACCCTCTTTCCTCTCATTAGCTGGGTCCCACCTGGCGGCAGACAGCAGACAGGAACTAATGGTGAAAATGGGGTATAGTTATTGTGCTTTTAGCATTGTGCTAATGTCTTATTTTTACAGTATCTCTTTAAACCTCACATTTTGTAGCTGGGGAAACGGGACCTGGGAGGAGGGAAGGTCCATCTATATATATGGAGCCTGACTGCATGACTGCCAGGCGAATATGAATGTATATGACTCTGTCCCAGCCTGCCCCTCATCCACCGTGGGAGTAGGTGAGAAGGGGAGCAAGGTGGAGAAGCTGGTCCCAGCCCACGTGCCATTGAAGTGATCAGATAGCAGGACTAGATATTTTAGCTGTGGTAGATAAAACCAGCTCACAGACCAGCCGCTGACCTTAAGAAGTGTTATCTCAGCACTTTTAATTCACTTAGACGCATGTATTATTGTATTCTGTATTATATGAGAACCATATTGTTCATTCAGTTAACTCTATTTCTAGTCTCATAAACAAGAGTGATAGAATTCAAATGTAATATCTATTTGACTTTGGAAATAGCATCATATTATTTTAGTGGGAGTTAGCAGCTTCAGCTTCTTAAGTTTGTTTGCCTGGAGGCAATATTAGCATTTAGTTGCCTTCTGTAGCCGGCAGTTGCTTGTGATGCAGGGATAAGGACTTGGTCCCTGGCTGAATGGAGCTAATGTGATAGGCAGTGTTCACCCCAACTAACCCACAGAGCTGGTAATATACATGCTGAGGGTTAACAGTTGATTCTGTATAGACCATGGTTTTGGAAGTCAATTTGCTGTCTCATTTTGTGATGAATATTTAAGAATTTGCAACTTTATCTCCTCTTATTTAAGAATTTTGAACTATATCTCCCCTTATTTAATTTGTGATTCTCATAAGGTTATAATGGGGGATGAGGACTAACACTTTTCCTTGTGTTCTTTTTCTTAGTATAAGAATTTTGTAAAGCAGCGAGTGGCAGAGTATTTTAAAAATCTTGATTAAATATTATGGATTTAATCCTAGGCCAAAGCAAAATATTTTCAAAATGTTTGAAAAATTCATCGTCACATAAGTTCTATTTAAAAATCACGTCATTTAAATGAAAATTCTTGTATACAGTTAGTTTAACACCTTGAAATATAACACATTCCTCATTGATCTTAGAATTACTTTGCAACCTACTTCACATTGTGTATGAGGCAAAATAAACTCAAAAGGATTAGCATGTGTTAAATTTTTTAATGTTAAATATAATTATATATTAAAAATAAATTTTTCATTTACTCCAAAATGTTTTGAATTAAACTTCTTTTGACCTAGTTTATAACTAGTGTGAGTAGATACTTTTTAAGGATACAACATACCTGTGACCTCTAAGATTAATTTTTATATCTTTATTTTACTTAGCAAGTCTACAGTAGTAGTAGAGGTTTGTTCTGGGGTTGATTCATATATTTGTTTTTCTAGTCATCCCACTATTTGACTAATTTATATATGGTGTTTTTCTGAATTTTTAACAATAGTCAGTATATATATGTGTATGTTTATATATTTATGATAGAAAAACAAACATGACCTTTGATCCTATCAGAGATAACGATCATCTCTCAGTTATATAGAAGATAAAGTCCATCTCTTAGTCATATAGGTAAGATTTACATCTTAGTCATATGTAGTTATAGATGTAAATATGTGCTTACTGCCAGATTATTGAAATATGTACATCCATACATGTATAACTTTGGAAGCAGAAGAGAGTCATGATGTTCTATGGATTGGTTGTATCCCTTTAATGTCTCGCCGGGATCCTGCTGTAATTCTAGAGCTGGCACCTGGGTCAGGTTCACCCATGACATTTTCAGTTGCTCTTTCTCTTGTTTTCTTTTCTAGTTGACCTTCAAACAAAGTTCTTAGCCTCTTCTCAGCGGTTAATGTGATTTACTTCTTATGTCTGGAAGTCAGGATTGTTGCTGAATTCATTGTTTGAGTGGGGATTGAGGTTCTTCGTTTAGTGCCAGAATGTTCCCTGCTAGCAGAAAACTAAGCCCACCAACTGTAATTTCAAAGACTACTGGGTTTGTAGCTCATGGGCTTCTTAGATACCAGATCAAGTGACTGTTAGGCTGTTCCTGGCACACCCCCTACATACTTGGTTCTCTATTGATTGTGATCCTAGTATCATTATAGCATCAATCAGTAGACAGATCAGTGGCACTTAGTCAGAAGAATTTAGTGCAGGAAGTAACCTGCCATTCTTTATGCTTTAAAGATAGTGTTATTAGTTTAACTTTGCAATTCTAATCTTTGTATTGAAGTGTATAATTTTTCTTAATTTTCAAAATAAGAAGTGCCATTGTGTGCTTTCTAGGGTTCTAAGGTTCACAGAAAATAGATTATTAACTATAGGTGAAAAGAAAATATCTAATGAGCCCCACATATGGCAATATTACAACTCTTCGTCCATCAGGGAGGAAATAGGTCATTGTTTCTTACATGGTGAGAAAGAATTGTTTTGTCATGGAAAAAGAAGATGTATTAGTTTAATTGAAAGTAATCTACAGATTCACAGATCTAAGGAACAAACTAGTGGTTATCACCGGGGAGAGGGAAAGGGGGAAGGGCAAGATAAGGGTAGGGAATTAAGAGGTACAGACTACTACATATAAAATAAATAACCTACAGAGATATTTTTTTAAAAGCCATTTACCAGTGAGTTGGCCTGGAGAACATTAGCACCAATGGTTTGAAAACCATCACGAGCCTCCCAAGCAAGACCAGGCTGGTTTCCTTAGATTCCTGTCTTTGTGCCTTTACCACCCTGACTTCAGCTTCTTCCCAGTAGGAAACAGTGGGAAAGCAGAGAAAGACTTTTAAAAATCAGCTTGTTAAGAATGAATTTTTCTTTATGGATATTGGTAACTTAAAGGTAGATCTAGTTTAAATAATTTTTAAAGCATGTAATTTCAGGTGGACACCAGCAGTTGTGCTGTTGTATGGCTGTGCAAATACCCTAAGAAATTTAATATTTTATCAAAAGTCACAACTCCAAAAATGAAACCTACTGACTTGTTTCTATGGTAACCACCACTGAAATGTGTCTAGCCAGTTTGTCTTCCCATAATTTTTCTCTGAGAGTTTCAGGGAGTTCATTAATTTTAACTTTCCTAACACTGTTAGATAGATAGGTAGATAGATAGATGATAGATAGGTAGATAGGTAGATAGATAGATGATAGAGAAGTACAGATATGTGTACATTTTTCAATATTTTTCAATATTTTTATATATTTTATTTTATATATATGTATAAAAATATGTATATATTTTTCAAGTGAGATTATTGCAAAATTCCCTCGGATTCATATAGAATATGATTTCATCGTTATGCATGAATATGTTTGGCTATAGGATAAGCCCATTGTTTTATAAATTGAAATTAATAATGGAATCAGGTAAGTACTGATCTCTAAAAATGAAATGGTTCTTGCTTCCTCAGTGTTTTCTAGTATTTATGTTTGGAACTGTGGGATTCAGCACGTGCTGACTTCTGGAATGACCAATGTCCCTTTGCAATGAATTCATTCGGCTGTCCCTCCAAGTCCCTCCATAAGATGTGGATGTTCTTCTGCATCTCTCTCCCTCTACTGTCTTTGTTATTCACCAGGCCGTGAGTCTCCACTTAATGGAGTTCTGACCTGGATTTAATTAACCCTTCTTGTGGTCCTTCTTCCTTGTCAGAAGTTGTATGTAGTAAAGACAATGGAAGTCACAACCTTATTTATTTAGAGATCTCAGTATTTCCCAGCAGGGCCATTCAGGAAAGCTGACTACAGTGTAACCAAGGGATTCCATCACATTTTATATTTAAGATAAAAAGTCCTGTTGGTTTATTTGGAGAACTTCCCCACTTTTCTCTCAAGGCCTGAATGTGACAAAACAAACAGATGTGGTCAGATCGTCTTCTGGTGATGTAAAATGTGTGCTCACTGAGAGTATTAAGATTGTGGCAGAGCTCAGGGCACTTATCTAGTTAAATTCAAAGGGAAAGTATTTTGGAAGGCACAGTGGCAGGAAATAGATACTGGGGAAATGAAACTGCACTGGGCCCAGCAGTAGAGGAATCTCATTTAGTCCACAGGCATGACAGAAAATCCAGAGTGTCACTGAGCCTGTTAAGCACGGTTGGTCATTAGACTATTTAATTGCTTGCTGAGGAGGAATGAGTATTTCACTTAAAGCCCTTTGTCTGTATTTTCAGGTTCTCCCAGTCTCCCTAAATAAGGGCATTGGCACTCCTGGCTCATAGAGAATGGCTTTGCCATTTCACACATCCCACTGCTGTGGCAGAAGCGCATGCAGTCTTCAGCTTTAATCTGTAGTCTCAGGTCCTTCTGCAGGTACCCAAACAGTGACAGGTCCACAGTGTCCAGTGAGCTGGACATTGATGTTGTCCAGGACATCACAGAATCTAGGTTCTCCCATTTTCTGGAATCCCAGAGTCTCTCTTTTTGGCTGTGCCCTTTATAACTCCTGTATTCAGGCTTTACCATTTCTTCTCTGGGTAAACACAGTAATCTCTTTACTTGGCTCCTCCCAGTTTCCACTTATGGCCCCATCATTCTTCTTCCAGACTGCCAATCAGAATGGTCTTTCAAAAGGCAAAACTGAGTCTTGCCACGACTTTCTTAAAATCTTTCCAGACGTCTCTTCCTTAGCAGAACACATTTCCTCTACCAGGCACCTAATATCCCAGAGTATATTAAGACCTACATACCTTTCCAGTCAACACCCTTTTCCCCCTCCACCCCTTTTGTGCTCTAGGCAAACCTTTGCTTCCTGAGTGCTTTGTGCTGAATGCATGAATTCTTTCTGGGTCCTACTCTGCAGGCCTGAGCTCTCCCCAGGTCTCAGGTACATCTCTGTCCTAGAACTATTTTCTGGTGGTCAGTTGTCTTACCCTCCTCAGAAGGCTCTAAGCAGCTTGAAGACTGTTTCTTGTTTGTGTTTTAGCCAACACCTAGCCCAGCATCCGATACATAGTTAGTGCTCAATAGAAGTTTATTATATGAATGAATGAATGAGTGATCATATCACACACCAAGCAGAAGTGAAGGAGACGCTGCATTTGATTAGTACATAAAATAGGCTTGAGTTACAATCAATATGGATTTCAACAAGAGAGAGGCTGGTTGGTTGCTCAGGGTGGTCACTGTAAGGACATAGCCCTGGGGGATAGCCTCGGAACCGAAATCAGTTTTATTAGTTCCGGAGAGATGTGACTTGCAAGAATTGACTTTTAATTAAATTGATGACAGATTAATTCATAACGGAGATATCTTGACAGTGAAAAAGAGGCAGCACAACTGATGTGGGTCATTTGCTCAGGCCGTAATCCTCTTGGTCAGTAATTTCACTCAGGGGGCCAAATGTTAGAGCTGGCTAAGTTCTAATACGAGGAACTGGATTCCTTCTAATTGTCCCTAAGGGATTTTCCATCAAGCCGGATTATCTAGAAGAATGATTCTTTTCTTACTGAAGAGAAGTGACTCTAGATCAGTGGCTTTGCCGCAGTTCTTCATAGCAGTCAGAACCGCTCTGCCTTTGTAATCATAACAGCTAACATTTATTGAATGTTTACTACTGCATGTCAGGCCCCTTTGTAAAAGCTTTATCTACATTGATTCAATCTTCAAAGCCCTACGATGTAGTTACTATTCTTAGCTCCATTTTTACAAACTAGGAAACTGAGAACAAAGATGTTCAGTGATTTCTCTAGAGCTTCCTTGTGACAGGAGCTGGGATTTGAACTCATGCAGTCAGACTCCAGCATCTGTGCTGACGGGCCTTTGTACGAATGCATCCGGCATTTCTTGTGTTTGCTTCACATTACTTCATTTAATTTTCATAGCGACTCTTGCAAATGAAGTGTATTAAACAAGTCGTGTTTGGTTTCAAGCAGCAGGCTGACTTGAGTGGAAATGATTAAACTGTGTCTTGTAACTGAGCCGTCTTTGTGTCATGTGACCGGCTGTGATGCTGGGTATCCCAGTGGGTGTGGAAGGGCAGTTTTTCACGCCGGAAGAGGAACCGGTGATGGACAAACAAAAATCACACGAGGAAGCAGAAGTTGAGAAAGGTTAAGTTACTTGCCCGAGGTCACTCAGCTAGGGAATGGCAAAGGTAGAATTCAGAACTAGACTCCCTGCTTCCAAAACCATTCTGTGTTTGCTCTGATTTGTGTGAACTCTGTGCTCTCTGTGCGTCCTTTTTCTGCCCTCCTGCTTTGACAGATTATGGTATCATTGACCAAGATATCTTTGTCTTTGCTTCATTTTGGTTCTAAGGACACATTGTTCTCACCTCCTGTGAGCCTGTTTTCCAAATGTAGGGTGCATTGCTTTATTTAATCCTGAACTGTCTTTCAGGATAGTTATGTAAACAGCTAAGTTCATCTAATCATTTTACTACTTTCCACTTCAGCGAGTGAATTTTTTTTTTGACCAGGCCCCAAATTCTAGAGAAATCTTTACTGAAGCCCTGTGACCAGATGAGAGCTTTTTCAGGCGAAGGTTTATGCAAAGCACTGGCCTTCATGGAAATTTGGTTCTTGCTCACTTGGGTCTCAGTTCATGAAAATGTTCATCAACTCAAGAAGCAGGTCAGAGAGCTTGTGATCTTCCTGTCACCTCACCACCCTACTGTACAGACTCTTCTCAGGGAGGGTGCTCTTTGGAAGACAGTCTCTACTTTGCACTTCTGAACCTGTTTATGAGGAAATGACAATATTTTTCAGTGTTTGCACCACCTCTGACTGAAGCGCTGATCCTTGATGTGTTTAGTTTTTTACATGTGCTCATCTCTACATCAAAAACAGAGGAAGCCACAGGAAACTGCTGCCTGTATTTCCAGGAAATGTAACTACCTCACCTGCTCCCCAATCCGCACAGCCCAGAAGACCCCGGTGTGGGCGCTGGCATCGCTGATGAGGGTGGTGATAAGGAGCTGGGAGTATTCTCTTTCAGCCGCTCTGCCAGCAGAAGCCCAAAGAAGGCAGGCTCTTTAGTTTAGACCAGCAGGATAAGTCTGAATCTGATCCTCTAAACACACATTCTCTACACATGAACACTATGCATGAAGTGAGGTGTAACTCCAAACCAGAGATTTGGTGACCCTCACTCTTTCTGCTCAGGGGTGGCGCCTCCTGCTGGGTCCACGGGGCTATGTCTGGCGCCCCCTCTGACCACACAGAGATGAAACGGTCCTGGGAGAGAGCTCATGGCAGCCTTTGGATGGACTCGGGAGATCTAAAGACCACAAGGTGATGGACTTGGAAGGCATGATGCTAAGTGAAATAAGTCAGAGAAAGACATACTGTGTGATATCACTTACATGTGGAGTCTGAAAATATGTCAAACTGGTGAATATAACAAAAAGCAGCAGACTCACAGATACAGACAATAAACTAGTGGTTACCAGTAGGGAGAGGGAAGGGAGTAGGGGCAAGACAGGGGAAGGGGATTAAGAGGTACAAACTACTATGTATAAAATAAATAAGCTACAAGGATGTATTATTCAGCACAGGGAACATAGCCAATATTTTATAATAACTATGAATGGAGTATAACCTTTAAAAATTGTGAATCATTATATTGTACACCTGTAACTTATATATTATACATCAATTATATTTCAATTTAAAATAGCATGACCACTGACCATTCTTTAAAGGATGACTATAATAATGATCATGATAATAGCTAATATTTACTGAGTTGTGAATGTGGTGTACCAGACATTTTACTCAGGACCTATGTGTGTCATTTAATTTAACCCTCACAGAAACACCTACAGGGATTTTCTGTGTTATCCCAATTTTTAGATGAGGCACCTGAGACTCAGAGATTGTTTCATATCTTATCCAAGATCACACAGCCAGTAACTTCAAACCCAGACCTATGTAATTCCAAGCCAGCACTAGAAGTTGTCGAGTAGATGTGACTGGGAGGGGAGCTGGGCTGGCAGCCTGGAAGCAGACCAGATCCATCCAAGCAGGCTGAAGACTTGTACCAAGGGCAGGCTTTGGTGTAGATCTGCCATAGTGACACTTACACGGAGGAAAGGATGGAGTGGTAGTCCAATAAATCCTTTACTACAGGGAATTTGTGTGTCTTCTGGGTGCTGTCCAACTTCCCGAGTGCAGGCATCCAAACACAAAGGGGTGGATTCTCATGTCATCATGATCCCAGCTTCCTAGCATAGCTCTCTTCTCTCATATTGTGACTAAAACAAGTATGAGAAATTGATGTTGTTTTAGCTTCTCCGTGAACTGAAACAAATTTGTGTTTAAGCATGAAATCTCCCATCTCATGGATCAAAAAAGAGGCTCTGGAAGAGAAACACCCATTAATATTTGAGGCTTAATGAAGGCTATCTAGTTAATAATACCTCTACATTGTTGCAAAAGGATATCATGTGGCTCCAAAGATACATCCCCATTAAAGCCAATAACAAAAAGTCAGAAAATGAGGCTAGAAATTAATCAAAGATATCAGGAAAATCATTTATGGACTTGCTAGAGACAGGCCATGAATGTGGTTTTGAACTTTCTGGCAGCTGTTGTGAAGATGGAAAGAGACATGTAGTATAAATTGATTCTCAAAACCTAAAAGGAGAAAAGGTCTCAGAATTTTAGCAGAAAAAGAGTTTGCACCCCTACACAGGTGGTGGTTAGTGTTGATTTAAAGCTGTTGGCCTGCGGCTCCCTGTCCACCTCTCCACATTTCACTTACTTTTAGGATTAAAAGCCCACACAGTGTGATTTATCATCTGTCCACTTCTGGATTATTTCAAGGCTGATAATCTGGTTTGTGTATTATCCATGTCTTCCTCTCTCTTTCCTTCTGGGCCTGTTTACATCTCCTGGACGTTTCTTTTCTCATTAGCATTTCTGCTGAATGATAAGCAGGGAAAATAAAAATAAACACACAGCTTTAGCCATCATTTTTGCTATTAACAGAGGTGGTTTTAATGCTTTCTTAGCTAATGGGAATTTCAAGAGTGATCTCTCCCTGTTGTCTTAGAGCTCAGCCCACCCCTGTCTGTGCTTAGCGACCTCTACCTGGGCCCCAGGTGAAGGCATGCAGGGATGGAGACCTGCAGAGGGAATTTTGACCTCATTATACCCCAGGTAAAGCCACTCTTAGTGAATATAGAGCAGAAAGGATGGAAACTTGTATTTGTTTGCTAGAGCTGCCATGACGAAGTACCCCAGACTGCATGGCTTAAACAACAGACATTTCTATTTCTGTTTCTAGGCTGGAAGTCCTAGACCAGGATGTGAGCAGGATGGATTTCTTCTCAGGGCTTCTCTCCTTGGCTTGTGGATGGCCAAAGAGCACATGATCTTCCCCCTGCCTGTGTCTGCGTCCTAATCTCCTCTTCTTATAAGAGCATCAGTCATATTGGATTAGGGCCCACCCTGGTGACCTCATTTAACCTCAAATACCTCTTTAAAGGCTCTATCTCCAAATACAGTTGCATTCTGACTTACTGGGGGTTAGGGTTTCAACAGTTCAGCCCATGACAAAACTGCTGATGAAAACAAGATGTTTGCATTACCTGGATTTGAATATTACGAGTTTCTTTCCTCTCCAATTATAAAGAATTGAAGGTCTTGCAAGGCACCCTTGTTGTATATTTGTGCCCTTAAAAGGCTTGGATCACAGTCAGGGTTTTTGTGTCTGTGTGTGTTTTCTCTTTTGGATCAAATATACTGCAGCTATTGAAAGTTTGAAGATCAGTGCATTTCCTCCTGTTCAGAAAATAATAATGCCCAGCTTTCACTAGAATTCTTTTCATCTCCAAGGCTTTCTTAAATATTGACTAATTAAGCAAAAAATAGAGGAAGTCTGGCTAAATAGCCTCACTTTGAGGACCATTCCAACGGACTCAGAATACACAGTGATTTGCTGTGTCTTTGAAAACAGAAGTAACTAGAAATCTTTTATTATTGTCTATAATAGCAAGTGGCATGTCTTATTATGTTTAGCAGCTGACGTATCAAATTGTATTTTAGTTGGTTGTTATACATGAAATAGCAGGATATGAGTAGACTAAAAATGAGAATTTACTGCCCTGGGACATGGGATAGCTGACATCTAGAGGTTGCCATGACAACTCATCAGGATGTTGCTTTGTAATCTTTTGGATTAGGTTCCAGCCCAAGGTCACTGGATTGGAATTGGAGGGAGGATTGGTAACTGGATGTGAATGTTGTACCTTTACTAAGTGGTTTTTGAATTGGCAGTTTGGTCATGTTGCTAAGGTCAAATAGAAATGACACTGAGGGAATATTTAAATTCTTCAGAACCTAGACAAGGTCACATTTGTCAGCGAGAATATTCAGATGGAGTAGTCTGAAACTCAGCAGCTGGAAGACAGGATTTCCTGCCTTTGGTCAGTGGATAGAAGACTATGCAAGTATCTCTTAATATATGTGCACCCCTGAACTGTTCTGTGTAAATGAAACATTGGGAAATTAAACCTTTTTTATAATTGTCTTCTGTTAAAAAATTGGAACTGATCATCCCCGAGAAAGCAATTTGGCTGCAAAGCAAAGCAAGCTGCTTTCTGGTGTTCCGTATCCTCCATCTCAGCCGGAAATGGCCTGTAGGGTGTGGAATTTGGAGCAGGGAAGGGAATTGGGCAGAGTGAGGAAGGAAGCAGTTGGAAAACAGGGTACCGCATTTTTCACCCCTCATGTTGGCTTTGGCCACAGGTACCACATCTCCCCTGTGACAGTGTGCATCCCAGACATGCTCGTCACCAGGGATGAGCAGTGGAAGCAGTCTGGAAACTAAAGGACTCTGTTCTGAGCTCAGATCCAAGGTCTGCCATGAACTGTGTGACCTTGGACAAAACACGTTTCCACTCCAGGTTCCCCCTCAGAAATGAGGAGGTTACGTTTCCTCTGATGTCAGGTTCTGCATGACTGGGGCCAGGTCGCTACTCTTCTGTTCTTTGCCACTAAGCTGACTTTTCCATCATCACTTTGCAGCAGAATTACCCTTCCCCAGTTAGTGGACCTCCTGATAATTAAGAGAGAGCAGAGTGGTTCCTCAGCATCCTCATATATTGTAGGTTTCATTTATGAAGCAATGACTGCCATGCAGTGAGAAGATGAAACCCCAAACAGGAAACAACCAGTTCCAGTACATTTTCCTACTACCTCTGTCATCAGCTTCAGCTTAGCTGACATTTACTGAGCATTTCTGTATGGAGATGGTGCTAAGCACTTTATATACACAGGCCATTTAATCCTTACAACAAATACACATATATGTATGTATGCAATAATATAAAATTGAGCATTTGCTATGTACCAGATGTTATGCTGAATCCTCTTGATAATCCAACAGCATAGATCAGTTAACCCCCACAACAGAGGTAGTGTCATCAATTAGCTCCGTTTTTACAAATAAGGAAACTGAGTCATAGCTAGTGACTGGTGGAGCAGGGATTTGAACCCAAGTGGTGTGGCCTCAGATCCCTGTCTCATAATCTCTCTGCTGTGGTTCTCCACACTCATGTGACACAACAGTCACCTGGGGAGCTTTTAAAATATGGATCCCTAGCCCCATTCCAGGCCAGTCAGAATCTCTGGGGTTGCAGCCTGCACCTGGGTTTGCTGATAAGCAGCCCAGGCTGGGAACCACTGCCCCAGATGGAACACTTGAGTCATGTGACTGGGAGGTTGTGTGCGGCCCCACAGCCAGCAGATGACTGACCAAGGCCTCGCCTCCAGGCTGCTTACCCTAAAGCCGAGTCCTTTGATGGCACAGTTGTCGACATTCCAGTGATTATTGTTGCTCTCAGGGCCTGTACCTGGTTCCATCATGCCTGGTTTCCCTTTCCTAGTCTAAATCCCAAAGCCTCAAGTTCATTTAGAGCCTTTTACGGACTGTGTAATAGATCACATTATGGTAATCAAAGAAAATGAACCAAAGCAGTGATTTCCCACTTAACAGTATCAGCCAACTTGGACTCACCACCATCACCATCTTTCCTGTCGGTCGTGCTCATTCCTCACTGAGCCAAACTTTCCACCAGTAGAGTCTGGGACAGTGGTTCCAAAACCTTGGTGCACATTGGAATCACCTGGGGATCTTGAAACACCACGGACATCTGGATCCCACCCCAGACGTTCTGATTTGATTAGTATGGAATGTGACCTGGGTGGTGGGATTTTTTAAATCTCTCCAGGTAATTCTGATGTGCAGCAGAGTTTGAACCAGTGGTTTGAGAACTTGGTCTGTAACTTCACAAGCATGTTGACTATGGAAGCATCTCTGTGGCCTGATCTCACTTTTTACCTCTGACGGTGTCTCACCTCTGCCCTCTGTTGCCTTTTAGCCAGCATGATTAATTTGCATTTAATTCTGCTCAGTTCACTACCTGACTCAAAATTCTACATTGCTGTCGAGTGACAGTTTCTCCCCAAAAGTTGTTCTCATGCTTAGGCTCTTGGAGAAATACTGGTGACATGCCTGTGAGATCTCTTTGTAAGGTTCTCAGCCTCTTTGGACTCCCTGATTTTCACTATGAGATGTATTTCTTTTGAAACTGTTTTAAACAGTTTAAAACATTTTTACGATTTCAATACACATTGCTTTTTTCTTCCAAGAGTAAGATAAACACCTTTTCCACATAATGCTCTAGAATAATAAACCACTTCTGGGTCCTTTCCCAAAACAGTTGACCATTGGATTCACTAACGGGAGACAGCTGAAATGGCTGCTGTGCTTAACAGTTGATGAAATCTTACAGATAGAAATATGGTGCAAATTGGAGATCATGTAAGGAAGAATTGACTCAGATTTTCTCAGTTTAGGAAAGTTGGATTAACTTATCTACTAGAAAATACAGTTGGATTATAAAGACGTATTAAAAGAGAAGGGTGAATGTGTTGACAAGTCTGCAAATGTACTTGATTAATCTGGAAATTCATTTTGCAGTAGGTACTGGGTCTTAAATTGAGATTTTTTTTTTAAGATGACAGAAATGTTTGGTGGATAAAAGGAGGCAGGTAATTTGCAAGTGGAGCAACTTTTGGCAAAAGTGGGGGGATGGGGAATGAGGTGTAGCTAGGCTGGTGGGAAAGGTATAAACTGGGTGCGTCAGATGGTGAGGAAGGATGCTGAGGTGTTGTATGAGATTTCAGAACAGGAAGACTTTGGAAGAGCTGAAAAAATATGGTATGGTAGAAGGAGTCTGTTTTCCGTTGTGTGGTGGTTGAAGCCCAGTTGGTCTGTAATTGCATTGGTGCTGTGGATCACTGAACAAGCCTGGAAGTTTGGGTTGGTCATTTTGCTTTTCTGGAGAGTAAAGCTTTTGAAATTAACTCTGCTTCTTGAGGTTGAAAATTTTCTCATCCTGATGTCTTGTCGACGTCTCGTCTCGCCGCTGTAATCCCCAGGAAGAGAAAAGGAGTTAGGACGCCTCTCCTTTGACATGAAGGGTCAGCGCAAGCAGGGGGCTGTCACGGTTGTTTCTCTTTGTTCGGGAATTAAAACACGTGAGCGAGTGGTTCCACCCCTTGTTTTGTGTGCTGTTTTCCTCCGATATTTCCTAATTTTTCCCATGACGTTTCAGCCTGTTTCTTCACAAGATTGTAAGGCCTGAAAGACCCCATTGTTTTACAGGAGCGTGAGCTGGGCACATTTGCTGATCTGGCTGGCCAGGGTCTGAGTGTGGGTGGGACGTGTCTGAGGAACATGCAGACGGAGGAATGTGCAGGGTGTATTCCTGACGGTGCCAAACACTTTCTGCTTATCAGGAGTTACTAGGGTGCCTTTTACTTCATAGAAGGTGCTGTACTTTAAAAATATTTGTCACAAACCAGAATCTGCCCTGGTTGAGAGAAATTGGGACAGTGCATGAGGCTAAGGGATAAGTTTCTTAATGGAAAATCAAATGGATGAAGGCCTTATCCAAACTTCACGTCATCTTCACGTGAAGGCAAACTTTTGTTCTTGGAACACACACGCGTGTGCGCGCACACGCACACACACACACACTCACACTTCTGATGGCCTGCCCAGGGTTTATGTGAGCTCTTGTTCCACTTTCTCCTTTTCACCCACCCTGACCATTCTATTTATTTATTTACTTTTATTTTGTTTGTTTTGGGGGAGGGTGATTGAGTTTACTTACTTATTTATTTTACTTTTTTTAAATTGAACTATAGTCAGTTTGCAGTGTGTCAGTTTCTGGTGTACAGCACAATGCTTCAGTCAAACATGAATATACATATATTGATTTTCATATTCTTTTTCACTGTAAGCTACTACAAGATATCGAATATAGTTCCCTGTGCTATACAGTATAAACTTGTTTATCTATTTTACATATACCAATAACTGCAAATCTCGAACTCCCAGTTTATCCCTTCCCAACCCCTTCCTTCCTGGTAACCATAAGTTTGCTTTCTATGTCTGTTTCTGTTTTATAAATAAGTTCGTTTGTCTTATTTATTTTAATTTAATGGAGATACAGGGGATCAAACCGAGGACCTTGTGCATGCTAAGCATACACTCTACCTCTAAGATATACCCTCCCCACAACCATCCTATTTAAAATGGCAGCCTTCCTCTTCCACCTGATTTCCAATTCTTCTGACCCCAGTCAATACTTTTCCATTGCACCTATTGCCTTATAACAAAAATAACTTTATTTTGTTATGTTTCTGATTTATGTTTATTGTCTGCGTCCCCCTACTAGACTCTAGATTCCACAGAGGTAGAGGATTTTGTCTATTTTCTTCACTGATGTAGCCCAAGTCTCAGAACAGTGCCTGACACATAGTAGGTGTCAGTAAATATTGTTGCATGAATTAGTGAATGAACACCATGTGTCTCAGATTTAGGTCCTGGCCTCTTTAATTCTAAATCACTAGTGAATCTTCAAACGTTTTCTGCAGTTTTGTTTCTCAGCTTCACTGGTTTTAGAATGATGGGGGATGATATCTGTCTTTGGTTAAAGTTTGGGAATGACTTGAGGATCCTAAGTAGAAGGGACACCAGAGTATTGCTCTTAGATTTACATTTGGATCTCAAAGGCTCTGCACCAGTAGTCTTCAAACTCTGGTCTACAGAAGTTCCCTGGAGATACTTGAGGGACTGTGCAAACGTTTAATTTGCATTTTATTTTTTTATAAATTTTGAACATTTTTAAACAACCATTGTTTAAAAACATGCACATTTAAACATGTTCCATACCAAATTTGAACACATTGGGACAACTGACCCATTGGATTGGACTGTCAAATTAACCTTGAAATTAAGTGTTTTCTGCTGTTTTGGATTACATATGTATTTGAACTTGTTATGAGTTGTTGGTAAGGAAGTCTGTACCAGTATTCTTCCGATTCCAGCCTGATCATAAGTTGAACAGGCAAATTCCTCCTGTGACATGTGTTCTGCATGCTCAGTTACATGCTAGGCAGGGCTAGGGAGCCTCTGTTGGGTGTAGGCTTCTGTGTGTGTTAATGGCCAGTTGTACAGTAAGTGAACACAGCACCCATCACTTAGTGATATATATTCGGTTTTAGGGTCCTGTGTCCCCACTCTATGTATTGGATGCTTCTTGACTAAATTATTAAAGAAATCAATTAATTGTCAGATTATCACTAGTGATTATAATTTGAAATAAAAAATCTTAACGATTGCATTTTTTCAAGCTTTTAGGGGAGTTTGAGGCATATCATGAGATTACAAAGTGAATTGCTAAAGAACTGTTGTCATTTCCAATATAACTATTCCTTGCTGTGCCAATCCACACATTTCCAAAATTTGGGTACAGAATTTCCCAGAGTGAGTTCCAGTAGCAAAGGATACAGTGTTATTCTTGTCAGTTCAGTTTCTGAGTTTCAGATCATAAGTAGTAAGAGTAGCAGATAGCAAGCGAGTCATCTGAAAATGTGTCTGAATCTGTTTGGTCTTAGAGTTGAGCAAGTCATACCTTTAGTGATCTGTGAATATCAGGATTTTCTTAACACGAGACAACCAGATACAAACACGAAAGTACACTGTGTGCTACATCAGTTTTAAAAGTCAGTTCGTAAGACAACTACAATCTGAAAGCGCCCCCCCCCACCCCGCTATCTCAAAAGTGCCACTGAATATTTCATAGGAAATAGTTACGTTGTATTTTATGGAACATTTACCGGACCTTCTTTCATATCGTTCTGTTAATACACTTAACGCTTTGTGGTCATTTGTAATTCTGTCTCTTGCACTCTGTTGAGCCCCTTGGAAGGAAGACTGGTGTCTCATTCATGCCAGTGCCTGGTGTTGCCTGGCACATGGTGGATCCCCTGCATCTGTTTATTAAACGGCATTGGATTCCACCACAGAGGGAGGTGGGCTTAGAAGGAGCAGTACAGCCTTGTATTAAATGCACAATCAGTAACTTTTCACACTAAGCACAAGTTTTAACATGAAAAACATGTTGGATGGTTCCATGGTTCCTTCTTCATCTCTCGTGTACAGTTATTTAAAGTTTTCTGAATTCTTTCTAGAAATATCTTTTGACTCCGACCCTTCCATGCCATCCCACGGCCAGGCCAGGTCTACTGTCCTGGTTCTGAAGCCTCATCTTTCTCTTCTTCCTTTTCCTGGACCCTGGAAGCAGCCTCTCCTGGACCCAGCCCTCCCTCTGCTTCTGCACATCCTTGCTGCACTTGTCTCCTACTAGCACAAGTCCCAGCAAGTACTTTGGCTGAGACTGCCTGCAGGGCCAGATGTAAACCCAAGCTGTCCAGGACAGTGTCTACTGGCCACACAGGGCTCTTGAGCTCTTAAAATGTGGCCAATCCAAACTGAGATATGTTATAGGCATAAAACCCACACCCTGTTCTAAAAAGATTAGTATGGAAAATATAAAACATCTCATTAATAATTTGTGTATTGTTTACGTGTCAAAATGATAATATTTTGGGTTAAGTAACATATCATTGAAATTAATTCCTTCTGTTTCTTTTTACTTTTTTTTAATGTGGCTACTAAAAAATTTGAAATTGTGTGTCTGATTCCCATAAGATTTCTGCTGATCAGTGCTGGTCTAAGCTGTATCATGGCATTTAAGTATCTTATAACTTGACCTCAGTTTCCTCTTCAGCCCCATATTCCAGACCTTCCTGCCTTCCTCAGAATTTCTCATAACCCCAGAACTCACCAAGCCTATTTATACTTATGGTTTGTTTTTTTTTTCCTCTGTTCCTTCATCCTGAGCTGTCTTTCCCTTTCTTTGTTAGCTATAAAATGCCTGCTCAGATTTTAGGACCTGACTTAATTGTCCCATGCTGGTGAAGTTTTGCCCCATTTCCCCAGACAGAATTAGCCTCTTCTCCCCATGGCAGGCTTGTGGTACCTCTGATATTGTGCTGGCCTTGCCATGCTGCCATTAGGTGTCTTCTTAACTAGGCTTCTCAAGGGAAAAGGCTGCAATTTATTCCTATGATGACCCCTGAGGGCAGTACCTGGTGTGTATTAGACATGTAATTGACATTTATTAAATTAATGTATGAATTAATTTCATCCTACAGCACACACTGCTGTTTTCTACCTGCATCCAGCCTTGATCATCTGAACTATTGGCCATGCAAAAAATGGGATGCTGAGGTGGACAGCCCTGGACCTCTAATACATAACCCCAATTTCAGATTTTTGTGCTCAATAAAATGGCCTCTTTGTTCTCATTAGTTGACTTATAGCAATTAAAAAATTATACATTTGAATTTACGAAATCCATGGATATTGTACAGACTAAGAGTATAAAATGGCATACAATTTATTACTTTTACTACTTTGTTTACAGGATTTCACATAAGATTTTGCTTGCTTGAAGATTTCACCTCTAAACAGATTGGAAAGCCACTGTCCTAATCCTAAATTTCATTTACGTTTCCATTCCAGAGGTTTCTTTTTAGTTTTGATATGGTGGTGTCTAGTATCACACAAGTTCACATAGAGTAAGAATTCTCAACTCTAACTGCCTAATAGCTACAGCTGGGAAGCTTTCAAAAATTCTGATGCCAGGCTGACCTGCAGGGATCCTGGCATACTTGGGCTGGGGGGGCACCAGTATTTAAGAAAGCATAAGGACCTTGTAACAGTTGGACTCTGCAGTGCTTAAAGAGCCAGGCAGACTGTGACAATGTTGAAGTTGTGAAGTGTTCATTTTTCTTTTTTTTTTATTAATGATACTGTGAGTGAAGTTAAGAGATCTTAAGTTTGTACTGTGATTTGGGGATCAAAAAAACGGCATTTAATTGAACCCATCTTCTGTGGACAATTTCTTAAGTCTTCTGAAATTGAAAGTTCCTTTTTTTTTGTCATTTTCTAAAACCTACATGCAGCAGAATTTTAATGTCCCTTGTTGGTAGAAATAGCTACAAAAGACATGTTTCAGGGCTGACAAGGGCAGTGGGTGTAAGAGATCTGCTCAGGTGGTGACCTCCCGGCATCCTTGTTAGCCTGGATAAACAGCCCTCCCCTGACGGAACCTCCCTAGCTCTGCCATGTTGATAAAATTGGACATTCTGCTTAATTACTTTTTAATGATATTCTTCCTTTTGTTCTTGGTGGGAAACCAGATTCTTTTTTTAAGGTGTGGGAAAGAATTTAATTTCCTAATTCAGTAAAATGGGCTGGTAATACGCATATAGTTCTTGTGGGAAGAGGGGGGAAATGATCTAATTTCTGGTTATCAAATGTCTCTTCTTAAATTTTTTTAAAAATTATGAAGTGCCTGAAATTGTGTAAAGGAGAAAACCTGGGATAAATACTTGGGAGACATTGTAGGGAAAGTGTATGAATTCCACCAGCCTGTCCCATGTCACTACTGTATGCTATTTAAATGCCGACGTAAATAAGCGTAAGTTTTGCAGATCATCAGTTTGGTGACAATGGCTGTGTGCTCTTATTCTTCTGAAGCGTCGGCTCTTTCAGCTTGGGCTCTGTAGGAAAAGAAGAAAGGAAAATACACACTTGGGATTGAATCCTTTAGGGCAGAAAAAGGAATAGGATCCTTTAGTTGACTTGGGTATTTGCAGCCAGTATGTCATCTGTGTGAGGCTGATGTCATGCGGATTGAATGCAGAGGCAAACTTAGGGGCGTGTGTGTGTGTGTGTGTGTGTGTGTGTGTGTGTTTTAAAGCCCCACTCCCAGAATATGGAGTGAGTGTGACGGACACCACAACCACCCCTGGATCTGTCAAGAATGTCCCTATTTTTAACCTCCTGGATCAAGTGTCAGCACTCCATAGGAGATGAGGAAGGGGGCAGAGACCACGTGGGACGGATGCGGATGGTGACCGGCCCGCTGGCGTGTTTACAATACAGCTGTGCGTTCTTAATGGCTCTGCCGCTGCCACGTCAGGTAAAGTTTTCTTTGCACGTAATGAATGGCAGAGAATTCTTTAGCTGAGGGAACCTAAGGAGTCGGGAAGCGGAAAGGGGAAGGGCAGAACGGAAAAGAGAGAAAAAGAAACACACAACTCCAGAGGGAGATGGTCTGTATTTTGCAGTTGCTTGTGTGGATAGAAACCAGATGGTGAGCTGGAACAGCTCTGGGCTCACTGAGGAGCCAAACATATGGTTAATGGTCGGGAGAAACAGCTCTCCGAGCCAGGGCTTTGCTGACTGCTTCATATTACAGATTGTTACAGTGTGTCATTACATTGCCAACCTAAGTGCTTAATACCCACTGCGGGCGGGCGCTGGGCATCCACTCACAAGAAAGACTTTGAGCTCTTTGCTGGCCCGGGATGCAGAAGTGACATCATAGGGAGGCTTAAAATGTCTGGTGTTGGGAGGTAGGGAGCACGGTAATTTTGTAGTGGAAACAACATTTTTTTTCTTTTCTTCTTTTTTTTAATGAGCCACGCCTTCACTCCACTGAACTCTGCTGTTTTACTGAGGACCCTTTTATGTGATTGTGTATGTGTGTGCCTCTTTCTTTCTTTCTCTCTCTCTCTCTCTCTCTCTCTCTCTCACACACACACACACACACACAATTCCCTCAGGCAGAAGTCTACGACCCAGACCTTGTCCCCCTACTTTCACCTGGACACCCCATCCTTGCCCTCCCAATCCCCACATTTGAAGTTTCTGTTGGGGGAGCTCAGGGCAACAGCAGGCCTGTGTTATCTAAGGAACTGCTGAGCCCATTCATCTGCTTTTCACGGCCCGCTTCCTTTTATTTTTAGCCAAATCCGTCAGGCCTGACAGGCGGGTAATTCGAGCCAGAGGAAGGGCAGCGCTCCAGGTCCTTTCCACAAAGCAATTCTTCTCCTCCCTCCTGGGAGGGCTCCAGACTTGGCCTGCTTCAGGCAGATGGATTTGTTGAGTCATGTGAGATCATTTACACAAAAACACAGTGAGGCAGTGGAAATTGAAAAAAAAAAAAAAAAAAGGAGGGTGGGGGCAGAGGAAAGAGGAGGGGAAGGCAGGGAAGGGTGTGATGCTAGGAGCAGAGGAATGTGCAGCGAGGCAGCGAGACTGAGGAATGTGTAGATTCATTTGTGTATAAGGTAATGTCTAGTTTACACAGCGGGGTGGAGCCAGGCTGCCCAGGCGCCTCCAACCACTGGCCTGTATTTAAACGAGGAAAGGGGTGTGGGGAAAACGTCTTCCTTTTTTTTTAGTTTATTTTTATTTTTTTTCAAGCAACACCCACCAAACAAAGACCACACTGTTGACAACATTGGGTTCCAGTAGCGGTAAACTACCAACGAGAGGGTTTACAGAAAATGAGTTTGCTCTGTGATGTAATACAAGTTGGCTTTGTTGACTCCAGCATGACTGAGGCAGCCGAGGAGGGAGGAGAGGAAAATTGGAACAGGACTCTCAGTTAATGGTTTCCAGAGATGATTGAGCAGGGCTGGAGTGGAGGGAGGAAAGTGGGCAATGGTGGAGAATGACTTCGCGGTGCACCATAATTGCGGTAGGTAAAATAAAGTCATTACGATGCTTCCTCGCTCAAGAGGCATTGAGCAATGATTCTGAAATGCCAAGGAAGGTATCATTTTCCCCTACCACCGTATTCATTTTCCCCTAGCTTCTGGAACATTTTTTTTAAAGCCCAACTCTTACATCATGATAAACAGTATTAACATTGAGCAAATCAGTTTTGTTTACTGTTTAGACCACAAGCCTTTAAAACATTCCATTAAAAAATTGTCCCCTGCTCATTCATGAAATTCTCTTTCTTCTTCTTCTTTGGATTTGCTTACATGCATTAGCTGTGCTTGGATGGGGATTTTTCCTTCTTTTTCTGGAATAAAAAGAGTTCATGAGAGAATGACGACTGGGTTATCGTGCAGTGTACACTGTTACACCGGATGTGCTGAAAGTCTGCTATGTAGAGGAAAGGGAGTATTTTGAAACAGGTGCAGAAAATTAGAAATGGGAAAATTTCAAAAGAGGGACCATGATTGTTTTCATTATGGTCCCTTTCTGCAACTCTGCATTTATTTAGTGCCCCACTATGCAGCAATTTTTTTAAAAAACCTCCAAAATGTAAGTCAACATCACCGTGGTTCCTCATATTTTGTTGGTATGTAGAAAGTTGAAATATTTTGCCATTTTTTCCAGACCTAGATCTACTCAAGTTACATGTATGGTTTTAGTAATCATGGAACTGAGCTTGTGAATTCCTTCTATTTGTACTCACCACTGAATTAGGATGGTGAGCACGCAGATCACACCTTTACCTGGAATAAACACAGCACGTGTAGCATCATCTAAAATTGAAATTACTCCACTTTTTTCTCTCATGATCTGACTCTGCATAGTTACAAAGCCATTTTCATTTATTTTACTTGAAGAGAGAACTGGTAAATTTTTGTGGTGGTTAATTGGGCACATTTTGACTGTGAGATATCAACATTACTGTAATGTGATTAAGAGTTGTCATTATTTTAAAACCTACTGACATCCTTATGTGTTCCCTCTGCATCAGGATTTCTCAGTCTCAGCACTGTTGGCATTTTAGAGCAGGTAACTCTCACCATGGGGGCTGTTTTGTGCCTGGTAGGTAGCAGCATCCTGCAGCATCCCTGGCCTCGACCCACTAGATACCAGTAGCATCCTCCCCCCTGTCCTGATGACCAAGAATGTCTCCATGCATTGAAGGTGTCCCCTGGGGGGGGGGGGGCAAAATCACTCTGGCTCAGAACCACTGCTCTGTCCCTATTTTGGTTTGGAAGTTCACCCTCTCCCTTCTGAACTAGGCACTCAGTTACATCTGAGAGGGAATTAAAGGATATAAAGTCACATTTTCCCTCCCACCATTTATTCTAAAAGTGAGAACCCCAAGTTAGGTAAAGTTTTCCAAGGCTCAGGCAAGGGTATTTTAGGGAAAACATTTTCCCACCAGACGCCCTAGAGTTTTGTTACACAGAACAGCCTCTCTCGGAATTCTGGCCTTGGCAGGTGGAACCCTTCAAGGCTGCACTTTCCCAGAGCTGTTCAGGAGTAAATGGCCCCACTGACTGAGCTTGAGGGTGTTGACAGAAGAAGAAAGGGAACTACTCGTCAGGGGCCGGAGCAGAGCCCCAGGCCGCAAGTTCAGGGGCTCTCTCCAGGCTCGCTGCCTTCCTCTCCAGCCCAAGAAAGAGGGAGAGAGGCAGGACCACAGTTCTTGCTTTGGAGCAAAGCAGACATCCTCTCTATCCCAGTGGCTGTGGTCTCTGAAGCTGGAACTCTCGTTAAGCAAGGAATGTGGAGCTCTCCGCAGGCTAAGGCAGGCATAAATTTCCTCTGTTTGTTTTGTGAGGACGAGTGTCGACTGCTGTAATGAGATCAGAGGAAACCCCAGGGACGAGGCCTCCAGGTTTGCGGCTGGAGCTGTTTTCTGTGGCTGTTCTCTTGGCTGCTGTTGGAGAACGCAGCCACTCTCCAGACCATGGTTGTGATATGGGAGGTGGTTGTGTCCTGGGTTCATTCCCTGCCCTCTTTGCCTCTCTCCTGCTACCAAAACATCAGCATGTGGTTATCCAGTTCTAAATCATTGACAAGTGAACGTAAGGCACGTTCCTTTACTCTGAACCCAGGACAGACTTAGTGGTGTGTGCAGAGTGCAGGGAGGAGACTGCTTCCTTGGGGTAACAGCTTGCCCGCCGATGCTGGCCGAGGACACTTTTCTCAATGCCCTGCCTAACCCTTAAGCTCTTCCTCCTTGGCGTCACTGTGCTATGAGGAAGAGTTAGGCTGTGAGTCACAACAATAGAGCATACGCTACAAAGAACCTGTTTCTGGCTCTAGCCTGAACTACAGCCACATGGCCATAGAGGGGACCACTGAATATGGCAGAGTTGAGTTTAGGGACCCCAAACAAGAATTTCTGGCGGAATTAGTATATGAAGCTGATGCAGCCTGGCCCCCGACCCCACTCCACCCACTTCCCCCAAATCCTAAGGTATGTTGGATAAAATAGAAAATAGTAAGTGCAGAGTGAACTTGAAGACAGGAAAGGGAAATTCCCAGGTGTCAGAAGACATTGATGCTACAGACCTGGCTGTAGGCTCTCGGTTCCAGGGGCTGTTGTGTTTACACTCACACAAGAATTGTTGGCCAGAAACAGCAAGAAGAATTCCCCGAGTCTGTGTGGGGCTTGGAGCGTGAGTGTTTGGGCCACGGGGGTGGGGAGGTAGGAATCCAGTGTTTGAATAGCTGTGGGGCCCCTTGACCCGCTAGTTGCCCATGTGGGGACTTCAGTTATTTTGACATAGATATGAAACTGATTCAAGAGTGTTGAAAGGCCCAGGACTCTGGTAGAAGGAAGCGTGAGGGCAAGGTGCACAAAGAGCAGGAGAAGCTGGTGTTGGAAAGGACAGAACTTGAGCCTCAGAAAAGCAGAGGTTGACGGTGAGTCCTGACATTCCTTTGAACTGGGGCCCATCATGCCACGCTGAGCTTTCTTCTAAGGATTAATGAATGTTTATTCCTAGAGGAACAAGGCATCACACCCAGTCTGGCTTACTAAGCAGATGAGTTTCAGTTTTAAGTACTCGCCCCCAATGAGGCGATCGCCTCTCACTACGACTTATCCTCAGGGTATTCCTGAGAATGTTTAAATTCCTTGATTAGAAACCTTTCATGGGAGAGACCACTGGTCCCCTTGAGCTTCTGTAGAGAGATACCTTTGTAGTGATTTCCCTTGTCTTTGCTTCCTTTTCAATGGGTCATCCTGAAGTCCCCCACTGACAGGCTTTCTGTTGAATTATTTTAGCTTCTCACCAAATCACAGGAAATGTGTTTGCCTGAATTGTTCAGCAAACCCCCAAGGGAGAGGGAAGCTGAGATTGTTTGAAGGTCTCTGGGATTCTTTTAGCATAAAATCAAAGCAACCTGGGTAAGTCAGTCACGGTCAGTAAACCTTTGTCCTCTATGAATACAAGTCAGCCTTCTCAGTCCAAAGTGGACAAACGGACTGGGGATTGCCTAGAACTCTGGCCAGCCACCAAGTACATTCCGGGCAGTGATATGCACTGTTGGCAAACATGAGGATGCTAAAATTAAGGCATGATTCTTTATGAATAGGGTGATGAAATCTCATGTTTAGTTTTTTTCTCCTGAGGCATGCAAAGAGTATCTAAACAGGACCCTGTCAACCTAACAGTGACGCCATACTTCTCAAGAGAACATTCTCCAGTATTTTATTCTTAATTTGAACCTATTCTTTCATTTAGTCTCAAAATGTTCTGGCCAAACGAGGAGTAGATATAGATATTGACATGAAAACATTATAAAAGGATAGAATGAGAGGAAATAAGGCTCAGTTGGTGCCAGATTTAAGGAAGATCTTCCTAAATGTTTGCCACCAACAGCTTAGGCCCCTGTTAGAGAATACACAGACTGGGAGGCTTGCACAGCAATTTCTTTCTCACAGTTCTGGAGGCTGGTAAGTCCAGGATCAAGGTGCCAGCCCATTTGATTCCTAATCAAAGGGCTCCCTTGCAGAGAGCTGACTTCGTGCTGTATCCTCACCTGGTGAGGAGAAAGGAAGAGAGAGAGAATGCATGCACACGTGGTATGCATTCTCTCCAAGGTATCTCTTCTTATAAGGGCACTAATCCCATAATAGGGGCTTCACCCTCATGACCTCATCTAAAACTAATTAGCTTTCAGAGGCTCTGCCTGCAAGTATCATCACATTGGGGATTAGGCAACATACGAATCTGGAGGGGAGGGACACAAACATTCAGACTATAACAACATTATAATTAAATTTTGCATGTACTGAGTGCCAACTATGTGTAAGGCAGTGGGATAGGTGCTGGCTATTTGGACATAAAACAGCAAGATCTATTCCCTTGAAATACTTATAATCCAGTAGGGTAGTTGAGGGGTAAACATCTACGTACAATTACGAGCAGAATGAGGTGGTGCCAAATGGTAATGGGAAACAGGCAGAAGGGAAGAGCCTCATTTTTTTTTTTTAACACCATGCATCCAGTGCGTTCTTCATGTTACTCCTTTTAGTCCTCAGAACAATCTTAGGAGGTATAAAGAATTTCCCCAGATTTTATGGATGAAGGAATAGAGGCTCAGAGAAGGTTTAGTGCCAAGAGGAAGAGCTGACGTAAGACTGACTGATGCGGCTTCAGAGCCCTGCTTTGCCCACCCTTCCCACAGGGCTTGCTGTGCCCAGAGAAGCCACAGCAGTACAGCCCCAGAGGGACCAGGAGACTGGTTGGGAG
Source organism: Camelus dromedarius (assembly GCF_036321535.1). Classification (NCBI taxonomy): domain Eukaryota; kingdom Metazoa; phylum Chordata; class Mammalia; order Artiodactyla; family Camelidae; genus Camelus; species Camelus dromedarius. The sequence continues at coordinate 59,143,817 of NC_087441.1, forward strand.
CTGCTAGCTCTGAGATTTAAAGGAACAAAAAATCCCTGAATGACATGAAAAGTGGACAATAATAGATACAGACTGGCTGACCAAATCCAACCCAGTGGGATGTCCAAAATATTGATATAAATTGCCAACATTGAAAAAGCACATGATTTTACATAATCTGTCAATATTTTTGGCTTTCTTGAATATCAGAAGCTCTGGGAACACGTGCTTTGTTCCTGCCTTCCTGGTGCTACACTTGAGTGGCAGGCCCTCTGGGCTACCTCCTCCTCATCATTTTTTCTGACCCGACTATTCCTTCATCTCATTCTATCTTGACCTGAAGGCATCTGAATTTATGTCCCCTGGTTTAAATAGTAACCCAAGCAAGAGAAGTAAGCTGAGCCAGTTACCTTCTTGGGAGCTCTTGTATATTGTGCCTTTAATTAAGATATTGCTAAATCACTGAAATTGATCTTTTATTAAAGTGATAGCCCCTGAATCTTAGGTATGCTGACTTAGGATTTGAGTAAGTGTGGGAAACCCCCAGCATGTGTGCCTGAAGTAGTCATCCGAAAGCAGTGGACCCTCCACCACTTGGCCCTGGACCACTGACCCTCTACTCACCCCCATCTGGCTCTCAAGACAATTTTTGTGTGTTACCAGCAGTGTCTCTCCCTTTATAATCCTCTCATTTCCTCTTCCTTAGCACAGTTTCCTGTTGAACCATAGTTCATATGCTAGTTGATATTTCAGAGTATTAATTTTCAACTTGCCTGGCCTATCCTTGGGGAAGAAGGCTTCTGATGATGCTTGGTGGCAAGATGCTCTCATCCTTCTGGCTTGGATTGTATGTTGTCTGTGGCATGCTGTGAAGGCAGGGCACACAGGGGAGTGAGGCAGGATGGCCAACATTGTCACATCTCTTGGAGCAGAACCATGTTATGGCATGTTTGCTGCCTAAAGGTGGGAGCGACAAGGACTCAGAAGTCCTGAAGAACCAGAGCCATGTGTCTGCTCTAGCTCTGAGGATGGAGGAGGACCCCCAAGAAGTTCCTCAGGGGGCATTGCTCTGGTGCTGCTGCCTCTTCTTCAGGAAGAAAGGAGGGACACAGCCACTTGGGAGGTGTGTGTGCGCTGGGGTAGGGGACACAGGTCTTTTTGCTGCCTTGACTTTGAATCCTTTAATTCCAGCACCATGTCCCTTATTGTGGAAGGGAGGAACTGGGGACTGTCCATAATAAATAGTCTTCCATTTTTTGGTCACGCACAAGGATTCCAATCGAAGGTTGTTGGAACTTTACTTCAGAGACATGTGAATTACTCCGATCCATGGAAATTACCCCTCCGTGGTGGAGGATATTTGGGATATTTCTCTCATCTGTTCATCTGATTTCCCAAGTTCCTAAGTCCTAGATCTAGAGAATTTCCTCTGGACTTTCATCATTGTGCCTTCTCTCCTTTTCTCTCCAAAACCTGTTCGTCTTTTTATTACTTCACTTATTCCTTCCCTACAAGTTCTTGGGTCCTCATGCTCCAGCCCTTCGCTGCTAGATTCAGTGGTGGGAGGGGAGGGACTCGAGGCCATTCCACAGTCTGACCTCGGTGCGTTATATCTAAAAGCCGGCGGGAACTTGAACTCTGAGGAGTGACCTACTGGCTCCCGTTGGCCTGTTTCCCACAGGAGTGCCTGAGCTACCCAGCTTGGAGTTATATTACAAAAGGCTTCTAGAATGAGAGTCCTGGAAGAGGGTTGGGGGGGGAGTTGGAGCGGGGAGAAAATCCCAGCCTATCATAGTCCATTGATTACTATGTTGGTAATAAGTATTCGTTGCATTTTCAAAGGCCAAGATATAGCACAATACACACACACACACACACACACACACACACACACACACACACACACACACACACACACACCAGCCCTTTGACACATTTAAGCTTCTCTTTAAAGTAAGGAGGAGAGAATAAAGTTGGTTCATGCTACACTGTCAGTGATCCAGACTTCCCTCTGTGGTAGGTAGAGATTGATGGTAAATAAACAGTGATGAAAATGGTAGGCCCATTCTTAACTTCACTCCAGCTCCCACTTGCTACCACCCAGGCCACGAGCGTATATAATCCTAGAGAAGCCATAGGATGTGGACACGTCACTGGGAGCCTGAATCTCTTCGTCTTTTCTGCAGTGAGGACTGGCTGGTGAGGGGCACTCAGCCACATCACTGAACCCGTCTCCAGGGCTCTGTTTACTCACCTGCCCTTTAGTTTTTCTCCTTTCTTGGTAGCCACCCCCTTTTCTTTTCATTCTCTCTTCAGTCTCTTCTTCTTACCCGTACCATCTCCCTCTTCTGCTTCCCCACATTTCTTTCTGTGCCTGGAAAGATGAATTGCATTTCATTAACTTCTTAGTAGCCTCAGGCTGACCATGGGCTTTGTTGCCTGTTGAACCAACTCTGTTCAGATCGACTGAGTGGAAGTCACACTTTGGCTTCTGGCACTGGTTTCCCCAGCCACCCCTGAAAGGTATCTGTACTTTCCTTTTGTTTAGTATTAGAAGAATCCAGCTTCTTGAACAATTAAAAAGATACATTGGAAAATAGAATAAAAAAGAAAACTCCCTTAATTCCACAGTGGGAACTCTGGTATCTTTGCCCTCAAGGCTTTATACTCAAGCAACCATCTCATTTTTTAAGCTATGGATTTTTCTTCTGAATTGGCTATAAAACGATCAGGTTCTGTCTATTTCAAAGGAGACTGGAAGACCTTGCTAGAAGAAGGAAGCTCTGTCTTTTCCACTGCTGTCCAGAAGCAATCTAACTCAGTTTCTAATTCTGTCACCCATTTGCTGAGGTGTTTTGTGTTAATGGTAGTGTTTGTGTGTGTTTCATTGAGGGAGGTTTTTTATTTGTGGTCTTTGAACATATTTTAACTCTGTAGTATCTTGAAACGAAGTCACTTGTAGTCCAGGGTCTGCTGCCTGTTACAGCATGACTAAGAAGTATTCTTTTTCCTCCCTGCATCTGGTTTCCTAATTAAGAAAACTACCAATCAGATTGATCTCAGTACTAAATAAGAGTATTAAGATAAAAGTGCATTGCACAGTTTTGAGCACTACATCACTGTATGGTATTCTTAACAATATTTTTTGAAAGATTTATGACCCTATACATTAAAAGATTTTCTCTCTTTTGAAAAAACCTTGACGGCAATTTGCAGCGATTATCCACGTTACTTGTAAGCTCCTACACTGAGTCTTATATCATCTTAGGCTCTATGAACGAGAGAAGAGGAAAAAAAATTTATTTGTAATGTTTATTGAGAACTTTCTGAGTGACGATAATATTTCCTTTGGAGAGTTTTTATTCTGACTTTGTTGTAGAACCAACATACATGGAAATAATGTAAGAGCACTTGGGGTTGGGGTGGGAGGGCACAGGAGAAGATGCAAAATTAGTTTAGCGCAAACGGGATAGCCCAGTTCTGAGGGAGTGGGGATGGCGGCATGCTAGGAGCTGGGTGGAATTTCCTTGGGGAAATTATGTTCAAGAATCCTTGTCTGTTTGTTATTATCTTCTTGTGCCCACCTTTCCTGTGTTGATACCACTGTGTACATTTGAATGGAATTGTGACATCTGGCGTCTGCCAGGCATTCGGACAAGCTTCCCAGTTAAGTGCTGGGCCCTAGTTTTTAAACAGATCAAATACATGTGTTAAAAAGGAATCGACATGCCTAGAGTTCTGCTTTAAAACCCAGAAATTCATTAGCATCTGCTTCTGGAAAGTCAAAGAGTAAAAGTTATATGCATAATTTTCTTCCAGTCCCTTTAGGATGGGTTAGAATTAGATGCTGAATTTTCTTGGCTTTGACACAATGATTACCCAGGCATCACGTACCTATGAAGGTGTTTGGATGTATTTAAGCTACAAGTCAGAATCCCAGGGTCTCTGTGTGTTGTATGTACATCATTGTTAAAATACGATATTGCTATGACTGAATGTGGAATTTTCTTTGGAGTCAGTGTGTCTCAAATAGCCAGGGAGTGATCTGCAATTTCCTTTCCCCATCTTCTGATTTATAGGAGGAATTTAATAATATTATGTTCACAGAATAGTAATGTGTGTGGAGTAGGAGTTTACATTTTGGAAATGTATATTGTAGAATCACTTTCTTAACGGTGAAAGATGTTGATGTGGAGAATACAGCCTTGGACTTCTGTGCCCTGGATTCCCTTAGGAGACGTGCTTCGTGTTTTTCTCCCACAGACCAAGGCTGACTGCTGAGGACTAAAGATGGGGGCAGGCTAGTGGGATTCTGAGTACTTCTTCCTTTTCCTGTTGGACATTTTCTATATTGTTATTATAATTTAAATTGTATTTTTTAAATTTTTATTATGAATTTTTAATTATTAAGTGCACCAGCTAAGATTAAATTGGAGCATCATTGCATTTGAACTAAGCCCTCTAATACACATGTACCTATGTACATACATACATACCTAAGCACATACATTAATTCATTCATACATATACAGCTCTGTTCACTCATTAACCATATGCGTGATGCTCTCAATAAAACCTTTTACAAAAGATAATATATACTTTTGAAGCACTGCAATTCCATTTAAATCTCTAATTCCCATCTTTGTGGAAAGATTCAGATATATAAATTTTTCCTAGATGCAGCCTGAAAAACTAATACAGAAATAAGGTGATTATAAGGCACCTTACAATGTTTTGTCCTCCTCTCAAATCCTCCCATAAACATCTTTCAAAGGAAAAGGCTACAGATCTAATTCAGTGCTTGAAGATATTTTCTTTCTATATTTTCTCCTTAATATTTGACAAACTAAGAATCCTGGAACTGAACAGCGACTGTTTTATTCTGAAATGTAACTGAAACGACTCAGAAAACCTACCGAAAGAACCAACAGCATGGATGAAAACAGGGACCCTTATTTCCCATTTGAGGGCATGTTGGATCATGTGCTTCATTTGGCCCACGGAAAACTGACCTCCTCAATTTCCTGATGGAATACTGCCTCCCAAGGAGCTCTGTGGGGAGTTCTGGCTGTTAAGCCCTGGCAGTGGTACCATGAGGCTCCAGCAAATGCTGGTCTGCTCCTTTATTCCTTGTGTGCATCATGGGAGGCAGTGAGGCCTGGCACGGTGAGTGCTGCTCACATGCTAGGAGCCAAGGCCTGCACTAGCCACCCTTAAATAACTGACTTCGCTGGGTCATTGGTCATTACATCCTCAGTACCCAGCACCTAGCAAGTACTCAAAAAATAGATATTAAATAAATGCATGTTCTTGTTCCTGTGTATCCGCAGTCACTCTGAGCAAATAATATCCAGCTTTTCCTTGGTCACTGGCATGCCCAGCGTCTGTGGCCTCAAGACTCTTTTTTTTAATTATACATATATTTTTTTAATTGAAGTACAGTCAATTACAATGTGTCAATCCCTGGTGTCCAGCACAGTGTCCCAGTCATGCATATACATACATATATTTGTTTTCATATTTTCAAGACTCTTGATTTGACTCTCTAGAACTGCATTGTCCAATATAGTAGCCACTAACTACATGGGGCTATTTACATTGAACTTTAACTAAAATTACATAAAATTTGAAATTCAGCCCTTAGTTGCGCTAGCCACATTTCAGGTGCTCAGTAGCCACATGCAACTAATGGTTACCGTAGTGGACAACACGGGCATGGAGCCTTGCCATATAACAGGAAATCCATTGGCCACAGGACTGCTCTGGGCCTTCCTGGACACCAGCTGATGGATCTCCTCTTTGTGTTTGCAGTGCAGCTGTCTGCTTCAGGAAGTGAGGTCTACAGAAACAAGGAGAGTCTTTAAGAGCTGCCTCACATTGTGACATGTCTGATCCCTTGCTCCAGTCCCTACAGCATGAACAAGGTAAGGGGTACTCTGAGGACTCATTCTTGGGTCTTCTTTATGGTACCATGATTTTTTCTGAGTGTGGGATGTCTTTCAGTGGTGCAAAAAGTTTGCATCTCCTGCCAGAAGCATTCCAGAGGTTGGCGAGCAGTGTTGACAGGTAGGGTCACAGGAGCTGGTGGTTGTGGGAGTCTTCCAGCAGTGTCACTTGTGTTTGTCAGAGACCTCTGAGCAGCTGAAATATTGTTTGTTAGTATAACTGCCTTTGCATAAATATTGGAAGATTGAGGCTCTGGAGCCAAAAGCTACCTGGGTTTAAATATCAGCTCTTTTAGATACTGGCTTTGAGGACCTTGGGAAAGTGGCTTAACTTCTCCATGCCTCGGTTTCCCCATCTGTAAAATGCCGATGTGGTGGTATTTACCTCATAGGGTTGTCCTAAGGATGAAATGAGTTAGTATGTATACCAGTGCTTAAAAGAGTCCCTGTCTATATTATAAGCATTTGATAAATATCTGCTGTTGTTCTTTTTGGTGTTGGGGACACTGTTGTCCCTTAGACATTGTGGCCAGAGAGTCTTAGGTGCATCTGCAGCATTTCCATTTATTCCCTGATTGATCCAGCAAGCAGCAGTTGATTATCAGATGGGGGATCAATGATGAATGGAGTTTAGGTCTTGCCTTCGGCAGGAGACAGATGATTTGGAGGCACTGTGGCTAGTATTTTAACTCATGTACCAGAAGTTCTGGAAGCACAGAAGGGACATCCAACTTTGGGGGATGTGAAAACAAGAATATAGAGGAGGTGCCATCTTGAGTTAGATTCTGTATGAAGCATGGTCATTTCTTGCACACGGAAGTAGGGCAGGACATTCCAGGTAAAGGAAGCCCCTATGCAGAGGCTCAAAAAGCATATGAGAAACTGTGATGTGTTAAGAGAACAACAAATTTTGGTGAGGCTGGAGCAGGTTTTCTCAACCTTGACATTACTTGTGTTTGGACCAGGATATCCTTAGTAGTGAGAAGCTGTCTTCTGTATTGGAGATATTTAGTAGCACTCCCCTTCCCCCACTTCAGCTGTGACAACCACAAACATCCCCACCCATTGGCCAATGTCCCTTGAGGGGACAAAAATGCCCTGGTTGAGAATACCTGCACTGGCAGAGGATGGCGGATATGAGCCCAGAGGAGGGAAGGGTCACATTCTGAGAGCCACTGAAGGCTTTAAGACAGTGAGGAGATTTCCAGAGACCTGCAAGAAGAGGTAACTATGGGTTCTGCTGGAGTCAGACAGCACCTTCAGATGATTCAGTCTTAAAAACATATTACGGGATTCCTAGGCTTTAGAAAGCCCATGCAGCTTAATGAGAGTCTTTTACTAGGATCCCTGTTCCAGTGGTGATTTTTCTCATGGCCATTTGTTTGGCCTTCTCAGGGGCAGCTGCTTTACCCCAACGGAAGTGATCAGAAAGAAGTAAGCAGCTGTTTTTTGAGAGATTTTCATTTGGCTGAGCCAAGCCAAAGAGAAGGAAACCTTTGCTGGCCTTCCCCCTGGGGCACTTTGGCATCAGTACTTACCTTTCAAAAAAGTTTGTGTATTTGTTTATTGAGGAACTGTTGTACAATATTATACAGGTTACAGAAACATATAATACAGTGATTCACAACTTTTAACGGTTATGCTCCATTTATAGTTACTATAAAATATTGGCTATGTTCCCTGTGTTGTACAATATATCCTTGTAGCTTATTTTATATCTAGTAGTTTGTACCTCTCACCCCTCTACCCGTGTCTTGCCCCGCTCCCTTTCCCTCTCCCTACTGGTAACCACTGGTTTGTTCTCTGTATCTGTGAGTCTGCTTCTCTTTTGTTACATTCACTAGTTTGTTGTATTAGATTAGCTTCCACATACAAGTGATATCATACAGTATTTGTCTTTCTCTGTCTGACTTATTTCCTTTAGCAAATGCCCTCCAACAGTTTTTGAGAAGTGAGCTTTCAGAATCCTGGAAGGTGGGCAGGCATTCTTCTCCGAGGTCATGACTGGAGGGAGGAGAAGGGAGGAGATCCATCATTGTGGTCACTGCAGACCTTGGCTTCTATTAGAGAGGGTTTGGTGGAATGAAAAGCTAAGACAACTCTGGGGAAATCTCCGCTTGGCAAGCACAGTTTGCTATGACAGCCCTGCCCTAAGTTTCTCCAGGGCAATGCAAGGCCTGATGTCATGGTTTGGCTCTCGACGCACAGCTGGGAACTAGACTCCTTAGAAATTTCAAGTGTCTCAGTAGGTGTGTCCATTGCTTGGGAGGTTATGTTCTGCCTGAGTGACCCAGTAAATGCTTTGTTTTATGTTATTTCAGTTTAAAGTAGTGATTAAGCATGATGTGTAACCTCCATAGGTCAGCATTTTTGTTATGGTTTTCTGGGCATAAGAGAAAAATAGGTCACCTTCTGGGGAGGAAACAGATCTCGGCACAAATAAAACTAGACAGTCATCTCATCAATTAGGATTTGTAAGTTAGCACATTGGAAATATTTGGTGGGTGTGATTGATTTTCTGAGTAGATGTGTTCCTAGAAAGTTGGAGACATTTGAATTGTACACTTTCCCAGTAATCACTCTCTTTCCTTCCCAAGCCCCCGCTAGCTGTGGAACACTTTAATTAGGGAGCTGTCAGGATGGAGGAGGGCCGTAGCATCCAGGGTCCAGTGTCATTCCTCTGAAGCACCAGGACAATTCTGATCACTGTTAGGCAGCAGTGGAGATGATACCCTTTAGAAAGCACAGGAATGGCCATGTGGCACAGGGGAATCGACAGTTTGTCTCACCAATCAAACAGGAATAACCTGATAGTCAGTGAACTGCTGTCCACCAATTAGGGCTTTCATTCCTCACATTCTGGAACTTCTATCTGTGCCTGGATCTGGGAACACACCAGCCCTCAGACAGCTAACACGCTGGTGCTTTAGTGCTGGCAGAAGATGGAAACAGAGGGCATTCCTGGCCACAGTGCTCGCTGGGACCCAGTGCTGTAGTGCACATGGGACATGTCAGTTTGATACCCAACCCATAAGGTTTATACAGAGTGATACCCTCACATCTATTCACCTGTTAAGTATTGTAAACAGACCCTAATTGTTGTACATTCTGGGCTTGATGCTCTAGCCTTCCATGTTCAAGAAACTGTGGGTGCACAAATTCCCCAGGGTGATCACTCTCCCTGGCCCTCTGCAGACTTGAAGACCATCTTTCCAACTCTCGAACTCTCCTTAGATCTTTTTCCAAGAATTGACTTTCCAACCTTTATATTGATCAAAACTTTATAATTAGGATTTAACTTTAAGTTTTGTCCAAAGTCTTCACCCTTCCTACTTTCTTGGCTATTTGCTTGTTAACATGTATAAATATATAATGCATATAATATGTTATAAATTTTGCTAACAAGGATTAATGTTTTGTGTTTATATGTGATATGTATATGTTATCATGCTGTAAAGAGAGGATGTAGTGTGTCACTTAGAAAAATCATAGGCAAATGGGAAGCAAATTGGACGGGATGGCATTTTACGGAAGCGGATTGGGCTGAATGACATACATCCAGTACGTGCCACCGTGTAACACGAAACCACCCTTCCAGGAACAGTGTTCTGCTCTTGGAAGATTTCTCTTCCTAGCAGCAACCTTGGAATTATGACCCTAAACTCTTTCCCTGGCAGTCATCGTTTTCATGAAGGCACATCCATGCTGTTCTCTGCCTTGAGTTTGTGAGGCCACTCCATCTAACTGAAAAATAATCGATTTTTCTGCTATTACACAGAATGCGCCCCCTCCCCAGCCCCAGTGAAAATGAATCTCCTTGAGAACTGTTTCTTCCTTGTTACGTTCAAATAAAGCCAAATCTGATTATTCCTGCTCTGGACAAGTGCCATAGCATCAAATGAAGGAGGGGAGGGTCTCTTATCTCTCTTGGTGGGTGGACACCACTGTTCTGCTTACTCTCTGCCCAACAGAGTTTTTCTCTGCATATTTCCCAGTATTCAGCACCATATCTACTGAGCCAGGTTTGAGGCAGCGTCACCTTTACAGTTAGGTCAGTGACTCTACAGTCAACTAAAAAGTGACACTGAAATTTAGTTTCTGCCTGCATTTAGAGTTTTTCTTACTTTGCAACTCCTTAATATGAAGTGGTGAAGTCCAGACCTCAAGGCCCTTGGTTCTCCCACCCAGCGCTTGGCAGACACATAACTCTTCTTGACTAAACACCAGCTCCTCCAGCACATATTTAGGCCACGTGCACCATGTACCGCACACCGCGCTTGCAGTACACCAGTGAACAAACAAAGGTGTCTGCTGTCCGGAGCTTCCATTCTGGCCAAGATGAAGAGTCGTTTCATTATAGTGGTTTAATATTTAAACATACACCTAATGTTAAAACTTTCTCCATTTGAAAGTTCTTTCACTCAAAGAGCAAGTTAACAGAGCTTTTGGGTGCAGTGTAAGGAATTGGTAAAAAATAAACATTTAAGATCTCTCTCCTCCCCTTTCTAGGACCCTCTTGGTGGTTTCACCAAATGACCAGTCCATGAGTCTCCAATGCTGCTTTTCTAAAGGCAATGGCCAAGTTCCCCTCCTGGCAGACTTTGGAGAAATATCACACACTTCAAAAACCAGTGAAATGGAAGAAAATACAAATGAAAATGAAATGATCTTGGAATAAAGAGAGCCTTATTAATTTCTAGTGGTAGAAATTGTAAAGGAAGAGAATGTGCTTGTGTGAAACCTCAAAATTTCTTTCCATCAAAAGACATTCTGAACTATCTTAAAAGACAAAGACCAGCCAGGGCAATATTTACAACATAAATGACAGAGAGTATAACTTAGCTAATTTATGTCAAATTCCAAAAAATTAGTAAGGTAAGAGTAATTAATAGAACATGGGCAAAGGTAAACCCAATAAAAGAAGAAATATGATGAGCAAATAACATGTAAGAAAATATTCAGTGTCAACAGTTATCAAAGAAAGACAAATTAAAATGATGGGATGGCATTTTCTACCTATGCAATTGGTGAGGATTTATAAAAGTTTCTCGGTGAAGGTGTGCATGGGACTGTCAGGCTCTCTCATTCACAGTTAGTGAAAGAACATTTCTTAAGGGGATTTGATGTGTATCAGAGCCTCAAAAATACATCTTTTGGTGGGAGGGTATAGCTCAAGTGGTAGAGTGCATGCTTTGCATGCATGAGGTCCTGGGTTCTATCCCCAGTATCTCCTCTAAAAGTAAATAAACCTAACTACATCCCCCCACCACCACTGCCAAAACAAAATAATTAAATAATACAACAATAAATAAATAAAATACAGAAAATAGAATATTTAAAAAAAAAGAAATTAAAAAAATACATCTTTTGACTCTAATTCCATTTCTAGAACAGTTACTGAATGAAAATTGCTATGAATGGGTAAAAAAATTTAGCTAAGATACTCATCACATGTTGTGTTATAATAATTATAACAGTAATTTTAAAAAGGATAACCATGGTACATCCATACAGTAAAAATGCCAAGGAGGGATAGAGGAATATTTAATGATATAAAAAGATGTTCTAAATAAATTATGAAGAAGGCAAGTTACTTAACAATATGTACATTGTGATCATAATTTCGTTGTTTTAAAAAAGATACATGTCTACCCACAGAAAAAAGATTGCAGATAGACATCAAAGTATTAAGAGCATTACCTTCTTTTTGCTTGTATGTTCTACATTTTCTTTAGCCATGTGCATTCTTTCATACTGAAAACAGTATTTTGAAATAAGACATTAAATTATGATATGAATTAAATAAATTAAGATATGAACCTCACTGTATTTTTTAAATATACATGATTAAAAGACGGTAAGGATGTTGCCCAGAATGCTGGCAAGGGCTGTCTCAGAGGGCAAGCACATGGTATGACTGTTTCTTGTTTTAAAAAATATTTTTCTGTATTTTCAACTTTCTTGCAGTAAGTGTTTATGTATATGATTAACAATTAGAAAAAAGAAAGCATTTTAAGATAAATATTACTTTTAGCTATTTTGCATTTGGGTTACAACGGGATGAAGATTTAGTGGGCAGGTAAAAAAACAAGAGAGAGCCACTGGTCAAACCAATTTGTATTTGGGAGTCATTCTATTTGATGTATTACCAGGAAGGAGCATTTTAATGTACTAATATTTTGGGTGCAGTAGTCAGTAGAGAAATGCTCCAGAAAAAGATACTGTCCTTTGATTCAGTGGCTCAAAAGATTTTAAATGGCTATTACATCCTCTTACTCATTACATCCTCTTATTCAAGACATTGCTGGTATGTACAAGTTTAGACCAGTGGTTCTGAAACTGTGGCTTGGGAACCCCTGGGGAAGGGGTCCATTCATGGACCACCTGCAAGGTCAAAACTATTTCCATAAGAATACTAAGATGTGTTTTTGCCCTTTCCACTCTCTCTGAGTATACAGTGTAGTTTTCCAAGAGACTACGTGACATGCTATGACATCATCCCTGTGCCTGTGACAGCTGTTGGGATGTGTGCTTGTGAAAATGTCCCCAAAATGCCTCAGTTTTAATTTTTAACATGGTAATTATTGATAGGAATAACTGACATAAACAAAAGCTCTTTGGGGTCTGATAATTTTTAAGCTTATCCTCAGGAGTTTGAGAACCATTAGTTAGTCTCTGCCTGTGTCCTCTGTTTGGGGGTCTTTAAGAAGAAGCTGGACCCTGGGCCCTGAACAAGAGGGCCCTGGACATTGGAGCACATCTGTTCTCACCTTCTACATCTTTAAGGAAAAATTGCCCTTATCTCTTATTTTAGAAACTTTGTTTTTATAGAGTTTGCGAGGCTAAATGGAACATTGTTTGCACAAGGCCAGTGTAGCACCTGGGTTCCTTGTAAGTCAAATTCTGCTGAATGTGGAGCATATGGAAATGGAGAAATTAGACCTCCAATCTCTTCCTCGTGTATTGATTGCATTTGGCAAGTCAGTGAATTTTTAGGATGAAAACAGGAACATTATTCCCTTCTGAAAGGTATGGGGGTGCAAATGTAAAATAACCGTAACCTGACGGATGGTCAGTCTGGCATGAAGTAGTGAAAAGACAAAGTTAAAAGCATTAACTGAGTACGTTTATGCTCATTTGTCTTTAAAATGTGTACATGTCTAGAACCCATTTGTGTGTGTAAGTAAGAGTAAAACACACCTGCTATTTGAGAATTGCTTCCTAAGTTACGTAGAATTTCCCCTTTATACAGTCATTTCTACTGCGGAAGGAACATCAGTGCTTCTCTCTCAGTCTCAGGCCTCCCCCTTCCTTTCTGCTTCACCAGAAATGCGTTTCACTTGGTCTTCAGGTGTGCCGTTCACCCCCGCATCTCTGAGCAGCGCACAGTGGAGAAGTGGTCGGTGCCTGCTTCCCTGAAAAGGAGTCTTCACGGTCCCAGGTGTACGTTGAGGATCTGAACCTTTGTACGGAGAATTTGGGCTTCAGAGGAATGAGTGTGTGGGAGCCCCGAGACCAGGGCCCCAGATGCAGGATTTATGTGCTCCTGGCAGTGCTTTGACTTGGGGTGCGGGCGTCAGTAGCCTCACCTAACAGCTCCCCATCATGTCATCAAAGATGCAGTTAAGGCTTCAGAACAGAAAGGCTGGACTTTTGGTTTAAGACCATCACAGCCCCAGAGCAGGAGAAGGAATATGTTTTGACATGACTGTCACCTAATTTCAAGTCTGAGAGGCCAGGCTTGTGAGTCATGATAAGCTCTTTGAAATGTGGCCACAGCTGCTGACCATAAAACGGTTTCCATTTGGAGGAAAGAGGATGCTCGGTTCCACTTCGTTCTTTTTAGTGGCACTTTACACACGTTGTGGTTGTCTGTTTGGGAATCTTGTTCATCCTTACTTCTTGAAGGTTTAAAGAGAAGCGCATAGGATTTTCTTGATTAAAACAAGCTTCGCCTTTTTTTAAAATTTAAACTGACAAACTGCCCTTGTACCAGCCTGCATGTGGAGCTGTAATTGGATGTTAACTGAGATGGTGGGGTCTCGTTCTGTGGCACAGTATTGAACTAAGCCCACACCAGCCTGCAGCATCAGGAGACAGGCCCTTCGGACACATGATGTGTATGGCGATCTCTTTCTTTGATGCTGGTGGTGGCTGACTTCCTGTAACAAAGAGGTCAGTGGATCTTGGCCTTGCACATCACGTGGAGGAATGTGCTGGTGTCCTCAGTCCTCAGCTGTGCCCTTTTCTCTCAATTAGTCGGCCTTAATGGAGACAGTTAAGTTACAACCGATTTAGTTAATTGGTGATTGGAAACCCGACTAGTTACTTAGTGAATCTGTGGCCTGTCTGACTTTAGAATAAACAATCCACTCGATTTGCCTGATTTTGCAAACGTATCATCTTAAGCAATGAAATTGCTGTGTGTGAGGGGACATACATAACGGAGAGATTGCTTTCAACCCAGATTATTCATTTGAGAACCTAATACTTTGAATTGCCTCTGTTCCCTCCCTTTTTGTGATACAGAGGCCTCGTAATGTGTAGCTGTTTGCTGGTAATCTTTCCCTCTCCTTGTTATCTTTTATCTCCGTAAAAATAAGCCTAGCATTACTGTTTTCTAGAAGGTGTTTTCAGAGAACATCATGCTTTTGAATATATGTGCATCCTTGGCTTTATTTTTTAAAAATCTCCTAGCATGTGGTAAAATTAGTAAATGTACTAGATAGAGAAAGGAGTGATGCCTATTTAGAGTATGCAGAACTATGTAATTTGCAGAAATTCCTCAGTGGATGTTCAGAAAACACATATTTCTAGTCTCTCATAAATGACAGTGTTTAGGTTTAAATGAAAACATTTATATTTGATTAATCACAGTTTATACGTTCTTCTGGTTGATTTAGTGTTTCCTTTTTTTTTTAATGGAATAGTTTTGTAACTTTTTACCACCCTCAGTCTTTAATAAAGTAGCATTATCTTGAAAGGCTAGTCTCAATTAGATAAAACTATAAGCAGTTAATTAAGATAACCAACCCTGGCCAGAGAGGTAAAGTGCTGTCACATGTCGTAGTGATCGAGGAGCGCCTATTAATTGGAACAGTAGGAAAACTGCAACGAGGTATGGCAAAAAAAACCTAGAAAATGGTGCATGAAATTAGCCATATCTGCATCTCTTGTTATTTCTTAAATCCAACCCATAAACAATTTGTTGTGACAGCTCTAGGCTGGGATTATGGCATTTCAGATGAGGTCTGATTATAGCTAAAAATAGACATGTGTATTGAAGATCAGAAAAGGAATATTAAACAATTGAAATTTTGTGAAAGACTGATGCTGTTTCATTGTAATAATTTCCCCAAAGACACATTAGTAATGCTGCTAAATACAGACTTTAATAGACTTTAATAATGTGTACTTTAGAGGCCTGATACACAAAGGAATAATGTATAAAACATTCATTATGGAAAATTGCTACCTTTTTTATTTAATAAGAAATCTGTTGAAACAAAACCATTGCATTGCCTGTGGCATTGTGTTCCAGGGTGCTAGTGGGCTGAAGAATAATTGCCACCTTCTCTTATATTTTTTTCTACCTATTCTAATCAAGTTTCAATCACATTTACTTGTTTGTTCCATGAATGAAAATGGGGATTTAAAAAAGAGGACTTGGGTTGGATGGACCCTATTCATGTTGTGGTCTGGCCTGTCACTACCTGTGTAATATGGGACAAGTATCTTAACATCAAACTCTGTCTCATCGGTTGCAAACTGGGGATTGTTCTACTTACCACACAAGGTCAAGATCAAGGTGGAAGATGTTAAATGTTGACTGGGCAGAGGCGCCACGGGACAGGCACTCGATAAATGCTTTTGATCATGATTCCTTTCTCCATCTGTTTCTCTTTACATTGCTTGTTTGTATGGATGACTGTTTGCGGAGGTGGGGGGGCAACAAGGGGGTCAAGAGTAGGAAAAAGCAATTAAAGAGAAGCCTCCGTAAGCAGCTCTGTCGCCACGCCTTGCATTGGATTTCAATTTGATTTTAATGTGCTGCTGCTGAGAGCCATGCTGTTGAAAAAGAGAGAAGAGTAAGAAGCAGATGCTCTTGCAAGAACAGTGGGGCATTTATCTCTTTTAATGAGATAACATCATTAGAGTGACAAAGTGCAGCGAATCGATACTTAAAGTGGACTGGTGCTATCTTCCCAAAGTGTGCCGACGGTTACCCTTCACAGCCTTAGAATCTGCTGAATCACGAATTCTGTCCTATTTGTTATTAGAGCCACTGACTTTGATCTCACAGAATAGATCCACACCTTAGGGATCTCCCCGGGAGGAGCAAAACAGACTAATTGGATAAATGAGAAAAATCCAGGGTGATTTATAAGCTGTCCTGGAATCAAGGAACCTCGGAGGAAGGAGGTTGGGCTTTTTTCCCTTTGACTTCTTTAAATGGCTGCACATCCGAGCCCGTCCTCCTTGCTCTTGGTCTGCTTCTTGGTGTAGAGTCAGAAACACTAATGTGACACTGACAGCCCTGACATTCACAACAAAGAGACCAGAAGGAGAGAGAGGAGGAGAAACCTCGGAGGGGGAAGGTGAGGAAAAGCAGAAGGGGAAGTGGTGGGTTTTTTTTCTCGCACACAAAATCCATAGCTGCAACATCACCAAACGTTCTGGATAGAGTCCATGCAAGGAAGACTAAGGAAGGAGCAGGGTGAATTCCGATGGAGATAAAATTGGGCTGGGAAGATTTTTTTTGCTCCTATTTTTTCCCCTCCTCTCTTAGATTTCAGTGTGTAGCCTATGAGAGTAACTGTGGCTATGATTTCTTCTCACCAAGAAAAAAAAAAGACATTAAAAAAATTCCCCTCTTTTATTATCCCGGTTTTTCTTTTTGAAACAAAGCAAAGTGTAGCACGAATCTTAACAGGAAGTGTGTGCTCTTAAGTTTTTCATTTTATTGCCAGATTCCCATAGTTTAATCTGAATAATGGCTACTTCAGGAAAGAAGTCGTTGGTGAGGGATATTTTCTGACGGTGACAGAGCTGACAAGGGGACTGTTCAGTGTTATCCTCCGGCCGCCTTACCCTTGGCCTCCCCAGCACCTGCTGGCTGCAGGAAATGCTGATGTTCCCGGCACTGTGGAGCGGGCTGCCTGTGGCCAGATCTTCCAAACATCTTTGAGGTTTCTCTCTCCCCTGGGCACTTACTCCATTCGGAATCCTTCTGGTGAGTGGTCTCCGGTCTCCATCTCAAATCAGTCAGGACCTGGAAACCCGCGGCCACATCTCACATGTGTTTGGAATCCAGATGCTGTGATCTAAATTGAGCTCTGAGCTCAGGCTGAATCATCCCAGCTTCTCTGTAAACACGAGAGCCACGCTGCCAGCTCAGCCTTTGAGGTGTTTTCAATGACAGCTCTATGTCTTAGCTAGGGTATCTGCCCTTTCACTTTTTCATCATGCAAAGAAAAACAAAATCAAAAAATGGAAAACATCGTCTTGATTCCATGTTAGTTACTCTACCACAAAGGAAGTACATTTGTTGGTCTGCATTTCAGGGCAGAAAGTGTTGCATAGTGACGTCTCTTCAGATTAATTAAAAATAATGTTGAGAACTTTGGAAAAAGCTGAGACCTCATTTTACAGTAGTCTTGTCTTTAGTACCCCAGTAAAACTTTACACACTTGGGCCACTTGGGAGAAATGCTCCTCTGAATTTGCAAAAAAAAAATTGTTTTAAGTGAATGACAGCATAATTTGAATTATGTATAGCAACCTTTATGTTGTGGCTAACTTAAAATTCTTGAGGAAATTCTGTTTCTACTGTCAGAGGAGAGTACATTTGTACCCTGGGGAGGATTTAGGGGAATTACCCCCAGATATCTTCCTGTAAACTCAAATTTTCTTTGAAGTTCCTTTTTATCCTAAAAATTTACATGGATGTTACATTGTTCTCTGTGGTATGTCTATGGGGTTTTTTTTTTTTCATGTGAAAGAACTTCAAAAATGACTTGCCAGTTAAATTACTTAATTAAATCTCATATTAGGTAATTTAACTGTTACAACAAATAAGCCCTCAATAGCCAATGGTTTGACACAACGAATGTTTCCTTTCTTGCTAGATTTTGACCCAATGTAGGTATTTCTGGAAGGTGAAGTGCTTTTATTCAGCAGTTATTCAGGAATCTGAATGTAGGCTCCTGCATCTTCTGGCCTTACCATCTGTTTTAGGTTTCTAGGCCGCTGTAACAAAGCACCACAGATTGGGTGCCCTAAATAACAGAAATACATTGTCTTGCAGTTCCGGAGCCTAGAAATCCGAGATCAGAGTGTCGGCAGGGATGGTTTCTTCTGAGAGCTATGAGGGAAAGATCTGTTCCAGGCCTGTCTCCTTGGCTTGTAGATGCCATCTTCCCCCTGTGTCTTAACATCATCTTCCCTCTATTCCTGTCTGTGTCCAAATTTCCCCTTTTTATAAGGACATCATCCTCTTCCAGTAAGACCTCATCTTAAGTAATCACATCTGTAATTACCGTATTTCTAAGTAAGGTCATTTTCTTAGACACGGGTAGGGGGTGGTGAAGACTTCAACATATGAATGTGGAGGGGAGGGAAGGAGACAATTTAACCCATAATCCCAGCTTTGAGGCTTATGATCATCTGTGGAAGGGGAAGAGAGCATGAGGAAGGGACACTCCTTAATTCCCATAGCCCTGAAGTGAGTCCACGTTTTCTTATCGTATTCCATTAGTAAGAACTAGTCACGTGGTTCCACCTGACTACAAGGGGGCCTGGGAAATGTAGTCCCTGGCTGAGCAGTGACTATGCAAGATGGCTCCAGACGTATGCATGTGCACAAGAGCCTCTCCTCTTTCTAGGAAAAGCTGTCCTCTGTATCCCATGCCTTCCACTGCTCCTGAGAGCATGCCCATCAGAGAGCACTGAAAGAGGTTTTCAAAGTACCCAAGCTTGAGAATCCCATTCTAGCACTGCTGAGAATGCCTTTCAATTAACACTCCAAGTATTTATATGTAAATAAGTGCCTGAGGTTGCTTACTATTTTGTTTTTTTAAGAATCTAATATATTCTCAAGGGAATTTTATTTACACTATTAATGGGCACCTTTTCTCCTTATGAAACTTGTGAAATCCAAGATAATAAGGTCTCACTGTTCGCCAGAAGTGTAGCTTTTGGTTAGAATGATTTCCTACAGTACAGTAACTTTTTTGGTTACATGTTCTATTATTACTGAAAAATGATATGCATCCAAGAGGGAAAAAAGGATACTGTGAGTGCAGAGGACAATTATATAACCTGCTGTGCTTCTCTCAAATGGCTAGACTTTAGTATTTAATTATAAAAGTCTTGTCTCTCCTATCCAGGTTAGTCATTATTTCGAAAGTTGAATGTGGGTTTTATAAGTGACTAAGTAATTGCTTTGTATGTTCCTTTTCAATTACAGTAAGAAGTCATGAATTCTCTACATTTAGAACTGCTAAAATTATTTAGATTTGCCTGTTGAATAGTTTTATCTAAAAAAGGACTTGGGAAAAAAATTTCCACTGTAAATTTTTGGCTTCTCGAAGTAATTTGTAAGAAATTTCCCATAAAAAAGATAGTGATAGTAATTCGAGAAAGATAAGTAGGTGCAGTGTGAAAACTCAGTAGGTAATGTTGAAAATACTTTATTACTGAACCATAATATTTAATTTAAGATTTTAGTCATGAAGTCCTGTGTCAAGAAACCATTCTCTTGCTGTTTTGATGTGCTGTTATTTTAAAACACAGATGTTACCTAATGACTTAATGCCCATCAACGGCACCATGGATTTCCCTGTGGTCAAAAAACCCTGGCAGTGGTACTTCAGTAAAGGTAGTCATTTGAACAGTGGCCTTTTAATTTTTAGTGGTTATAGTTTTTAATATGTCAAAATAAATTAACACACGAGGTTGAGTCATTAGAATGGATTAAATCCTTATTCATTTATATGTTATGAGTTCAGATTTTGGAGAAACGTTTAGAATGAAGTTTACCCTTTGTAGATATTTGATAAATAATTATTTTAACTGTTGCCTTTTTATTGAGTGCCTAATGTTTGCTAGATATGGCACTAGCTCCTATTGTAGTAGACTGTATTATTGCATCATTTTATGGCCCACTTGAAGAGTAAGTAGGCGGTATTATTCCCACTTTACAGATAGGGAAACCCAGAGACACGTAAGTAATGAGCCTAATATCACCTGTCTAGATACAGAATATCCAGTATTTGAATTCAGATTTTACTGACTCTAGAACCCATACACATTTCCATTCTGTCACATTGCCTCAGAGGAGAGTACTTGTTGGATTCAATTTGAAATAAAGTACACGGATTTGCTAGGCTAAAAGTAAGTGCCACATCCCAGGATGAATGTTTTCATTCTTGAAAGGACAAGCCATTTGCAAATTGAACAGAGTCATCTAGTGACTGGACATTTGTTCCATCCAGTCATTAAAGCAAGTTGGTAGAACTTTTACTTGCTAACACTTTAATAGATGACTCCTTCCTAAATAAAGGAAGCAGCCTGTGATTCAGAGAACTTCTTACACATCCATGATGTGACTAACTTAGAGTTCTTTAGAACTCATTAGGTTCCTTAAAACTGGCTTCTAATTCATATTCTCACACTTGCCCCCCTTTCTGAATGTACTCTGGTTATGCAGATTTCATTGACTGACTGAGACAAACACAGAAAAAGGCAACTTTGAACCATAGATGGGCCTAGCCTGAGAGTAAGATAAAGAAACCTTGTCTATCTTCCAGTGAGAAGTGCAGCAGGAACCCTGAGATCAAAGAAAAGTGTATTCTGAAAACATTTCACCTTTTCTAGCAACATGACAAGCCTCACTTCTGGTGAAATGGATGATTTAAAATTTCGAGGGGTGCTGACATCGTTTTAAGTTTCATTCCATTTACTCTGTTTGTGGTTTCTGCTCTGTGACTTTAGCCAAGTCACATCTCCTGTTTGAAGCTTGGCGTCTCCATGTATGAAGCCATGGGAGCAGGTTAGGAGGTGCTAGCCGATGTCTTAGCCTAGGTTGGCTACAGGGGGTTCTGTAAAATGCTAGGAATTGAGTCCAATATTTGATGTGCATATGCATTTTTCTGGAGAGAATGATTCATAGGTTATGATATCAGATTCTCCAGGGCTTCAGCATGCAGAAAAATCAATATGCCAGATTGTCTCTGAAGTCTGCAGGGACTCTGGCATTCCAGTTTTCTATAAACTGTATGAAGCATGGGCTGACCTGGACAGGGTGGGTGAGAAAATGAATGCATTCTCTCTCTTTTCTGCAGTGCGACATGTAAGGGAAACGTGGAGTGTTTTTATGATAGACTCTTGCTTCTCTTGTCTCTAGGGTGAGTGTTGTGTGTACAGTACATGTTCAATAGGTGTTTGCGGATGATGACAAAACTCTGTTATTAGCAGAAGAGCAGAAAGAGTCTCTAAGTTAGAAGTGAATCACTTTTTAGTGATAAAGGAACATTTTTTTCCAAGCCTGAGCATTTTTGGTCATTATCTGCAGTGGGAGTTTAAAGGATCCATTTGAAATAGCACGTACTTATTTGGAATCTCAGACCTTTGGAGTGTTAACACCTAGAGGACGTTCAGAGTTGGGGAATCGATTCCCAGAGGTGAGTGATGTAAACACTGTGCTCCTGCTTAGTGTCTCTGGCTGTTGTACCTGCAGTGTGGGAAGCCTGTTGTCCTGCTAGAGAGCCTACTCACACGTGTCATGGCTCAGCAGATTAACCAGTCTGCAGCAAGAGCCCTGTTGCTCAGCAAATAAACAGATGAGAGAAGAAGGAAAGCATTCCAGCACCTCCTGCTTTGGGTAGGGAAGAAAAAGAAGTAAGCGTCATCCCCTGGCCAGCTGTTCGTTTGAATCTGATGGAAGTCCTCTCTTGAATGTGACTCATGCAATTCACTGTATTGGAACAACATACTACTCTCCGAAAAACTCCCAGTTCAGTTAAAAAATAAATAAATAATTAATTAAAACCACCGTTTCTTGGCTGCTTGGATATGCCTTCCAAAGAAAATCAGTGATGCCTACCTACATTATTACGTCTCTCCAAAAATTGCATTTCTTTTTTTCTGTTAGTGGATTTTTAACATCACCTTTGACTCCTTAATATAAATGTCTATGTGTGTGTTTTACAGCCATTTACTCTCTCAACTTTCGTTTCAAATTTAAGCATCTTGGCTGTTTCCTTTGGAAACTTTGTAAAAAGAGAGTAATCATAGTGGGCCACAGTAATATTATCTGTCTTCAAAGTTGCCATGAACAGTCACTGTTAAGATGTATTCTCTAGGCCAAGCCTAATTCAAGGTCAAGAGCAGGCCAGATGTTCAGAGTGAGACTCTGGAAACTGATTTTATTTATTTTTAAATGCTAAAAACATACTAAGAGGGCCTCCTTTCATTGCATTGGTTTTTTTCAGTTTTAGGACCACAAGTCCTTATGATAGCTATTTAACGTGAAACTTTCACAATTATAATCATTTGTCTAATCGAGTTGTTAGAGCGTGATTGGTAGTGTGAAATAACTTTATCAAATTTTTCAGTTGGAACAAAAAAATAGTAGCAAATGTTATCACCTATATTCTTTGACTTAGTTTACTAGGGTAGGTTTTTATAAGTTACCGGTCTCTTTTTGTCATGAATGAGTACACAGTATGGCACGTGGTTTTGTACCATATATATTTATGTAGTTTTGATAGATATAAATAAATTAGTGCCCAGGTACCAAATAATGAACACCCTCAAAATTTGAATTTCAAGGAACAGTGGCAGAAAATATCATCACTCGAAACTGAAACTCACAGACGTCAACATTAAAATGGCTGAGATTAGCTGTGTGTGAAATTCCCAGAAGATAATCCACACTCAGACAAACCCATGGTTTGTCTACCCATTTTTTGATACCCCATCAACAAAAATCAAAATAAATACAGATACTTAACCAAGTAGACAAACAGCACTCCTTGGGGTGGAAAAGTATGACATCATGGGCCTCTTAAAACATCACCTGTGAGGTATTCTTGCCAAAAATGGGTAATCAAGCCTCTCAACCTTGTTCCAGTTTAGAGGCAATACAGGGGGTTGAGAAGGAAGTTAAAAACCACCACAGGAAAACAAGGAAATCGATTTTGTGGAAAATTATAAAGGATTACTGTTCTTGACTCCTCCAAAAGTCAATGTCATTAAAAAAAAAAAAAAGTGGAACTAGCTATTCTAGATCAAAAGAAATTAAAAACACATGAAGCCAAAAAACAAAAATTGTAAGTAATGTTAACTAAACATTTTGGAAATTATACCCGGTAAACATCAAAAGCAAGCAGCCAGCTGCCGGTCTGGGTGTCAGCCACCAAAAGGAGTTGGGGGGCCTGAAGATTGTAGAGATGTCACTGATTATTACAGACCAGTTGGCAGCTATAGGTTGCCAATACATTTTAAGTCCAAAGACTTGATAACACCAACCCAGGATTACTTGGTTCTCTTGCCAGCACCTTCTTGACTTGACATTTCCCCAACAGTGAGACCCCTAGCTTGTCATCGGAGGTCGGCCTCTGCTGTAAGCTCTGCAGCCTCTTGAACTGTGTGACCTCAGCAGAGTTCCTCAGCCTCTCCAGGCCACAGCTCCTCAGTGCTAACATGTGCACAAAAGATGCTTCAAAAGTTTGTTGTGAGAGTTAAATGAAACCACTCATGTGAAAGGGCCTGGGACAGATCTTGACCCATGGTAGACTTTCAGTAAATATTTTCATTTAAAAAATAGTAATAATCTGGCCCCAGTATTAGGCTCTTCTGCGAAATTATATTTCTCAGTGTTAACTGATAAGTAAGCATTGCAAGTTACTGTCAGTCGGGCTTTTAAGACTTTGGGTGGAACAAGTCATCTCTATGTGAGTAGATACGAATGATTTCTCTTTCGTGCAAAGCTGAGTCCTCAGTAAGGCCTGGCCTCCTGGTGACTCCTGACTTGATGGGAGTAAACCCCTCAGAAGATACTGGCCCTCAACTGACCTCCTCCGCTTCACTCCTGCAGAATGGGTGTTAGTCCCTGTCAGAGCTTTGTAGATTGGGCTGAAAAGCTGTTTTGTTTCTTTTCTAACAAGACCAAAAAAACTAAATATATGCATGTCTCATAGCAAATGAGAGAAATACGAATCCCACTCACAATATATTTTTCAGATGCTGTTAACTGGGTTTATTTTTACTTTGACAGATACTTCCGTTTAGGGGGTGCTTTCCACAGAGAGAGTCTATTGTGCAATAGAAAATTCGGTAAATTTTGCCTCTAGGTTTCCTCCAGATCTCTCAGGTGACCACACCCAAGCCTCAGCATGGCCATGTTTTCAATAAGAGACTTGAGCTATTACTTTAGTAAATGATCTTAGATTCCCTTAGGAGGTTTTTGTTGACAGAATTTGTTATCTTTTTTTTTTAATAGGACCTTGTGCTTAATATAGGGGAAGACCAACCATGTATATGCAACAGACTCAAACTAAAAATAAGGGTAGTTGGGTCTATTTATTACTTTTGATTTCACGCTTCATTAGCTCCCTAAAGTCAACATGTCCTTAATGGTTAAGTGTTTGCACCCTGAGTGTCATCAGACCTGGGTTCAAATCCCAGCTCTGCCACAGAGGAGCTGTGAGACCTTGGGCAAGCTCCCTAACCTCTTCCTAAACCCATCATCTTTAAAATACTGTTAGAAACCCCTACTCCCTGGGCTCCTTTTGAGCATGGTGTTAGATCATGCCCATAGACACTTAATACCCAGCATCTGGTGAGCACACTTGGAAAATGTTGGCCATTGTGAAGGGCATAGAGGGAGAGGTGATGGCAGGGTTCTCAAAAGTGACTTCTCTGTTTCAATTTAATAAGCACTTGGGATTTCACATTTGCCTGCCTTCTATTTCATGATAACCTTGAAGGGAACTGTCTCATTTGGGCCAATTTGAAACAGTGTTATTTTCTTTTCTTTTTTTAATGGAAGTACTGGGGATTGAACCCAGGACCTCATGCATGCTAAGCCAGCACTCTACCACTGAGCTAAGGAAACCTCTCCCTGCCCCCAATACAGTGTATTTTAAATTTCTAGTAGGAATATCAGCTCCAAATACTGACAGTCATTTGTATCTTCTTGCATTTATTGCATTAAAAAAAAAAGCTACTGTTTATTTAGACAGCAAGGACCATCTTGAGAGTGACTTCAAATGTTGCAGTAACCTTGCTCCTGTTTGGGGGAGTCATTCGGAAACACTTTGAGGGTGTCTAGAAAATGCTGAATGGAAGCTCTGCCCCCTTGGTTTCTGTTCCAGTGTTACACGAGTGGTTTGACTTAAGGCTGTTTGGGTTTCGTTTTGTTTCTTAAGTGGAAAAACTCCTTTGTGTCTCTATTTTATATTAATTCCAGGGGCTGAGTCAGTGGTGAGTCCAGTAGTTGAATTAATATGGAAATCATACTCTAAGCTAATCCTTAGGGATTGCATCCATGATATAACACTGAAGCAGGCTAGAACAGAGAAAATTACAGTACTTTTTCTCTCTCCACTTTAAATAAGGTAGAGGGCCAGTATTCTTTATGAAAGTACATGCTGCATTAAAAAAAAAAAAAAGGGGTTTTAAAAAAGGGGTTTTAAAAGAGGAGAAAGAATGTATGTTCTTGCTCTGTGTCCCTATCCAGGCATCAGTAACACTGAGGAATTTTCCAAGCTGGTTCCCAGAGTGAACAAGAACCAGGTGCATTTGCATAAGCATCATAAAAATTATGTTCTATCTGCATTTTTAATTGAGCCAAACATGGCACAAAATTAGACACAGCCTTTGCTCTCTGGGAGTTTAAATGTAAGACAGAAGATACTAACATGTGTAGACATTAAGACAAGTTTATGCTCCCATTTTATAAGCATAATGGATGGTTCTGTTTTGCCCTTTTGCAGCTTTCCCCAACCTGGGTAACACATGCACGGGCATCCACGTCAGTTATTTATGGGATTTTTTTTTTATAATTAAAAAACTTGTGTTTTTCTTGACTACAAAACTAATACAGTTTCATTTTTGAAAAATTGGAAAATAAAATATACAGAAAAAAACAAGGCTATATTTAATTCCAAAACCCAGAGAAAGCTATCCATTTTTATATTGTAGTGTATCTTTTTAAATGTATCTATATATTTTACAAAATTGAGGTCTATATATGCAGTTTTGCTTTGTGCTACTTTCACTTAACATATCTTTGCATGTTTTCATGTTAAATATCTTTTAAAACTTACTTTTAGTGATGTTATAATATTAGGATCATTTAAAAGTTGAGAATACAGCTTCTGGACCTCTGAAACAGTCATTTAGTGTAGAAGAAGTCAAAAGATCCTTCTAACTGTTCACCAGCCCATCCAGACCTGTTTCCGAAGTAGAGCTATTGTTCGCCTAAAGTGGAAACTCAGCTGGGTCTGCATATTTCCTCGGGCTGGGTTGCTGTTCCCTGTCTATCTTTCCTCATTGACTTATCAGACTCCACGCACACATGCACATTTGTTTATAGCAGTCTTTCCTGATATGCAAACACGGCGTGGGTTTTGGAAAACTGCCCAGCTACATACCATTCATACCGGCTGACTTTCAGCTTCTGGTAGCTAATTGGATACTCTTGACTCCTTCCATCTCTGGAGTGCTCACCCTGTCGTCCCGTTGACCCCAGAGCTAACACACTCACGAGCTCTCTGAGCATTTATATTCATGCACACAAATAAAAAGAAGCGTGCTGACCCAAGCATTGTGATACGATTGGGGTCACTTGTGAAAAATCATCAACTCTCTGTTTGCCACCCCCTTGTCCGTATCATAGACAACTGCTTGAATTCCTACTCCTTCAAGCTTAAGGTGATGTTTCTTTTTTTCTTTTTTTAGTTTTTTTTGGGGGGGTTGATATTTAGGTTTATTTATTTATTTATTTTTAGAGAAGGTACTGGGGATTGAACCCAGGACCTCAGGCATTCTAAGCATGCACTCTACTACTTGAGCTATACCCTCCTCCAAGGTGATGTTTCTTGAAGCATCTTGGGAGCAGGTGGAGCCTGAAGAGGTTTGCAAGGAAGAACAGAGACCATTCCCCTGCCTCCTGGAAGGTGGAGGCTCCCCCTGGACTGGGGCTCACCCCTTGTGTTAGGAAGCGTTGCTTCATCACCCCTGAAGCCATCCCTTTCAGAAAACTTCCTCTGATCCTCACACTTTCCCCTAGGAGCTTACTATTCTCCAGGCTTCCTCTGTTTCTTGTGCAGAAGAACGAGCATCAGACTAGAAAGCCTAGCGGGGTAAATGGTGGGGAGAGAATGTGAAGGGGCGGATGGAGGGAGGTGGTGCAAAGCAGTAAGATTGCATACGAGTATTGGATGAGGTTCAGGATCTTTCCATTACCTCTGGAACACTTAGTTGTTTTTTGTTTTTTTTTTTTTTTTTCCTGCAAACAGATCTGTTACTCCCTTACATCAAACAGCCTTCCTTATATGCAGGAATCTAAAGAGGAAATATTCACAATAACAGCGTACCAGGAAGGGGGAGCCTAGATAAAGAGGCGACGTTACAGTGACATTCATTCTATTTACAAATATCTCCGCTGAGTGTGTTTCAGTGGTTAATCAGAGCTTTCTTGCTTGGCGCTTTCTAAAATGATATCATTATCTTGCTTGCTATTTCAGCAGTTCCAGGAATACCTTGCCTGTGGGTCAGGGTACTTGGTTTCATATAAACAACTCAGAAGAGTGTTTTATAATTTCAGAAAGACAGGCAAAAAAAGAGAAGAAATAACTATATAAGTTATGTAGACAAAAAATAAACTGGCAATATTCCTTTCCTAACCCAGACGCTAAGAGAAGGCATCCTGTGCTGCCTCTCAGAGTTAAATGTTGTTTTTTATTTCCCCTCAAAACGTGCTGAATTTAGTCTCTTAGTAGACTGGGGCACCTTTGGAACCCTTGTGGGAGACCATGAGATGCATGCTTAATTGCTTCGTAGATGATGTGACGTCCTGGAACAAAATCTAACCATCACTCATTAACTAGCTTGACTTATTAAACCTTGACAGCCAACAGAATTCAGCTAAAATTCCTTGATTACAGGAAGCTCAGGAGCCCCGGGAGTTGGTCGGGTTGGATTGTACAGTAGAATGCACTACATCTGTTTCGCCTATTTGAACTTATCCTCCTGAAATCTAAGGATGACAGAGGATGATTTGCCGAATGCTTCTGCTTTCATTGATGGCAGTAGGAAAAAATAAGTAACCATTGTCTTAAATGAGATACTGTTCCCTTTTATTGACAAGAATTATTAGTTTCTGTTAAAACTTTTTGGCTTGCTTAAGTCTAGTGATGGTAGGCAGTAAGGGACATTCGTGTTACCAGGCACGTTTGAGTTTCACAGGTGCTTTTCACGGCAGAGACCTACAGTCAGTCAGCATTTTCAGGTGTGGACATGTACGTAATCAAGGCACAAACTCAGCAAATGATGTCCTTCTGCAAAATCAGTGTCAAAATAAATATACATCAGGGTGATTGATTTGCTATTTACTCCATACCGCAGATCAGATAAAATCTCTGAAAGCAAATACGTTCAAAGTGTTATACAGATGTCAGCCACTATTATTTCTGCAGATGATCTCACCCTAAGGAGGTAAAGATAGGTCTGAACTGGTGAAGAGCATTCTGTATATGAACATGTGCACACATACTCTCCAAGTGTGGTTTCATACCCAAAGCTGACATTTGAAAGGGTAGTGCTTGTCCTGCTGTTGCTGAGTTGGAAAGAAGCAAGAATGAAGGTACACCTGTATGAGCTGTATCTTATTTCTTGGTAGGGATTCATAGATAGTATTTAAAGGCAAGGAAATTCTAAGCTTAGATTGTAAAAGATTGCATGTTGATTTGCCTGCATGATGGACCTATTACTAATTCACCTTGCGAATTAATAAGGTCTCAACCTCCCAGTTCCATGGAACTCATATTTTATTGAAGACCAGTGATGTGCCAAACACTGCGCTAGCCACTGGGGCAAGGCAAGGGTGAGAAATGGTCCAGAGCTAAGACACTGCATTCCTGGGGGTCCAGTGGGAAGATCAGCACCTAAACCCATAATCAAAGCCAAAGTGAGAACTGCTGGGAGGCGCCTGCCCTAAGCCGTGTGGACGTGCAGAGGACGAAGCAATTCTGCCTGGAAGAGGTAGGAAAACCTTGATGGAGAAGGTGACATCTGAGCTGTGTCTTGAAGAATGCGGAGGAGCTTCCTAGGCAGAGAAAAAGAGGAAGGGGATTCCAGAGACAGGGCACATACTGTGTGGCAGATCTGGAGGAAGGAAGCGCATTGCTTGTTTAGATTGTCAAGATGTTTCCACTTCTAGTTTGCTTGAGAGAAGAAAAAACGATGTCTTTGATTCAGAGATGAAAAGATCAATAAGAACTTCAGGGCAGCGATGATTAAAATTATATGTCTATGGAACAGAGGGTTGCTGTCAGCATCAACTGAAAGGCTGAGATCAGACTATAGTGTCAACCCGGCTGTACTTTCCACCCTGGAAACAAGAAGTTTGAAGGTGACTGGTGACTTCAAAAAGAGTTCCAGAGGTCCACAGTGACGGTCTGGGGCTCCACCTTGAAGCTGCCAGTGGCAGGGCTGGTGAATCTTGCCAGCATGATCCCTAGCCATGGTAGATCAGAGTGGAGTCACCCTGCTACTTATGTGGGCTCAGAGCCCAGGCTATGATGGCCAGAGAGACTTAGGTGCAAGTTCTGGCTCCTGCTGTTTACTTAGTGTGGGACTTGGGGCGAGTTTCTCTCCTTTATTTAAAAAATAAAACTAAACATGTAATTTTATATATCTATATAATGGAAGTGATTTTCTATAAGTGCATGAGTGTGAAAATAATATATACACTTTTTTAGTCCCCCTCAGTTTTAA
Organism: Camelus dromedarius; assembly: GCF_036321535.1. NCBI lineage: Eukaryota > Metazoa > Chordata > Mammalia > Artiodactyla > Camelidae > Camelus > Camelus dromedarius. The sequence continues at coordinate 59,173,746 of NC_087441.1, forward strand.
TTTTCCTTTTTGCACCAGACTACTCACTACCTTTTTCCCCCTTAACTCCCTTGAACTGCCCAGGTAGTCTTCCATATTTTTCCTGTGTCAGTAAAATTAGTTATATAAACGTACAGTCATACAAACACACACACACACCCCAGCACACAAGTGGGAATGAGGGGGTTAGGGGTTGTTGTTTTGTTTTACAGAAGTGAAAACACAGTATGTGGAGTATTCTCAAAGCATTAGTATAGTTTTTAGTTAATAACTTCAGGATTATAATTGCTTTGTACCTACAAAAGAAATATTTGAATATTTATTTGCATTTATTTTTCAGTTTGTGAATTTTGAATTAAAAAATTTGCTCTTGGGGGAGAGTATAGTTCAGTGGTAGAATACGTGCTTAGCATGCACAAGGTCCTGAGTTCAATCTCCAGTCAGTCCCTCCATTAAAAATAATAAATAAATAAACCTAATTAACTGCCCCTCAAAAAAATTTAAAAAATAAATTTAAAAAAAATTGCTCTCAATGTTTTTGTGTGCAATGGTTTCTGTTATGTGGAATGTTAATAACATCAGTATTTTAAAATGTTAAATGATGAATCTTTTGTGTTGTTTTTCTAATTATGTAGCATTAATACTTCTAAAATTATTAAAGCTTAAAAGTAACTACACTAAGACATTTGGGACTCTTCATCACACTTTTCTTAACATCCTGCTTTCTCAAAAAGCCACGTTGAAATCTCTTTATTCAGTTTATAAAGCTCTAGTTCATTCCTTTTAATGGCTGCGTAATATTCTATAGTGTAATTATTATCATTCATTTTACCATTACACTATAGATGGATATTTATCTTGGTCCTGCCCTCCCCTCTTTTTGCCATTATCAACATTATAGTCATAACATCTCTGTACATAACCTTGCAAAGAAATATTGGTATTTCTATGGCATTGGTTTCCAGAAATAGGACTGCAACATTGAATAGTAGATATACAGTTGACCCTTGAACAACATGAGTTTGAACTGTGTGGATCCACTTACAGTAAGATTTTTTTCAATAGTAAATACTGCAGTAATACACAATCCATGGTTGGTTGAATCCACAGATGTGGAACCATTGATATGGAGGAATTTTGCATATGGAGCACCGACTATAAGTTATTTTCGGATTTTCAACTGCATGAAGTATTGGTGTCCCTAACCCCCAACTTGTTCAAGGGTCAACTGTAATTTTAGTTGTAATGGATATTGCTATGAATGGCTTTAGTTGATTAATAAGAATGCCTTCAGTTTTAGAGTATTTGAAAAGCACATCCACATGTATTATCTTTGGTGTTCACTATGACCTTTGTAGGCAGAGTAGATATTATTATTCCCATTTTACTGATTAGAAAATCGAGATACAGAGAAGCTAAATGGTTTATCATATTGTTACCCAGGTAGAAAGTACTTGACTTCAGTCTAGAACCAGATCTTATCCTGAGGAAGCCCCATACAATCTTTCTTTACCTGCATGTTTGGCTTTGATAGATCAGTTAGATAAAAAATCTTCTAAATTGACTGAATTAAGAAAAGGACACATACCTTTGGTTATACCACCAGAAGAGGGCAGTAGTTGAAATACATTTGTTTTCTTAAATATTCACACCCCCTGCCTCTTTTAAGAGCCATATATATATATTTTTTGACATTTTTAATGCCTTAATTACAGTTAATAAGCTTAATAAAGTTTTGGTTTATTTGTTTGATCATTGAAATCTTTATTAAGGTTTGATGGTTATATTTTATCCATGATCAATTTCCTCTGATTTTTTTTGTTGAATTAGAAACACACAATAGACTGTATCCAAGGGCTGTGAAAGAATGAATACTGTTTCCTTGGTTCCCTGAAAGAATGTCTGTGTTACATACTCTGGGTCTGATTTACTGTTCAAATTCCAGTTTAGCAAATTTACTGACTGTGATTTAAGCGAATTCTTGTAGCACTTAGTTTCCTCATCTGTCAAATGTGGGAGAATATACCTACTGCCTAAGGCCCGTTTCATAAATGTAATCCATTTAGCACAGCATGTAGCTGACAGCAAGGGCTAGGTACATGCATGTACATGTGTGGTCCCCAGGGCACTAGGCTGACCCTGCTGAGTAGGAACACGTTAGCATGTCCCCCAGAGATAAAAGGGGTGGGATATATTTTTTTCAAATAGTTTTCATCTACACCATTGCCAAAAATGCCATTCCACTATTCTGCATTTTGTGCCCAGAGCAAGTATTGATACAACTCCTTAAGTAGAAGTGAAATTATAGGAAGGCTCATGGCATTTCTAGGTACCACTGTTTTGAGTGACAAGTGTATAAACCACAGTGAATGCTTTTGTTCCTGCAAGGGTTTGATTGAGAGGAACAGTGAAAAGAATTTTAGTTTCTCTTCCTCCAAGCAAACATTGTTTTTTTAGCTGTCTTTTTTGGGAGATGGGAAGGAGTGGTTACTTAAAACCAGTAGCATATGTAAATAGGAGCGCCATAGCTGATAGAAAAGCCCCCATAAACATGGCTGGTGAGACCTCTGTGAACAAACAGACTTTATCCCTTCAAAAATGTTGAGAATCTTTTTGTTTCTAGCAGGCACAGCTGTAGAAGTCAGCTGTTTGTTTGTACCGTGATGTCTGAGCGAGGGCTGATGTTTAGATGTAGCATATGAATATCCAAAATGTCATTTTCGATAACAGTAAGGTGGTGAGGTAAGTGGAATGAAGCCAGGAAATTCAGCTACAGCTGACATTTCATCCTCTCCGAGGTTTCTGAAAAGGCCACAGCTAACTCTGCATTTCCCCAGGAAGGAGTGGGGAGGTTTGGTTGGTATCACACCCTGCACATTATTTAAACACGAAGTTGTTCATTTTCTCTTCTGCAGAGAGTGCTTACAGAAGTCATGTCTTTGGGTGACTTCGTGCCGGTGGCTGCTCTTCTGGTCCACAGCCCTTAAGGAAGGGATGGGGTGTCGGGTATCCAGGTGCCTGCTCGGGGGCGAGAACCAAAGTGGACACTTTCCTGACCCTGCCCAGAAATGGCTTCTAGCATCCTTTCTTCGGAAACAGTTTTTCAGTAAATGAAGGGATGTTTCAAGGCCAGTAACTAGAAGGATGCCTAGATTTACAATCCACAAGACTCCTATCAGCTTTAGAGAGTCAGAAGAGTAAGCCTGTGATGTGGAATCTGTTAAGTATAGAATCCTCCCTAGTGAGGCAGGGGAGGCCCCAAGAAAGCCTGGGACAGCCCTGAGTCACAGTTGATAAGTGGCAAAACCAGAGAACCCAGGGGTCCTGACACCTCCTCCAGGAGCTCCATAAACTTCACAGGGTGGGTGTTGGGTGAGAGGGCACATGACCTGTTTCACTTTGTGTATTACATGTCAACAGAGGTGCCAAATGCTGGCTTAGGCTATGGAGTCCCAGAGACCCAAGTTCTCATCAGAATTCCACCACTTACTAACTGGAGGGTCCTGGGGATGTTAACCCCTAAATCTCACTTTCATTGTTTATAAAAAAGAGCTAATAATAGTTCATTGAGTTGTCATGGGAGTTCAATGGGACAACGATGTGAAAAGCTGGGTACAAGGGCTAGTATACAGCAGGTGCTCAACAGATGATAGCTCTGGGTGGGGGGACCAGCACGGTGCTAAATGCTGGTGATATAAGGAAAAATAAGATACCATTCCTGTACTCAGGTAGTTTGCAGTGCAGCTGGGAGGACGGACATATAGATTTAAAAAAGCAGCACGTGTTCAGTAGAATGACATTAACCAGGCACATAAAGATGGCAGACTGGAGTGGTTTGGGAATCCTTCAGAATGGAGCTGCATCACAGGTTTTGAAGATGAATAATAATTTTGATGCAGGCAAGGTTTTTTCAAGAAGAGCATACATACACCAGAAATCAACACAACATTGTAAACTGATTATACTTCATTAAAAATATACATTAAAAAAGAAGAACATACAGTATGCTAACGTATGGACCCATGAAATAAGTATTTTGATATTAATGTATTAATTAACATAATATTACCGTAGAGCTGCAGTTGGTTTACAATGCTGTGATCAAAAGTGCTCGCACAGAGCAGCTGGAAAAGACCGTAGAAAGGGGGCCATATTCTCAATGGCTTAGAGGCAAGTCTGTGTTGGGATGGGTCAATAATAGAAGATTATTAAGCTGGGAGGTAACATTGTGATGTGCGTGTTCTGTAAAGATTCCTCTGCGGACAGGTGGAGGATGAATTGGAGGAGAGGGGAGCATGTGGACGGGCTGGAGATAATGAGGCTTTGGATCTGGCTTGGATGACTGGACCCTGTCACCTAAGCCTGATTTGGAAGGGTAGGTGATGAGTGCCATTTGGGATATTTTGTGGGGGGCATCTGGATGGCTGGATCATTAATATCATTTTAATTATATCGGCAACTTAAAAACATTTTATGAGAAGGGAAAATATTTTCAACTCTTTCTGACATTGATCTACTTTTTTGCCTGAACAAAATTTCTCTTTCAAAGAATTCTCCTCTAAAAGAAGGGATTAGGTCTTTTCCACTGAAAAGTTGTTTTTAATATAAGAATTCAAGTCTTTTGGGCATTTCTTATTAGTGAATATTCTTTCCTTATCATGTGTTCATTTGTTGTTTTTCTTCTGTCTTATGCAGGCAGTAATGAAAACACAGTAATTTTGCTGTGTACCTTTAAAACCTATCAAGAGAGTGGTGATCATTTTGCAATATGTACAAATACCAAATCATTACATTTTACACCTGAAACTTCTATAATGTTATATGTCAATTATACCTCAATAAAAAAATAAACAGCTAGTCCAGAAAAAATAATCAGCAGAATTCCTTATGATTCAGTGCATTAGGAAAATTATCATATGAACGAGGACTCTCAACTTTCTTATAAATGAGTAAAAAAAATATTAATTTATAAATTCAGATACAGAAAAAATAACTTACCAAGTGCCTATGTTTTCCCACTTGAAGTAGAATTAAAGTACTTTAAAATGCACGTTTAGACAAAGTTTACTGAGGTTCATTTACTCCTTTGAATTAGTAAGTATAGCACACATGTAGAAAGGAATATATAATATATTGGTACATTTTAAAAAATAAAATATAAGAGACATCCACTTTTTTCCTACTCATCTCAAGAACATGATCTCTGCTATTGAAATCCTTGTGTACTTTTCTCCTGTTGCCTCCTCCTCTCCCCAGTTCCTTTCCTAGATTAATCACTCTCTTGCTTTTCTCTAGTTTTACCACATACGTGTGTATCCCTAAACAATGTACTGTATTATTTTAACCTGTATGTAAATAGGATCATACTGGTTATTTTCTGACTTGCTCCTGCAAAAACAGTATGTTCTGCGATTCATCTATATTGATACATGTAACTTCTTTAGTTCATGCATTGTCACTGCTGTTTTGCACTGTATTTATTGTAATACAGTTTATTTCACCATTTCACTATTGAAGTGCCCTGTATTTTATCATGTATATGGTAACCTTATTGGCCTCCTTATCAATAAAAATAATTTGTAGATTCTTTAGGTTTTTCTACATAGATTATTATATCATTTATAAGAAATGATAGCTTTGGTTTTTTTTTCCTTTCCAATCTATATAATGGTAACTCCCTTTTCTTGTTTTATTCAACTGGCTAGGGCCTCTGATGTTGAACAGAAGTGGTAATAAATAGCAAACTTTATCTTTTCATTGACTTCACAGGCAATGACTTGAAGTTTCACCCCTAAGTATGATGTTTGCTAGATGACAAGATTATTTTGTGAATACCGTTTACTCAGTTGAGGAAGTTTTCTTCTGTTTCTTGTTTACTCAGAGTTTTAATCATGAATGGTTGTTATATTTTATTGAATGCTTTTTCTGCATCCTTTGAGATGGTGTGTTTATTGTTTTTTTTCTTTAATCTGCTAATGTGATGAATAACATTGATACTGAAGCAATCGTGGATTATGGGAATAACTCAAACTTAGGCATGTCATTTTTCTTTATACATTACTGTATTTGAATTGCTAATATTTTGTTCAAGATTTTTGCATTGAGGTTCACAAATAAGATTACCTTATGATCAGTTTCTCCTTGTGGTTCTGTGAACTTTGTTTTTATACATTTTGAAGATGTTATTAGGCATATAGTATTATTATGTCTTTCTGGTGGATTAAATGTTTTTGTTACAATGTCATGACCCTTTTCATCTCTTTGCCTAAAATTAATTTTGTATAGGTTTAATTTAGCTAAACCAGATTTCTGGGTATTTGCGTGCAAGTATCTTTCTCCAACTTCCTTTTTTCAATGACACAAAAGGTTTTAGATTTACAAAACGTCTTTTGTAAATCACATAACTAGATTTTGTCTTTCTTATTAGTTTTACCAAGGTATAATTTACCTACACTAAAGCTCAAACATTTTAAGTGTACAGTTTGATGAATTTTGATAAGTGTATGTCATGTAACCAACTCTGCAATAAAGATATAGATCATTTCCGTCACACCAGAAAGTTCCTCGTGCCCTTTTGCAGTTTCTTTCCCTCACCTCTGGTCCCAAGAAACCACTGATCTGTTTATTTATCACAGTAGTATTGTCTTCTCTAGAATGTCATATAAATGGGAATATACAGTATGTAGCATTTGGTGTTTGATTTCTTCAATTTAACAAAATACTTTGAGATTCATCCATGTTGCAACATGTATCATTATTTCATTCATTTTCATTTGTGAATATTGTCCTGTTGTATGGATATACCACAGTTTGTTTAACCATTTTTCAGTTGATGGAATTTGGGTTGTTTCCAGTTTGGGGCTATTATGAACAAAGCTTCTGTGAACATTCACATTCAAGTGTTTGGGTGGACACGTTTTCTGTTTTTTAATTCAACCAGACAGTCTGTCTTTTGACAAGAAAATGTAGTCAATTTCTATTGTTTATTAGATTGCATTGATTATATTTGCATTTTCAGACAGAGTACTAACACATTTGTGTTTCTTTGTTTTTTTATTTGTTTTCCTTTTTTTCTTAAGGGGGAGATAATTTTAGGTTTATTTGTTTATCTTTTTAAACAGAAGTACTAGGGATTGAACCCAGGACCTTGTGCATGCTCCGCATGCACTCCACCACTGAGCTGTATCCTCCCCCTCCATTTGTATTTGTTTTGATCATCTCATTTTTTGCTTTCTATTTGCCCTCCTTTTTCTGTACTTTATTTGTTCATTACTGCCTTCATTTGAGTAGAATGAGTTTTGCTTTGTTTTTGTTTTTATAATTTCATGTTTTTTCTTCTACTAGTTTGGCAGTTGTACACACTGTTTTCTTTCAGTGCTTCCCTTAGAGATGTTAGCATTCTATTTAATTTAATGAAGTTTTAGACTACAGTGTTTTCTCTCTTCTCCCAAACAGTTCAGGAATCAGAATTCTTTCATTCTGATCATTCTTTTTCAACCTATTATGCCATTGTTGCCCAGTTTTCAGTTTTATCTTATTTTTTATATTAGACATTATTATAGTTTATGTGTAGTCAGCATTTGTTTTACATAGCCTGGTTCCTTTTAGTCCTATGTTTACTATTTTCTTTGCTCACCATCCTCTTTCATATCAGATAACTTTGCTTTTTTCTGAAGCATGTCCTTCAGAAGTTCCTTTAATTAATATTTTTGTAAATAAGCTTTCTTATTTTTTATTTGACTGAAAATGCCTTTATTTGCCCTTGTTTGTGGAGGGTAGTTTTGCTGAGTATACAGTTCTATGATCAATATAATTTTCTCTCAGTATTTTAAATCTGTCTTCTCCAGATTTCTCTTCTTCTCTTGTGAAATCAACTGTCAATCTAGTTATCACTTACTTGTAGATAATCTTCTTTTTTTCTCTGACAATCCTGAAGATCTTTTTTGATGATGGTGTTCTGTAGTTTTGCCAGGCTTTATCTGGGTGAATATTTCTTTTTATTTAGCATCCTTGGCATGCATTTGGCTTCACGAATTTGATGACTGATAGTTCTGGAAAACCTCAAATGTAATCATTTCTAATGCTGCCTTTCCCTCATTCTCTGTATTTTCCCTCATACTCGACCCTCCATAACTTTTCATCTTTTTTTTCATATTTTTATCTTTTTTCCATCTCTGTATAAGATTATGTTTAATTTCTTTATATCTATCTACCAAATCACTAATGCTCTTTTCAGTTGTATCTGATTTGGTATTGGACTCATCCAATGAATCTCTAATTGTAATTATTTTCATTTCTAGAAGTTATTTTTGGTTCTTTCTCAAATACGTCTAATAATTTTTGAAATCTTATTTTTTCATATTTTAAGATCCTGTTTCTTTCTTTAAATACATTAAACATATCTGTTTAAATTCTGTATATGATACATGCAGTATCTGCATCCTCTGAGGATTCAAATCTGCTGTTTGTTTTTTTCTCACTCTTGTTCATGGCAGCTTGCTTCCCTTTGTGTTTTGAGATTTTTGATTGTGAACTCAGTTACTTGGAATTCTATGCATGAAAATCCTTTGAAACTTAGATTTAAAGTTCATTATTCTAGACAGGCCTCAAATTTGCTTCTGCTGTGTGTTTTGGGGTACTGCCAACCTAGGACATTTTTTACTCTAAATGTTTGTGTTTGGGAGAGGATATGTAATTTCTGATCCTAAACAGTGCAAGAGTTAGCTTGGAATTTTTGGAGGAAACTTTTGCTTTTTTTAACCCCCTCTCTCATCATCAAAGACAAAGGCTTATCTTTTCTTTCATCTGCTCCTGGGGAGATTTTTTAAATTTACCCACTGAGGATTTCAACTTTCAGGGGCATGGGCCTCAACCCTCACACCCTGTGTATGCGTTAGGGCTGTCTCCTCTCCCATAGTCACCTTGCCTCTTAAAACTGCTACTAGGGATTAGCCTGTGACTCCAGGGTACATGCCAGCTCAGGGATTACTTACCTACCTCCCTGGCTTCTAATAGCTGTCATTTCCAACCTTAAACAATTGTTGTTATTTTCTTGCAGTTTAGCCATGAATTAAAAAAAAAATGCTTTTAATGCTCACCCGAGCAATTTTAGATGTTGTACATGGATTTGCTATACTTGAGCAATAGGAAGTCCTGTTAACTTGAAAGTGGAAATGTTTCCCAGAAGGGGAGCCATAATAATTTAGTTAGATCCTGTGATTTGTGGATTTTACTGAAATCAAAGGTTGACTTTGATTTTTACTTTCAAAAAAGTAGTAGTTGGTTTACATAAACATTAATGTTCATTTTTTAAGATTTCCTCTTCTTTGGCCCTCTGAAATGGAATTATAAAAGGTTTTCAGAATCAGTCACTCTCTCATTTACCTTTCAGCAAATACTTATTGAATACCTACATTTTGCTGGGCTGTTTTAGGTGCATCAGTGATTGAAACAGATGAAAAACCTACCCCTAGTGAGCTTACATTCCAATTGGAGGAGACAGACAATTAGCAACATAAGTAGGTAAAGTATATACAGTTGACCCCTGAACAACCCAGATGTTAGGAGCCTGGACCAAACCCCTCCACCCTTACTGTTGAAAATCTGTGTACTGCCATCTTTGCTTCAAAAACAAAGGAATTGATGAGTGACTCAACCCAAGGGCAGGAAGCTGAAACAGTTTGGATAGAATCAGACCTCCAACCTAAGTTCTTTTGAGTCCACATATTGTGATCTCTAATTGAACATAAATGTTTTCTCACACTTAGTTAATTTAAAGATCTATAAAGTGAAAGTACATACTGTATTTATTAGGGAAAATCTGCATATCAGTTGGCCTCCTGCATTTCAAACCTGTGTTAGTCAAAGATCAACTGTAGTATATTAAAAGGTGGTAAGTACTGTAGGGACCAATTAGGCAGGTAAAGGAGGACTGGACAATCTTATTCTTCATTTTTAAAAGAATATATTTAAGATTGTTAGGGGCCATTTCCATGAAAGTTTATGCAAAAAGTTACTTTAAACACTGCTACTACAGTATTAATTCTAACCTAAATTTGTAAATGTTAAGTTGAAAATGATGGACACGTTTGTAGATGTTCCTAAATTGGAAAAATAATTTTTTTTTAAATAATTCCTTGGTCATTCTTGAGTAAGAAAATAAATGAATAGAATATATTGACCACAATAAAACTTAAACACCAAAACTTTTTAAATCCTTCATTTATAAAAATAGCTTTAGGTGTTTAAATTTTTTTTTTTTGATTTTTAAAAAGTTAAAAAAAATAGCTTTAAACTGGAAACGATTCCTTTTTACCCATCAATTCCCACAAGGATTAAAACAAACAAAATACTAACAACTAAATACCAAAGGCAGCTAAATATGCGTTATACTTAACTCACTCTGGCTGGTTCTGAAAGTCCCAATTGGTGAAGTTATAAAAGGCCATTGATTTCTTTAGTGTGAAAACTGACAACCAGGGCAGAAGTAACCAGAAAGGAACAAAGCGAGCAGGGGAGACCTTTGAAGGCAGCGGCAGTGGACACCAGGGTGAGAAGCAGCAGGCACTGTTTTAAAAGGAGCACCGTTAATCCGGAGACGAAAGCGCTGCAGACCAAGGGCAGAGGCCCGTTTGCAGCTGAGTTCCCACAAGGGCAGGGCCATGCTCTGTGGCAAGCACATCAGCTGAGGGACAGAGAGTCCGTTGTCACACGATTGTAGTGGCTACCTGCAGGAAGTAGGGTGTCTGGGTTAGTGTCCTGACACCAGTGATGTTATCCATCCCATCTGTACAGGTATCAAGGAAGGGTTCAGAATAGTAAGAGTTATTACAGAAGGTTATGCATGAGTGAGTTTTCTATCATTCAGGCATCATCCAAGAGTTTCAAGTTTTAATGTTTATGCTGAGACTTTTTTAAGAGTCAAAAATTGAGGACAGCAGAGTATCTTATCTAATTTTAAGGGACAAAAAAACTTCTCACAGCTAGAAGACAGCCATCTATGTGCTAGGAAGAAGTCATCACCAGACACCTAATTGACAGAGCCAGTGAGAAATAAATGTTTCTTATTAAGGCTAAAGGAAAAAAAAAAAACTTTTAAAAAATGTGGATCAGTTTAATGGTTTTTCTCACTGTAAGAAGTAACAGATGTTTATTGGGAAAAGATTAAGAACATCTTTTTTTTTTTTTTAATCACCCATACCCAAGAGAAAGCAGCTGTTAATACTGTTATGGATCTGCAGCTCCCAAGCTATATGCCAAGGTGCGCTGGGGCAGCATAGCAAATTCATGAGGTTGCCACAGGCTATCTTCCGTCATCAAGGGAAATACATCTTGTCCAACACCATGTTGGAGGTAATTCACATGTCCCATATTAGATTGTACTACGTTCCTCTGATGGTATCATGTCTTGGCAAAAGCAGGTTTTCAGAGATTGTTGAGTTTTTAATGGTGAAAAGTGAGTGCCATGTGAAAACCAGTGTGAAAGAGGAAGTGAGGATAGCAGTGTCCAATCTGATTCCAAGATCTGAAGTTATGCATTGCCCAACGGGTACACACATTCTGTTGATAAGTTATTGGGAGGTTATTTAAGAAAGGAAGAGATAGTACTTTTCTTTTAATTGATGTGTGTTTTTTTTCCAAATAACTACTAAGACATTAGGGTGTAAATACTTACTGAATTGTTTGGGTGTAGCTACTGAACAAACAGCACGGTTTGATACCTCCTTGGGCCTGGAGGCACTGTTAAAAAATTACTGAGATTCTAAGAGCTTCCAGAATCATTTGGGAACCTCTAATATATGTCCTTCCAGTCTTTTCCCTATATATAGCATACATATTTTTGAAATTTTTTTTTCACTTAACAATATCTGGTGGAAATCTTTATGTTTCAATTAATATAGGTCTGCATCATTATTTTAAAATTTTAATGTCATAATAGTTTTCTGTAGTTTGACTTCATTATTTTATTACCCAATTCCCTAATGTTAGAAGTTAGCAGAACTTTACTTTTGTAATCAGTGGTGTGGTCAACCTCTTTGCATATCTTCTTTGTTTATGTATCCAATGATTTCCGTAGGCTAGATTCCTAGAAAGCAATTTGCTGGGTCGAAGAATATGTACTTTTTTATACTTTGCTATTCAGAGAGAGAGGGAGCGAGAACGTCAAATTGCCCTTTCAAAGAGATTGTGCCAATTTCAATCTACGAACAGTTTATAAGAACACCCCAGTTTAAAGAAGTGAAGCATTGGAGAACTCCCAACCATCGGAACTTAGATTTGTGAATTGGTCAAGGGTATTCCTCTTCCCCAGCCATTAAGTAAAGTTAGTGCCAGTGAAAAACTGGGGTAAGTGCCTGCTTGCCCAGAGCACTTGGGAGCCTTTCAGGCTGCAGTCTTCAGCTGAAGTCAGAGGTAGCTGATGGCAACATCCAAGCAGACACCCACTTAGAGAACAGAAAAGCCATTTGTCAGGTGACTTCTTTAGCTTTTGGTTCACTAACTAGTTTTTCAAAATGACGTCGTGATCTCCAGAAAGTCATACTACGCTGCATGACTTTCACCCTGCCTCCATGGGAAAGAGGCAGATGTCCAAACGAGAAGTTGACATCAGGAATTTTCTTTTGAGTGGACAGATTTCAGAGTACTCTTGAGGGTCAAATGGGATCCTTCCTGTTCCATGGTCTGTCTACAACTACATATGTATCGCATTTTGAACTACATTCAATTTAGACAAATGAGCTGGTATTTTCAATTATAAGTTGCCAAAGAAAAAAGTATATGTCTGTAGGCTCTGATCGTGGAGGCAGAAAGATATGTGGTACATTTTGGAAATAATTCTATTTTAAATAACCTCTGGAGCCCTGCAGCTCTCTGGGAAACTAAGCCTTATAGAAAGATTCATTCCCAAAACAGCATGAATGGCTAAGATTTCTTTGTAATTCACATGATGCTAATGTGTCTTACTCTTTTTAAGATGAAGAAAACATCCACTTTGGATCTTGGTTTAAAATTTTTTTCCTAAACAATTTTATAAGCACTGCTATTAAACTAGCAATCTGAAGCCATTTTTTAAAAAATTAGTGCTTAGGTAACAGATTCTAAAAAAGTGACTGAATTCTTTTAGACATTCACATTTCACTCTTTTCAAATAGAAGTAAAAATTCGTGGGACAACATATGAAGTAAGATGATCCTACTTAATGCAGAAATTTTGATACAGAAAAATTAAATCTGTGTTATAAACACTCATCACTTCATTGCCTGTACAGGATGCCTTCAAGACATACCACCAAGAAGCTATTTTTCACTTAATATCAGAAGTAAAAAGACCACTATTGTATGTTTATCTAACAGTGGAAGGATGGAGGACCTTCCCCTCTTTGTGTTGATGGAGAATATCTGACCTGTTGGAAGCGTCCATGTGACTCCACTGCTCCAAGTTACTTCCTTTTAAATCCCTACTAGAGAATTCTCCCAGAGTCTGGTTTGTATGTACATGTCACCTTAGGGAAGTTGGTTGTATTCAGAGAGAGATGAATTTCCGCCTTTGTTTGTGACCTGTCTGGTTAGGAAAAATAAGCTTTTCAGAAATTTAGGAGAATTTGAAGGCCATATCAGTCAGTTGTTCTGTACTTGACCAGCATTGTTCTCTTTTGTTATTTTTGAAAAACCAACATCAGTGATGTGTGCACAGTTCCTTAACCCTTCAGGTTGTAAGTACAGAATGTCATGATCATTCTTTGCTTTCTTGTCCATAGGAAATGAAAATAAATACATGTTAATGGACAGATCTCTGGTGTCTGAATTTTTCGAGATAACCAGAAACGTTATTTCTTTGAACCCCACAGCATTTTTATCAGGTCTTTATCAAATTAATACATTATCTGATGGATAAGGGCACAAGTAACTTAAATAAATTCAGTCCTTAACACTCATTCATTCATTCAACAAACATTTATGGAACGCCACCAATTCTGGGCCCCACAGATGAGCAAGATAGATATGGTCACTGCCCTTAAGAAGTTTGTGATTGAATCGGGAAGCCTTCAAGAAAGCCAGTGGCTGAAAATCAGTGAAGAGGTGCTATAGTGAAGATTCAGGACATCTTTGGAACAGTCCTTGGCCTCAGAGAAACTTCCCAAAGGAGCTCCTGGCTGGTCTGAATCTTAAAGGATGAGTAGAAGTCAGAGTACTTCTCCTGTGAAATCCAAGTAGATTATGTTCATTTGGCCAGGTGCTCTACTTCTTCCAGTGCACATTTTCAGACCTGCAACTGACACCCAGAAGCTAGTTGTACCATTGCCTCATGGTCCACTAACCACTATTGGATTTTCATCTGTTATATTTAGCATAGAAAGGAGAGATTTTAAACATTTTTTTTTTAAGAATAATGCCAGTTGATGATACTAGGGCCATGCTACCTAGATGTAGCTTGATTGATTTTTGAGTCGGCCTTTGAATGACTTTTTAATCAGTTATATAACTGTGCCTAATCATGATACTTTATTTACATATGTAAATAAGCACTGTGTACTTTATTGTTTATATTTATTTAAATAAATTCAGAAGTTAGTCATCTGTGATTTGGGGCAAATATGAGTGGTTCTCCCATTGGTCAGATTTGGTTAGCAGTAGCTCTAATTTACCTATTAGAGATTAAATATTTAATGTTTATGGAATGCATGTGTTTCATTAGAAATATCATTATTATGGTTGTTCATATGATTTGCAAATCATTAGTGCTAACCATAGAGGAATACAACTAGAGAAAAGATAACATTTTCACACAAATCATGACTTAGATAGCCTTAACTTCTTTTAATCACAAATTTTTATTGCAGAGTGTTTTGGGTCACAGTTCCTCAAAAATATCTATTTTGCTTCCTCCCAGTTAGGACCATCCCATTGCCAAAGGGTTGTAGGATAATTTGGCCTCTGCTGGTGAGAGCCTGGGAGGAGAAATCCCTCCCTAAGGACCAGTGAGTGGTTTGATTTAAGACTCTAATGTAGATGTTTTCTCCATGGGGCTCCTTTGTCTCAAGAAAGACCAAGTTTGAAGAACTCTAGTCTGGCTAAAAATTGGGTGGCATTTTTGGAATGCTGCACAGAAGTTTCTAGTGAAGAGGTGGTGTTTGTCTTAGGTATACTGACACTATGTTTTTGAAAACTTGGCAGTACAAAATTCCCATTTGGTTTATTTTTAGCTTGAGTCTACTCCACTAGTAAAAATAAAGCTATTTTTGTAAGTGCTACTTCTAGTACTTACATCTACATTTTCAAAGAATTCACAGAAGACAGTCCTTAACTGTGTGCAGTGCCCAGATTGTTGCAGAATTGTGTTTTGAATAAATCTTTTCATGATGGCTGCATTTCAGCTGTACTACAGGGTTCAGCTCACATGATTCCTCCCCCCACCACACACTCACACACACACACACACAGCTCATGGCCCCGTACCTAAAGTACTTAACTTATTTCTTTTGTGTATTTGTCCAGCGTGTGTGTGCTGACTGTCCTTTATGCATTGTCTGCAGCCTTGTGCGTGTGCACAGACACTGAATAAATCTCTGTGATGACGGGTCCCCTTAAGAGATGACGGATAGCTCTTTTAGGGAGTTGTGGGTTTCTATGGCAACTCCGCTTCTAAAACTTTGAATTTTATCCACATATATTTTGCAGACACCGAAAACAAGCTTATGTTTAATTTAGAGAAGCTTTGAGTTTTGAAGAAGAGGAAACTGTAGTTCATCAGCAGATGTCAAGAGCACTCCCAGTTTGAAAGCTCCTTGAGAGCAATCAGGATTCTTTTTGTGCTTGACACTTAACTGAAGACCAACGTACCTTGTGGATAACCTTTTACTGTCATTTTTTCATTGCAAATACATATACAATTTGACAAAACTAAAAAGGGACCAAGTAGGCACTGTGTGTGTATTTTCGGTCTGTCCCCCTCTCTTCCCAGTTTTGGACATTATAATGTACATTGAATTGAATTTGCTTTCACCATCCATTTCTTTTTCTCTGTGTTGCTACAGTATATATGGGTTCTCAGCTACCAGCTACATCTGATGTAGAGAAAATAGCTTATGCCCCTCTTTTGAGAGGAGGGCCGTCTCTGATTCAACGCTTTGTCTTTGTTAGCAGTTGGGATTCTGGAAGAGCTATGGCTGTATTCTTGGGAGATAAAATACCTGTATAAGGACCATTTCCTAATTTTGTAGGATAATTCAAGACAGAGTAATTTGTGATCTATGAGGTCTGGGTATATGAGCGTTAGTTTGCTTTTAGTTGTCTTGCTTTGTTCTTGGGGTGTTTTGTTTCTTTCTTAATACTTTTGTGTATTTTCATTCTTTTCCCTTTCTTTCTGAAACACAGATTCAGTTTTCTTAAAATCAAATCAGCTGTGTGGCTGGTGCTGTCTGCCTTTCCCGCATGTGTTAATTGTCCTGTGGCTTATTTTGTTTACTGTTTTTGCAGACCTGATTTGCCATGGTCCTTGCCTTTCCTTCTACTAGACCATGTAGTTGATTTCCCAGTGGGGAAAAGTCTGCCTTTTCACTGGGTAATTAGGTATCTCATTTCAAAAGGACCAAGTTTCTCTGAGATGACTTTGTCACACTCTAAATGTCTGCTTTAGAGGATGAGAGCCCATTTAGCTACATGCTCATCCATGTGGTAGAAGAAACGCATGGTTAGTCACCATGGAAATTCTGAAGTATTTGAAGGGCAGAAGATGGTTAATTAGACCGTTTATGCTCAGCTATTGAGAGATTATGAGTTCGTTTATAATGATAAGAAACCAAAGTAAGAGATAATATTTTTTTGGCCCCATGAGGAAGTAGTAGTGTTGTTTATTCCTAAAGTGTATTTTCACTTGCAGGAAGAGGACTCTGTGGCACTTTACCTTTAATAATTTTTGCACAATCTCTTGCTCAGCAAGCAGGCACACCCCTAAAAAGCACAGAGTGTAGCCTGAGTTCTACAGTCTCACTGTTGTTACCTTCCCAGGATATTGGAAGAGAATAAATGCTAGACTCTTCGCTGAAGGTGTAGGGTGGAGGTAAGATCGCCCCTCAGCAGGGTCCCTCCATTCACTGGGCTTCTGGGTCTTCCCGCATCCCCCAGCCCAACCACCCATCTCTTGTCACTACACACCCTTATCCACGCCCTTGATCCCATGCAACCCTGTCTCAAAGCCACAGTCTTCCTCTACATCCTTTTTCTGTCTTGGCCTCTTTAATGATGTCCTTTCTTTCTCCATCAGTCACAACCATGCGGCTTCACCTTTCAATCCAGGCTCCAGGTCTACCCATGCCTTGCCCCTCATCCCCTCACCCCCGGTTTTCTTCCTGTGGGGCACATCTAAGCAAAGTGACTGGAAGTATTTATTCCAAAAGGACAGAGAATGACCATTTAATATTCTCAGAGCGTCTGTGCACCAAGTCGTTTCAGAGTTCTATTTTGCATCAAACTTGATGTGAACCAAAGGTCTTAGCAGTTAAAAAAATACGTATGTGTTAATATTTTCTGCTGTTGTGTACAACTCCGATGGCCTGGCTCCTGCGTTACCTCTTCAGCTCCATCTTGCTCCAGGCTCACCCTCCCTGACTGTTCTCCATCTGGGGACAGTTTTTAAATGTGTCATAGTCCATCCTTCCACTTGGCCACTCCATACGCTCCCTCTGTCTGACAGGTTTCTCCATCCCTTATCCCAATAGCGCCAGTGTCCCTTTTTCAGAGGGGCCTCACCTCCCCCTCATCTAACCTAGGTCCCCTGTTATGGTACCAAGGTACCATGTGCCTTTTCAACAGAGCACTTATTACAGTTACAGTCTTATCTTTATTAGCGTGGTTATTTCATTAATATCTGTTTCCACCCTTAATCTCTAAGCTCCTACAGGGAGGGAGCTCCTTATCTCCCTGTTTCCAGTGACCAGCACAGGAATGGACACCTACTAGGTTTTCAATAAATACTGTTGAGTGACCATCTGTACATATCTATGGGGGCCCACCCAATGGCAATTAGCTCCTTTCTTGCTAACTCAAACCCGAGTTGGGTGAAGTATTTATACTCTTCCAGCTGCTCTAGGGTAGCTGGCCCCGGCCCAGCCCCAGTCCCTGATCCAGGGGGTGAATTTTGTGTAAATCTAAGCAAATCAAAATGGACAGAAAGCTGGGAAGAACCTAGCTCCTAGATGATGTTGTTGAGCTGCTATATAAACCAGCATCCTGGGACAGCTCTGCTGTATCCAGGCAACTCTATTGTGGGAGATAATCAATCCTCTTATTTGTTTAGGTCAATTTAGAGTTTTCTGTATGTGAAAATATCCTGATACAGAATGTCATGAGCGAGTGAACCCATGAATAATGAACAAATTAATCTCGCATCTTCACCAGTCCCTTTGTAATTCAGTTTCCTCTGTCTTCATTTCTATGACGAGTTGCTCATGAAGATGTCAGCCAGCACCGAGCCCAATGCTGAACCCCAAATAACCCCTCTATGTTTAGAAGAGGGTTTCCTTTCACTCAGTGCCCCATACCCTGAACTTGAACTCATGTTCTCCTTCACCTCTCACCCTTTGGCTCCACACTTGGTTCATCACTTTTGGGGACGAGCTCCTCTCTAAAGAGATTGAGAGTCAGGTTAAGTCCTACCCAGTGGTTTCCTGTTTGTGAGCCTTGAAGCTCTTGAAGAGTGCGGGCAGGTCTGACAGAACCTGTAGGTGTTTTCAGACGCTGAGCTGATTCATCTCCTTCGATAGTTAATTCTCCCCAGCTACTGTACCGTCTCTTCTCTCTGGATGCTGCACAGCTTCTCTCTGGATGGGGATGAGGTTCTCGAGAACTGCCCATTCCATGCATCCGGCATCTTTTCTGGGATGGGGCAAGTTGCATTTGAGCCCCCTCGCCCCCCTTCTCCACTGTTACGAAACAGTTTCCACACTGGAGAGTTCTGTCTGTTTTGTAGTTGTTTGTTATTGCTGTTGTTGCTAAGGCAGAGCTTTATTTATTTTTTTTTTTAATATATATATTTTATTGAAGTATAGTCAGTTTACAATGTGTCAGTTTCTGGTGTACAGCACAATGCTTCAGTCATAAAGGAACATACATATATTCATTTTCATATTCTTTTTCACCACAAGTTACTACAAGATACAGAATATAGTTCCCTGTGCTATACAGTACAAACTTGTTGTTTAGCTATTTTATATATATTAAGTAGTATCTGCAAATCTCAAACTCCCGATTTATCCCTTCCCAGCCCCTTCCTGCCCTGGTAACCATAAGTTTGTTTTCTATGTGTGAGTCTGTTTCTGTTTTGTAAATAAGTTCATTTGCCTTTTTTTTTTTTTTTTTTTTTAGATTCCACATATAAATGATCTCATGTGGTATTTTTCTTTCACTTTTTGGCTTACTTCACTTAGAATGACAATCTCCAGGTCCATCCATGTTGCTGCCAATGGCATTATTTTATTCTTTTTTATGGCTGGGTAGTATTCTGTTGTATAAATATACTGCAGCTTCTTTATCGAGCACTCCATTGATGGACATTTAGGTTGTTTCCATGTCTTAGCTGTCGTAAATAGCGTGAGGTGGAGCTTTAAATGATCCTCGTGAATCGGCTGCCTTTCTTTTTCGCAGACCTCCATCATAACCGAAGAAATGCGGAGTCTTAAATACATATCACCCAAAGAGCCTACTTGTTTGGTAGCAGTGACTTCAGTGTTCTCTCATGACTTGATCTCCCAGGACTGTGGCAACAGAGACTAGGCAATCACCCACTTTTGTAAAACGTCTTCCTGGTATTAGGCCATGGAAGGTGGGCAGCTAGGTAACTGATCTGTGAGAGCATTACTTTTGGCCATGCCACATGAAAAAAGTACTGCATTCGTACTGTTTTTTTAAACCCAGCTAGGAATGATCCACTTTGGCCCACCACCCTAGGCAAGTCACACACTCTCCAAGATTCAGAAGATAATCCTCACTGCCTCAAAAGGTTGTTATGAGAGTCGAGGAAGGTGTCCCACGGAAGGGCTGTATAAAAGGATTCGCATTATAAGGCTATCGAGACAAACCCTTGTGAAGTATCTTTCGACCCAGTTCAGCACCTACCTCGGCTTCCCTCCCTACCCTCAAGGAGATGCAGAAGCAGGTCATCAGCGTGGCTTCACATACAAGGGGGATTAGTTACCCTGGAACCTTTAGAGTCACCTGTTTCTTTTGATAGCAGAACTCTCCTGCTGACCTCTGAATTGGATGGGTTTTTTTTAACCTTGGTGATTTATATTGAAATATATATATATTTTTCTTGGATTTAATGATAAGGCAACTTCATTGTTATCCGAGAGAATAGCATCATACAATTTTGACAGCTCCACCACGTCTTGTTTTGCTTTGGTCAGCCAGCATTTTTGCACACCTACTGCATTGTTCTAGATAAAACAGACAAACATTCCTGCCCTCTTGGATTTTATATTCTGCTGGAGGAAAACAGAAAAAAAGCAGTAAGCAAATAAGCAAATTATAGTATGTTTGGAGATAGATGATAATTGCTATAAAAAAAAAATAGAGCAGGGTAAGAGGAGTGTCATTTTGGGGATAGGGAGAGGTTGCATTTTAAGTTAGGTAGTCACAGAAGGCCTCCTGTATTTCTAGTCTTTTGTTGTTGTTCTTACAGAATGTTGTAATGATTTAATATTGCAAATGAATCGTCTGCATAAATTAAGTATTGCCTGAAATGAAAGGTGTGCAGCTGAAGGCTAAATCTGATTGCAAAATGCTTGAGAAAGTTGTGGGAAAGTGCACTAGCCCTTGTCTGGAATTCTCAGGTTATCTCAGGGTAGCTGCTTTTTCCAAAAACAGTGTTTATTTTATATAGCCTTCTAATGGAGCAAATCTCTGACACCTACTGCCATGTGTTTTTGGTTAAACGTAGCTAGCCGTCTTTCCTACAAAACCAAGAGGCTCATCCAAAATACTTCCCTTCAGAAGTTCTAAGAAGGCTTGCCTGGTTGGCTTTCCAGCCCATAACCATGATAGATTTTTGCAACCATCCTGGTTGAGCCACGTGGGAAAACCCTAATGTTGTGGATAATTCTCCCCTTTAAACACATGTTTTGTGTTTTGGTGGTGGTGGTTTGGGGCTGTTGTGTCTTAGGCATGGAGCTTATCATATCCATACAAGTTACAGATCACAGACAGCCCTGCCCAGAATAGCACTGTTTGTATCATCTCCTTGCACAGAGCTCCTTCTCCCCACGTCTGCTGTGTGACCTGGAGCGTAGATGAGCCTCCTTCAAGGTTCAGGGTTTTGTGTATGTGCACCCGCTCCCAGGCCAGCTTGTCTGCCCTGCCCTTGGCTATGTGCTGCCTTGTTTTTTTCCCGGAAAGTAGTGGGAGGGGCTGGCATGGGGCCCCTCCCATTGAGCCTCTAGTGCTGAGGCTTTCGGGTGGATCTCCCTCAGGGGGCAGGACCATGTCAGGATCACACTTGCTTTGCCTTCTGTCTAGTACCAACCAGGATGGTGATCTTCAAGAGGGAAACTGAAAGGAATATGAAAATGAATATATGTATGTATATGCGTGACTGGGACATTGTGCTGTACACCAGAAATTGACACATTGTAACTGACTGTACTTCAATTAAAAAAAAGAAGAAAAGGGAAAAAAAATAGGAAAAGAGGAAAACTGGAGCTCAGGCCATCGGAGTGATTGTGTTTTGAGGGCTGGCCGATGTCCTTTCATTTCTCTTCTGTTGTCCCCCATTACTCATAGATTCAGAGGATTTAGTGATCCGTGGGAACAAAGCTTAGAGAGCGGGTCATCCAGAGGGGATGGGCAGCTACCCTGGCTCATGGCAAGATCTGAATCTGCCACTCATGTTCTGAATTGTGCAGTGCCCTTCTGTCACCTAGGACGGAGTGACCTTGAGAAAGTCACATACTCTCTCTAAGCCTCAGTTTCCTCAGCTGTAAAAGGGGAAGATTCATTTCCAAATGACTTCAAGATTGCTTCCATGGCTAACATTCTCAAGGATGATATTGACTGTCCTTCTAAGAGTTAGCCTTTTTGACATGGTTGGGCTTTTCCATCCCTTCACACTTTATCCTTACCTAATTCTCCCCATGAATTCGTTTTATTCATTATTCATGTGGAATACTGTGTCCGCATTGGTATCCCTGAGCAGGGAGTTGGGCTGTTGAGAAAAACATGTTGTAGCCCAAAGTCTCTATTTTAAACGAAACAAGAGAATGGAATTCCATATTCTTTTTAGGTTGTATAGGCTCCATTGACCACAGTCAAAATAGATCTATATCTAAGCAGTAGAAAGGTAATATATGGTGAATTTTCTCATATTGTGAATCCTAATACAAAAACAGTTACAGCACTTACACACAACTTGCATACTCTGCACCATAAGTTTTTCAAAATTTGTCATACAAACCTTGAGGAAAATATACTCCAATGGTTAAGAAAGCATTATTTTCTCTAAATTCTGAAACACAGAGCATGTTTCATTTTCTGAATGCCTTGTGGCTGGGAATTTTGAAATGATAGATTCATGGTCTAATAATAAAGTTTCACAATAAGCATATCAACATGAAGGGAGATTGGTATAAATACGTTAACGCACCTGGATTTTAAAAGTAAATCCTGTGTCAGATTGCTGTTCACATAATTGCCACAATCTAAAATTTATCTATCAGTATCTCATTTCTAATTGTTATCAGTGTGATAAACTTTCTTCTTTATAATATATAGTGTAATTTACTTCAGAATAATAAATGAAGATGTAGTATTAAACTCATTTTAAATTGTAGGAATCAGATATTCCTACTGCTTATTTATTCAGAATATGTTACCCAACAAGGCCTTATGTAATTTATTTTGAAGAATAGACCCTTAGGAATAGGATTATTCCTATTTAATTAGAAAAGAATCTTTATCTTAGAGGTACAGTGGCCCAAAGCCATATAATATATGAGTGACTAGAACTAGTAGTTACTGCTTTGATATATAGTTCACGTCCTTGGTTATGAATTGACACCAATATCTTATGTGAAATGCCCAGACTCCAGAAAATTATATAATTTAGATATATCCTTAATAAAGATAACCTATTTCTCAAAGAATATTGGAACCAATTCCTCCATTTTTATATTGGCACATTCTTAATTGCGCATGTATTGATGAGATTCCATCGTATTTTTAAAGAGTTCCAGGAAGGAAGATTTCATAATTTCTCTCATTAATCCACTCCACTCCACTATTTAACTAGATCTGATGCCAGAACACTCTTTCTTGTCTGGCTTAAATTTTTTGTGCTGTAGCTTAAGTCTGTTTTCTCTCATTCTGTCTGAGATATTAAAAGCAACTAATCACCATTATCCATAACAATATTCATAAAGTTCTTCATGTATTTGAAATGTTAGCTCTATAACTGACAGCAAACATAACTATCCTAAATATCAGTAAATTTTAAAATAGCAGAGACTAGCTATAATAAATGTAGATGACATAGTAGTATTTAATTTTGATGAATGAATAATACTTTTAACTAATGTGGCTTAAGAAGACTAAATGAAAAGCATTCATCTATTAACTCATTCACTTAAACATTTATTAGGCACCTACTTTGTGATGTTGTGCTATGTTCAAAAGTACCAAAAAAAAAAAAAAAGATAAATCATAGAGTCCAGATGATTTCAAGGCAAGAGATTTTTTAAAAGTAGAACTTATTAGGTATATTTCTTAGCAATGTGAGGGTGGAATAGCATAATTTACAAGGATAACTCTATGTCCTATCTAATGACCCTGTAGTGTTTATAACCACATTTGGAGGTGGGGCTGGAAAAAAGTCTAATGATTAGAACATTCCGTTTTATTTGTATAGCTGGCCCATTACTAAAATGTGTAGTAGGCATCACAATTCTACTGTGCATGGTCCTTGAGCCCCTCACCTGGAAGCCCCTTCATTTCAGCGTTAATGTTAAAGAGGTACCTATGTCTTCCTGTGTGTATCTGGACATATGTGAGCATCAGTCAGTGTAGGACTACAAAAGGTTTATCCCTGGAAATAAATTACAGAGTCATGCAGCATGAAAATGATATGCCAGGGAATGCAGAACACAGGGCTACCTTCTGCCTCCTTTCTTTATCACAGACAGCAGAGGCACAAAGGAGAAAGAGATTTATTCTGAAGCCATTTGACGCTGACCAAGCAGTTTATAACAGATGAAATGCTGATTTATGGCTGCGAAGAAAATAATGGGTGTTCTTGCTAAAATGCCATTAATAGCTTTACTGTTTAAAGAGCAAATTATATTCAGCAATTTGTTAGTCCTCTTTTGAGGCAAAGTTGAAGTAATTCAGTGTAGGCTTTCAGCAGAAAAAGGACAAAGTAATTAGCAAATTGTAAAAGAATTCATTCATCAAGGTTGGCTGGTAGTTGAATCCTCTGAACTATAAATACATGGAAAACATTGCATTTAAGAAATATAGGATAATACAAGTATTTGTTTTAGGATAGAAAAGCCATAAGAAAGTTGGTGTTGGAGTTCTCAGTGGAGTTAAGAGCACTACTGGTGGTGCCTACTATAGGGTGAGATTGTGCTAGTCATTGAAGGGAAGGCAAAGATGAAAAAAAATCATCCCTGCCCTTAAGGATCTTACTGTCTGATGACAGGAATAGATAATTCAAAATTAATTAAAATATATAACAGGAAAGGATCAGTATTACAAGAAAGGTACAGATGAAGTGGTTCCAAGGAGGCAGAAATAACTTTTAGAAGGTGGTATGGAGGTCAGTTTTAACCAATGCCTGAGATTTCTGTAGCCACATTTTGGGTTATAAAGCAGTTCCAGACTGAAGGAATGCCCTAAAAGTGGAAAGATCTGGACTAATGAAGATTGGTAGGCTCGCTGATGCCTAAGTTGTTGTAGGGGGACCATAAATTCCAGTTTTCCTAGGATGGTCCCTGGGTTGACCTGTTGTCCCAGTGTAATTATTAACAGCACCCTCTTCCACTCTACACCCAGCCAGGTTTGTGCCCAGTAGGAACCCTAGGCATGCCCATTCCAGCAAGACATGGAGGTCCTCCACTGAGCAGCGTTGGCTCAAGGATTTCCCATTGGCACGGCTGAACCTTTCTTGGAACCATGCTGCACTCGAAGATGCTTTCCAATCCCCGCCCTCCTCCTCTCCTTCCCACGGGCCACACTGACATCTTGGTCTGCAGGCTTTCCCTGTCTACTCCTCTCCCCTCCCCAAGAAATCCCTTGCCTATCTAATCCCATGTTAGTGTCTGCTTCTCGGTGACGTGAACTCATGCAAGGGCCCTAGATATAATGGCCGCTGAAATGTGACGAGCGTGACTGAGGAACTTTTAACTTTATTCAATCTAAATTTGAATGGTCACCTGTGGCGAGTGGCTACCATTTAGAAATATCACCTAAATCTCAAAGTACTAAGTAATTAATAATCACTGCAGAGTTAGAGTTTATGCTTTGATTCACAAATGCCTGCTCTACTATATGACTTACTTGTAAGGAAGCCAGTGGGTTGGCTGGAGGAGCGCTGTCATCAGGGATAACCACAGAGAAGTCTGTGATCCTAATCAGACCCCTGTGAGGTGATCATAGCAGGAAGAAAGGAAGGAGGGAGAGGCTGAATATTTCCACTAACCCTGCAACGAGAAAAGCGCTTTAGGCTTGAAAGAGAGTGATCACGTCATGGTTTCTGCAAGTAGCTAATAGGTGGTGAAGACCTACCGTTTAACAGCAGCTGGACTGTCTGTTGTCCCTTCCCCAGGCCAAAAGAGAGGACGTATTGCAATGCCTGCTATTATGTTTGCCTACAAATAAGAGCCAGAATAGCACTGCTAGTAGATAAGGTCAGAGCTGAGGAGTCCCAGTAGTTCAAGGAGAGCACTAATTGGAACTCTGAGGGATGTATGAGAAGGAAAGGAGCAGATTTCTTGATATTTGTAAGGGCAGGATAAAAAGACATTCATGTGCCTGTAGATCCAGAAAGAAGACTTCGGAGACACTATTCTTTCCCTCCTCCCCATCCCCTTGCCCTGCTCCTGCTCAGGGGATGGGAGGAGCTGGCATTTTTAGTTCTAGGATGTACCCCTTTGGATGGGGAGTTTGTTCTGGGCTCACCACAGGCTACTCCCACATCATGGACTCACCAGCTGAGATTTTTGATGCAGTTGAAACTCCAGGTGTCTCCACTGTTAAGTAATCTGTACAAATTGAGTTCTTTCTCTCAAGAGATACAACAAAGGTGGTAAATGTGTAGCATGGGAGAAAGAGGAGGGACTTGGAGTCCATCCAGAGAGCAGATCATAGCTCTGTTACTTGCTAGATCTGTGACCAGCGCTAGTTATTTTAACTGCAGTATGCTTATCTGTAAAATGGGAGCACTGCTATTTTCTGCATTATTTAGAGGATTGCATGAGTAAACATGAGCCTTTTATATGCAGGTGCTGGAAAGATGTTAGTTCTGTGCCCGCATATCTCTAGCCTTCCAATTCTCTTAAGTACCCATTCGTTATTGTTCCAAAACCCATCACCTGGGGCTCTCAACTCTGCTGAACCTCGACTCCCAAATCTTCCGTGTTCATCACTCCTACCTACTCAGCCTTGCGGGAGCAACCTGCGGCCGTCTCTTTTCCCTTTCTTGCTGTGACTGCCTTACTTCCTTTCCTGAATGTTTCTGAGGTCAGAGCCTTCCTGTTCTTCACACTTTTGGTTCCTCGTCTATAAATGAAGAGGGTGACTTGGGGAGCTCAAGACCCTTCCAGCTCCAGCACTTGGTAGATTTCTGTCTATAAGACCACCACCTGATTTTATTCCTTTTTAAAAAAACATTTATTAGTTTTTAGCTTTATCAAAAAAAACACATTTTTATTAAAGATGTTTTCAAAAAGAAGCAGATAAGGAAGAAATTAAAGCACTCATGCTATTACCATCCCTAGAAACTCATGTGTGCATCCTTACTATATCTTACAATCCTGAGTGTGTGTGTGTGTGTGTGTGTGTGTGTGTGTGTGTAAGACAGAAACCTAATCATTCTCACTTTTTGGTAACATCCTTCCTAAATATCATAATTTCTTGAATATTTTTCGATGTCACTAAATATTCCTCGGCAGCATCACTTCAGATGTCTGTCTAGAATGCCATGTATGAATGTATTCTGATTTATTATTGGACATTGAGGCTGTTTCTGCTTTTTTCCCCGCTATTAAAATCAAGGTAGAACATTATAGAAAGAACAGCAAATAGCATCCTCATGCATATAACTTTTCACATATCCTTGAAAAGGAATTACCAGATCAAAAACATGCACATTTTTAAGGGTTTTGGTACATATTGTCAAGTTACCCTATTAAAACGATGGATCTATTTTCTCCTCCCATTAGGGCACATGAGGCTTGGACCTCCTGGTTCCTGTTGGGACCAGTGGTCCTACTTGAGAAAAAAATAGTGAAAGAAAGAGAGAGAGGGAAAAAATAGCCCCCTTTCCTACTCATGTGTGGATCTAGTTCCAAGTCTATGTTTTTAAATTCTCCTTGAAGAGGGCGTCTCCCTGGCTCGAGTGAGATTCTTATTTATTGGCTGCCAGCTTCCTCTGCCTCCTCTAAATTTCCACCTTTAAATCAACGTGCTGTTCTTTTGAAGTGTTGACCCTCTGGGAAAAGCCTTCCTGCACCTCTGTCTCATCAAACTGGAGACTCTCATCTGAGTCTCTTTCTTTAATCTCATCTCATTTCGCAACAGTATTTTTCTCTTTTCTCAGTTATTGGCCTTTTGATTTACTGCTTTAATTTGGCATGTAGGTTCTCTGTATCACTGTTTTGGATAATTCATGCCGGTCTAGATTGAATATTCAGTAAAAATTTTTTGAAACATTGTTTTGTGAAAACAGTCTTAACCGAGTCAAAGGATTAACCATTATATTTACTTGGCAGAAATGCAGAGGTGAAAAGCCGGGCACTTGTGGGAACTCTGCAACCTGAGTCTTGGCATTCCAAGTGCTCCGGAGAAAACTGCCTGTTTTCTTATCCAACAGGATAAGGATGAGCACAATTTTAATTTTTTTTTCTAATCGACTCTGTGGGATGCAGTTTGTGGCTTCGGTAGGTTAACCGTACCACGTTTCATAATGTTGTGAGGATGTGAATTCAGAGGCTCCGTAGAGGAAGAGTCTGTGGGTCAGAGAACCCACCCACCTCTCACCCGGCATCCAGGACCTGGGGAGCAGCTGGAGAGAGAAACGCTGCTCTCCTCGGGTCCTGTTTCAGCGACTTGTGGGAAGGCTTCTGGTGGAGTGATGTGACAAGCTGTGAATAGCATATCGGAGAAAAACGTGAGATAATTTAATTGAGGAGCTTGGTGAGAGGACAGCTGATGAGCAGAGAGCAGGGACACGGCAGATAAAGGGCACCCGAGAAGGGATGAGTTATGAAATCACGTTCGAGGATACTATGAGAGGAGTGCTTCCTCGTTTCTCTGGCAGTTTGGGTGCACCCTCGCATGCTTTGCAAAAAGGGAAATAATTTGTTGTTATGACCACCCCATTCTTGTCATGGCAGTTTTTAATATCACATATAGAGAGCCATCCATTTCTACGTAAAGGGACTTAACTTCCTCTTTTTTCTGGATTTGATATTTGTATTTTGCCATAGGGAAAAATTCTTTTTTGTCATTTTTTTTTCTCCCCCCCCCCTTTTTTTTAAAGTAGCACTAGAAATGTGAGATAGAGGACAAACTATGCTGTGTTCCCTTTGACGTATCTTTTGGTGGCCATAGAAGGCCTTTTGATTTCTTCTACTGTCATTGGCTCTGAATTCTGAAATTTTAAAATCTTCCTTCCCAAACCATTTTTTGGCTGGTTTTATACATCCTTCTTTATTGTTCACTCTCCGAGTCACATTATTTAACATTATCTGGTCTTTTAGTAAATCTCAACACTCATATCCTTCCTGGGTGCTTAAAAACAACAAATAGAACTCAAAAATGGTTTGTTTACCTGAAAATAGTGAAGTATTTGATGATTCAGGCTGAAATAATTCATCTCCTTTTTTCAGTTTTCCATTTCTTTCTGTGTTGAGACCAGTTGTCTATTTAAGTACACATGGCCATCTAGTTTAGAACAAGGTTTTGGAAGTGTTGCCCATCAGCTTTGAATCATGGGGTGGTTACGGCCACTGTAGACCCTTCTGTATGGGTATTTCACTTAGAAAACTTTCTCCCCCGTCAATGACAGAATCAGTGCCCCATTATAAAACCGTCAGCTCCAGTCCTTGAGGGCAGATACCACTGGAAAACAAGGGTTACCCTGCGCGCGCGCACGCACATACACACACACTCACACACACACATACGTTCATGCTCACACACACAGTCACGGCTGGGTCAGTGCACTGTGACTTAATAGAGTTGAACACAGTGTTATAGCATCACTTCTATGTTTCTGTGATCACACACGGTAACATGAGAATATTGCTTCCAGCCTAGTAAAATGTAACCCCAAATTCAGTACCCCTAATTACATTCACATTTAAGATTATATTCTTTTTTTAAAAAAAATCCTTCGTCTTTCAACTTCTTGGAATTCCCCTTCTGTGCACTGTCGATACATAGACTTTAACGTAAAATTTTTAAAGCAAAGTTTTAATGTCAAACTCTTACTCAAGTTTCTCTTGTTCCTGATTCCATGCTGGAAATTCCACAGCTGAAAATGTGTTGGAAGTTAAAGAGAAAAGGTCACAAAATGGCTTAGCCAGTCACTCAGGACCTTTCAGTTTCCACCAGTTTCTCCCCATTTGCCTTCTGCACACACCGTATCTTTTCTTCTTGCTTACACCTAGATGTTTCCCTCTATATGCACATCCATTTATAACCTATTGTAAGATGATATTCTTTTTTCTTGGAGTTACCATTCCTTACAGCTGAGTGGATCAAAAGGTCCAAATTTGTCTGAGGGAGACTTATTGATGAATTCATATATTTTAACATAAATGATTTGATTTTAGGTGCTGGCTCATCAATCATATTTAGGAGAGTGCCACTGCCTGCACTTTTTGAAGGATACACCTGCAGACAGACCCTCTGAGGACCTTCAGGGAACCATGTCAAGCATTTTTCTATCATTCTGAGAGAGTTTTGAACATATTTTAGGTGTCTTACACTTCAAAAATCTTTTGTGTGAACCAGCTTTCTAAAAAACTGACTGCGTGCTGGTTTTGTAAACACCTTTTTCTCCCTACCCTGCACATCTTCCTAAGTTTATCTCCAAACGCTTCATATCACCCAAGCACTTAAACAAGATTGCAGACATTTTCATCTAAGCTGGTAGCAGTTAATTGCCTATCTTTGTCTGCATTTCAGGACTTAATACTATTTTGACAGGGGTTGCATACTCTCTGTCTTTCTGGAATTTTTTAAGTGCTCTTATGAGTAATTTGAGAAATTCCAAGTATAGATTAGGTGAGCTGTTCTTTCCTTTGTTGTTTTTTTAAAAAAACATTTTCAAGAGGACCCACTATGTGTCAGGCAGCCTGGGCTCATCAATCCCACAGACACGGTCTAATTTAATCTCTTCTTCCCTTGAATCTATACCTTGAATCACCACTGTAATCTAAGTGTGAGCTGGGGTGGGGTCTGGGGCAGGGGGGTTGCAGGTGGAGGGAAGAGAGGTCATACTCTCCGGGTGGTCCATCCATCTTTATTGGTGATCTGTAGGAGAATTGGTGCTTCCATCTTCATTTGTCTGGTTGGTTATGAGCAAGAGTGCTGTGTAATCAAGGATGATAGCGCTCTGGGAAGTTTCAACATGAATTTGTTTCTGTTTCTTTTAAAAAAAAAATCTGTGTTTGTTCACCTGCATTGTAGGTGAATAGGAGACTCAATTTGCCAAATGGAGTGTGTCAGGAAGGATTACTGATTTATTTACGGTTGCTTCTTGAGTATTTGTAAGAAATTGGTTTTATTACTCTCCCCAATGGGGCTTACTCACCCAGTCAGAGTTTAAGTATCTCAGACCTGTCATTCCAGTACAATAGTGTTTCCGGAGCTGCTTTCCCTGCCCTAGAAGATAAACCTGCCCAGGTGTAACAGGCCTGGCCACCATGTCCCTTTCTTGGCCTGACACTGCTAACCTCCAGGATAATGGTCTTTTACTTCCACTCTTCTCTTGGCACCAAACTTTGATTTTTCTCTCTTTCTTCCTCCCGTCTCTCCTCCCTCCTTCTTTTCCTTTCTCCCTGTACTTCTTCCTTCCATTCCTCCAGCAAACATTTATTGAGTGCCTGCTGAACACCTCGCACTGTACAAGGTCCCAGGAATCCAGAGCTAAATAAATAGACCTTATTTTGTGTTATTCATAAATGACAAGTGGGATTTTTCCAAAAGGCAAGCCATAGGAACCAATTTTCCTAAATAAAGGGGAAAACATCTTTGGCTGAATCAGCTCCATATTTCTAGATAGGGTTGCCCACAAAGTAGTTATCGGTGAGTATGTTCTAGCATGAAGATTTTTCAGGACAACATTCATCCATCAAGTATTTCTTAACTGCCAAGTGTGCCCAGCTCTATGCCAGACCCACGAAATATAAAGCAAGGTGGGACATGGTCCCTTACTCCAAAGACTCATGTTGCAACTGAGGAAAGAGCTCTATGAAGTGTGTGTTAGTGACATAGCAGACCTTGGGGGTGGGGGACACACTTGGAGGTGAGGGACTAGGAGCACTGAGCAGGGAGGGGACAATGGTTTTATGCACAGCCGTATCAGAGAGCATGACACAGTGCCTGACAGTAGGCCTGGAATAAGTGTTTGTTGTCCAACCAACGGGATGAGCCCTCAGTCAGGGCCTATTAAGGGGGGGCGACATTTTAACTGTACCAGAAAAGTGGAGGAGAACCTTCTGTAGTGGGAGGAGCACATTCCAGACAGAGTGTGAGCAAAGATGGAAGAGGTGGAGGTGCCCGAGGGGCTCATGAGAGCAGCAGGGTGCCCCTGAAGGCACTTAGAAAGAGGGTTCCAGAAAGGGGAGAGTGGGGCCAGACTGTGGAAGTCAATTTGAAGGCTTTAGCCTTTTTCCTAGTGTTCAGCAGAGTGGGGAGACTTTGATGGGTTTTGAGCAGTGAAGTTACATCAGACCTGGGTTTAGGAAACCCCCTTGGCCACCCTGCCTGGCACAGGATGTTCTCTTAAGTAGGGAGAAACTAGGGAGAGGAAACCTGGGAGAGGGTCGGGGAAGGGTCCAACCAGGGCAGTCAGCGTGGAAAAGAGGGAAACAAACTTGGGAAGAGCTGCAGGCTTATTCCACGTCAAAGAGGAGGCAAGAGTAACTGCAGCTTTTAAAGGACCCTCATTCCCCCCATTTACTAGCTCTACAAACTCCTGCAAGTTGCTTTATCTCCCCATGCCTCAGTTTCTGCATCTGTAAAACAGGCAGAGTTGTATGGACTTGATAGGACTGTTGTGAGAATTAACTGAGATAGTGTTGGTCTAAGCGCTTAGTGTGGCCGCAGCAGGTAATAATGACCAGCATTTATTGAACTCATACCAAGGCTTTACATGGACTTACTTAGGCTTCACAATAACCTCATGAAGTAGAAAGGGTTATCATCCTTATCCTGCAGGTGAGGAAACTGAGGCACAGAGAGGGTAGGTGACTTGCCCTAGGTTGCTCACCCCATCGTGGGCAGAGGTGGGATTTGAACCCAGCAGGCAAGCTCCAGAGGCTGCACTGCCTCTAGGTGTTAGCAGTTATTCTTATCCTTCATTGTACTGTCTCTGCCCTATTCCCCGGCTCCCTAGCTGCCAAGATTTTGTGGGGAGCAGGAGAGAAAGGGGTACCCTGTGCCTGACCTTTCTGATCATCTCTCTTCACATATGACTGACCTGTCCCTGTCCCTGACTTGTTCCCCAAGGACTCTGTCCAGGCACATTAACGACTCATAAATGAATTTAAATGAAGGGAGGAGGGTAGTAGATGAATGAGTTACCTTTCTAGAAAACACATCTACATTTTAACTACTTTGCCGCTAGCTGAGTGACAAATTCCAAGCCAAGAGGGAACTGTTTTCGAGCTGAAATCACTCCTGTGGCTGACGTAGCCTGCCTCTGCTCATGCTCCGAGTGGTATTTATAAAATGCCTCTTCTTTGGTTCCTTTTTATTCTTAACACTATTTTTCTAATTATAACAGTCGTTCTAGTTCATTGAGGAAACTGTAGAAAATACAGAGAAGCGAGCAGAAGAAAGTTTCAATCTCTCAGAATAATCTCCCTACCCAGCTGTAACCTCTGAAGATTTTATATTGTCCTTCCTATCTTTTTTCTCTAGATGTCCATGAAATACCTCCATAAGGCAAGAAGGGGATTTTGTTTGGCCAGATATTATCCTTCATAAATGTGGGTGTCATCTTATGATCAAGTTCAGACAAAATCTCTCAGGTTATGAGCATTCTCTTATAATTTTATTTTGAACAACAAAGTACTATTTGGGCAAAGACTTAATATCCTGAGATCACCTTAGTCAGTGCAAGGTCTTTGTAGAAGTCACCTGATAGAATTGCTATAAAAGTTCGTAATGAAATGTAATGGAAAATTAGCCATCCCACTTAAAAGCATGACCTCACTGCCTGGGTTGGATACCATCAGGAACACGTCCTTTTAAAAAGCACTTTTAAGAGCCATTCAGTAAGTGGTTGCATAGTGGAGGTCACATACAGATCAAATGATAGCACCAGCTTTCTCACTATGATGCAAACGGGTATTTCTCACCCAGGATCAAATGTTTAGAGACAGCATCACATACTAAATCAAAGATTCTATCTCTGACAATAAGAGACAATGAGAAAGGGATTCTACTGATGATGACAACGTCAAAGATGAACGCAAAACATTTAGAAAAAATTGTTGCATAAAATATGATTCCCAAACAATTTACAAATCAATCTATTATCTTGTATAAATGTAATTTGAAATATGAATATGAAGTCAGTATCATGAGGAGATCATTATTTCATCACATTTCTGAAAGTTTATAAATTCAAGTTAGCAAAACTCTTTTGTTTTTTGCTTTCGTATTCTCATTGGTAAAATGGGAGATCTTTTGTTTCAGGCTACCTTATATTCAGGTCTATATGGTAATATATGTATTTTGATTTTTTTAAACAAAAAATAGGATCACACTATATGCTTTGTTTTGTAACTTATTTTTTATGCTTTATAGAATTATGACTGTTTTCCATGACTTAATTTTCTTAACCATCTCATTTGCAGTGGCTACATTAGAATAGGTGGATCAGCATTTATTCAACCAGTCCCCTCTTGTTAGATTTTAAGGTATTTAGTAAAAATTGCTAGGTTGCACCAACCAGTAATACTTTCATTACATCTTAGGGGATTATTCAATTATTGTCCTCTTGTGACAGTATCTTAATTAATTCTTAGTAACTCTTCAGCATGATTTTTTTTTTCTATCCAAAATGTTTGTTCTGTCTCCCTCCTTCCTCATGCCTCATATCACTGGATTACTGTTAAATACAGGTTAGAGGATTTCATGTCTATTTCATTGTCCAAACCTATTGATTGAAAATATTTGCTACCACTGGGCTTAGTGAGGTGTCTCTGTAGCACCCTGTGATATATTACCCCTTTCCTGTGAATGATGTTACATCATTAGAAAACATCACTGAATTTTATGAGATAGAGAATCCATATGATTTTTCTTAAATTCAGTAGAATCCTATTACAGTACTTTACCATAATGGTGTTTTTTTGTTTGTTTTCATTTGCATATGTTGCTAACCTTCATATTATACTGTCTCAGAAAATAAGGAAGCTTACAAAGCCTTCATTATATCAGAGACTGCTAGTTGGCCACCAAAGAGCCGCCTTCTCCTTGCTCACCAGTTAACTGATTCCCTTTTGTATTTGAGCTGCTAGCCAGAAAGCCACATTGCTGCTAACTAAAAATCATGTTCCCCAACCTCCCAGACCAAGTGGTTAGGTTATGTCCAATGACATGTAAGAAGTGGGTGTGTGAGTTCTAGGAAGTCTTAAAAAGGATAGACCCCCCCCCTTCTTCACCCCTTCCTCCATATTATTCCTTGAATGTAAGTGTGATGGCTGGAGCACCAACACCATTTTGGACTTAGAGGAGGAGGACCACACTGTAGAAATGATGGAAAGGAAAGCTGGAAAGAGCTTGGGTCCTGGTTAATGAGGAGCCTCCATACAGTCCTGCTTGCCCCTGACTTCTTTTATATGAAAGAGAAATAAACTTCTCTGTTATTTAAACCCCTATTTTGGGGGTTTCTATTACCTGGAGTCTGGCTTAATCCTGTCCAAAACAATGATCTTATCAATTTTATGGCCTTTTGTATTCCTATTATCTTTCCTATATTCATTTTCTTTGTCTTGTCTCATTAACTAAAAGGGATTTAACAGATGTAGAGGCCCCCCATCCATGTGGAGTTACAGTGGGTATTGTTCTTATGGCAAATGACGGTAGCATCAGAACAGTGCATTCCACAGTCACGTGTACCATGTTCATTTACACATGCTATTTGAGGCCGGTTGGTTTGTTGGATGTCCCTTCCCTTCCTCCTCTTTCCCCCGAGAAGAGAAGGGAAGGGAGGTCCATGTGCAGAACTAACCAGGGCTCTGCTCTATCAGAAAGTAGGTGGGGCTGCGGCCTCTGGGAGCATGAGGCAGCAGTTCGCTGTAAGTGACAGCTCCATACAGTGAGCCTGCGCGTCTTCACGGATCTGGCATCGTGGCTGTGAACGTGCTGAGGGCTGCATTTCTCTGCCTCCGCCCTCGCTTTTCTTAACTAACGTTATCTCTGAGTATTAGACTTATCTAGTTCTTGCACCAAACAGCTCAAGGCACACAGCTTTTTACACAGAACATTACATATTACAAAGTTGAATTGTAAGAATCATGGCAAGAGATAAATAAATAAAGAAGATAGAAGAGAAAGGGTGCAGAAAGGCGAGAAGATGAGAAAATTCCAGATTTCAACCCCGGACGTACAGTATTACTTGTAAACAGACTTCAAAAAAATCTGGTGATGTAGCAAGAAAGGCCTTTGATGCCTCTTTTTCAGTGAAGTCACCTTGAGAACAAGCAAGGAAGCCGAGCGGGCATATCCTGTTTATTCGTCTTGTGAAGTGTGTGTGCAGGGGAAGCTGATGGAGCAGACAGAGCATTCCTTCCAAAATGCAAACCCGCCCTCACTCTGGCACCTCCTACTCGAGTCAGCAGGATTAACTACAGTGGACCAGTCTTCCCAGCCTTGCTTTCTTATTACTAGATCACATGGTATGTGAGTTAACACAGGCACTGAAGTGGGTTACGGGCACTGCGTTTACTATGTCCTACTTCAGTGTGTGTTTCATTTCCTGATAGAGCTTGAGGGTTATTATTTAGTGATAAGGAGGTGGTGGAGCTGGAGGGGTGAGTCGAGAAAAGGCTTTTTTAGATTGATAGGTTCTAGTTCCTAGGTGAGTGTCCTCTAGCGTGTTTAATGAATTCACCTCCATTATTCGTATTGGCTTGTAGGTAGTCTCCAAGCTAGAGTAGTGATTTTTCAAGGATTTTTTTCATGGGAGAGGCTTAAGTAGATCATTTTTCCTACCCATTATTATCCTTGTCTGTATGTTCCTGGTGATTTAAATGGACTTTCACTGCCCAGCTCAGGTCTGTGTTTCTCCCATTTGTCTCTTTGATTAAATCTAGAACAAGCTTTTGGTTTTGAGAATATGTGTTCTGGGCTTTATAGCATATGTCTATGTTCGGTAAGAGTAGAAGTCAGAACATCACAGAGTATCAGGGCTTGGAGAGTCTCAGAAAACATCACCACCTCAAACATTTCACAGTCACCTCCCAGAGAGGTGGGGTCATTTGTCCCCATCACACAGAGTAGATTTAAGCCTCTACCGACTTGTCCTTCCCGCTGTCTCACACAGCCTGGCTCCGCAAGACAGTAGCCGAAGCTCATTAGAAGTCTGGGCATCAAGTCCTTCCTGGTTTAGAATTGCCCTGGAATATATCATCCTGATGGGAAGGAGCACCAGAGAATTATAGAATCCCACAGGCTTCTCCAAGATCATTCACTTTAAACTGTTCTCAGTAAAAGCTGCATTAAAATATCCAACAAATCATAGAAAAATGAGCTTACGGAGTAGTGTTTAACCGCAGACTTGACTCAGAATCTGTCCAGAGAGAGAACTGTGTAGAAGCTATTTTCAAAAGTGTGGCAAGGAGGAAACATCGGGAGAGGAAAGAGACTGCTGCCTGGTTTGGTGCCCAGGGTTTTTCTGGGAAGGAGCCGAGAAATGGTGTGGATCCCGTTCTCCTGGCCCCGCCCTGATGTTCAGTTTTCTCAGAATTTGCTTCTTTGAAGCTCAACCTCATAGATTTATGGCACCTTGGTCCAGTGGAAGGCGATCACATTTCACTCGAACACCAGTGCTCCTCACTCCGGCAGAAACATCTAAATGCTCTGCTTGGGTGTTGGCAGAGACCTCGTCTACCTCTCAGACAGCAGAGTGTGGGGAGCCTCGCACTTTACTCTCCTGGCCACAGGGGAAAAGTCAAAGAAGCTGTTAGTGTGCCTATTCTGTAGGTGATCTTGTGTCTGGAGTTTGCAAACGGCCAGTGGAGGCCAGGCCCGCCTGGTCCTCTGTCTGCCTGTGATGCATGGCTCTCCTCCTGGCTTCATTCAGGCAGGCGCTGTGTGTGTGTCACAGTACTGGGGTCACAGGATGACTTGGCATCCAAGAACTGCCTCATTTTTCAGAAGTGGTTCAGTTACTCTGCAAGTTCCTGTTTAAAATGGGAATCTGGTCTAGGTTTTTGCATATTTGTCAGCTCTGAGCATAAGGCCTAGTCTTTCTCACACACTAGTTTCCTTATATCCTGTTTCTTTACAGGACACTTAAAAAAAAAAAAACCAACATGACTTAGTGCTCATTTTGTTTTCGGGCCTGACTGTTGGGTTCACATTTGGCAACTTCTTTCTTCTGCTTTTTGCTGCTTCTGTAAAACTAATTTAGCTACTTTAAAAAAAAATCTTAATCTTTAAACTCTGTAATAGAACAGCCCTGGTACTATTAGGTGTCATTTGAAGTTAATCTGTTAATTATTATCAGCTTTGCTTAATTTTGCTGGTGACATCACCTCTCCCTCCTATTGACTGTAGCCATCGTCTGTATCACCTGTGTAGGGGGGATGAAAGGGGTAAGTCAGTGGAGGAACATTTATTTGTCGGGTGCCTTCTGTATATAAGCCATTTTATGTATTGAATCCTTATCAAAACAAACATCTTACGTGAGAATTGTCATCTCCATTTTGCAAATGTGGCAGTGAGAAGCAAGAAGAGGTAAATGACTTGCCAAAGGCACTACATATCCTACTGCAACTGATCAGGATTTAAAACCAGATCTCTCTGACTCCAAAGCCGGGCACTTCCCACATGGCCACATTCACACAGCGTTTGCCTGTGTTAACAGTCTAATATAGCTATAGTAGAACTGATCCTGAAAGTTAAAAAAAAAAAAAAAAACCCATAAGAAAGTAAGATAGGTACCTCTGGAGGTGAAGAAACACAGCCTTAACAATAGGGTTAGCAACAGCAAAATGCACTGAGAGGTTCAGCCGGGGACTGCGCTTGCGGGGCTGGAGGAAAAGGTCCTCTTCCCCTCTGATGTCTGTAGGAGAGTCACTAGTCTTAGAGAAATTCGGGATGCTTGGGTGAAGTGATGAGAGAGAAAAGAGAGGGAGCAGAGCCCTGGAAAGCAAGGAGCAGCCAAGGTGAAAAGTCGGGGGGATCTGGTGATGGTGGCAAAGAGAGAAGCCCCACTGGAAGGAGCCACAGGCCCACTGACAGTGGAATTGGTTTGGGGAGCTCGTTATGGAGACTCTGCATCGTCAGCGCCCCACTGGCCAAGAGACCTGAGTCATAAATGTTTGGTGAGTGAGGGAATAAACAGGAGAAGAGGTTAATGTGAGAGAACACGAGCCTTCTTAGTAATCTTGATCATAGCATTTCATCCTCTAATTTAAAGGTTGTTTGTGACCCGAATTCCAATCAACACCAAACATTCAGTAAAACTTGGAGGAGGAGTGTAGCCTGGGGTCACTGGCACAGAAGCAGCATCATTTTCTGAACTTCTGGTGCAGATTCTCAAAATCTGATGTTAAGAGATGGGCAGAGGAGACCAGGAGGGAATAGAGCTTCTCTGTGTTTATGAAGAGCAAGCCAGAGGTACTGTTCTAGTTGGTGGTGTTGGGTTGGCGGACAGTGGCAGCAGCAGTAAAGAAAATTTTAGTAGGACGAGAAGATGACTTTGAAGGAAGTCAGGGCTGCTTCGGAACCCTTCATTCCTTAATTTCAGTCTTATTTTTGCAAAAGGGTGGACACAGCAGTGGTGCCTGAGAGGTGATGGTGTTGCAAGGGCATCGATCCACTGGGGGAGGAGACAAAAGATCCAAAAGTAAGGATGCTGTTGAAATTATTCTAGAAGCATAAATCTCAGGGCCACTGCTAAGGTCTGGACCTATTTATTCCCCCTTCCATACCACCTGCTCTGTGTATGTATCTACTGTATATCCCAATAATTGATTGTTGGAAACCCAGGGCCCCAGATCCCCACATTGCCCTTCTAACTAAGTGGATGGGGAGGAACTGGCCTAGCTCTTTCCCTCTCCCTCAAAGGCCTCGACCAAAGCGAACACCGTCCTCTGCACAAGGCTTCCATCCAGCCAGAGCACACAACTCTCAATTTAAACCTAAATACCAACTCCTCTAGCAAAGCCCCCCTTCCTTTCTGGAATAAGATCTGGGCTCTGTAATGTGAAAAGCTTCACTCTGGAAGCCACCATTCTGGAGATGGTTGCCGTGTAGATGATCCTCCTGTGCACTGGCCACCCTGCTGCATAACAATTGCTCTCCCAGCAAAACGCGACCCTGGAGCCCTGACCACCTGAATGCTACATCCTGTGAGCCCAGCTCCACCACTGACTCCTGCCTCGATAAACCCCATCCACTGGGAAGGACTCCCGCCTGTCCATCCTTTTGTGAAAAAAGAACTGCCCTCCGGATATATGCCCAGGAGTGGCAGAGAACTGTGTTCAATTCATTCAACTATATTCAGTTATATTCAATAGCTAGTAATAACCTATAATGAAAAAGAATATCTATATATGTATGACTGAATCACTATGCTGTGCACCAGAAACTAACCCAACATTGTAAATCAGTTATACTTCAGTTTAAGAAAAAACTGTCCTCATCTCTCTCCATGCCCACACTGATACTAACCCTAATCAGGGCAGTGGTGTGGACCATCAGGAAAAAAGTACTGTACCATGTGAAATATTTCTAAATAAAAACTGGTTAAGGCGAGGGGAGGATATAGCTCAAGTGGTAGACTGCACGCCTAGTTCAATCCCCAGTACCTCCTCCAAAAATAAATAAGTAAACCTAATTACCGCCCCTTCCAAACAAACAAATACAAAAAAAAAAAAAATCTAAAAAACAAAAAACTGGTTAAAAAATGAAGGCATGTGTTTAGTGTTTAGGG
This sequence comes from Camelus dromedarius, assembly GCF_036321535.1. NCBI lineage: Eukaryota > Metazoa > Chordata > Mammalia > Artiodactyla > Camelidae > Camelus > Camelus dromedarius. Next base: position 59,214,333 of record NC_087441.1, read on the forward strand.
AAAAATGCATTCCTGTAGGGGAATTCTTTTATTTCTTCGTCTCTCTCCTTTACTTGCTGAATTATATCTCAACCCCAGAGTTATTACTAGATTTTACATCAGTGAGGGTGTTTGGCAGTGTTGCCGGTTTGCTGACAGCAGGAATACTTAATTCTAGGTATACTGAATTCTGTTGTGTCATCCACCCTGAGGGGGCCAGTTACATCTCTGCTGAGTCTAGTCTTGCATTTCATTTAGATTCCCTTCTTGATTTCTCCTAAGGATATAAATTTTAAAAGTCCTTATTCATTGCTGTTGCTACATGGGTTGTGGAAGAGGAGGAGAAGGACTAAGGATGGGGTAGGCAGAGATGATAAAAAAGCAGAAAGTATAGTCTTCTGGGAGTCAGGATAAATCTAGCTGAAGAGATAAGAAATTAACCGATTTGCATTTGCATATCAATAAAAGCAATAAACACTAAAAGGTCACGAGGAGGTACACTGCTTGTCACCAAGTGAGATATCGGATCAGGGTTGCACATTCTCCTGGAGGGGTCAGAGCTGTCTTCCTGGAGGAAACATGCCTAACCTGGGCCTTGGCGGGTAGCCAGCTAGAAGGGGGAATTTGGGTGGGAAAAGATTACGGGAAAAGGCTTGGATGTGGACAGGGGAGGGGAGTAGAGCAGGGCAGAAGTGGAAAGTAGGATTGAGAGGCAGGTTGGGTACCAAGTTGTTGACAGCCATGAATACAAGTTTTGAGTTGAGTTGCCCCCATAAGTCCCGAAAGGCTGTTACGGGTGGTAGTAGCCTGGACAGACTGGTGGGGAAGAAGCCAGAGCTTGCAGGAATTTCATGTGATGGTGTAGTCATGGGTGGAGGGGCAGGAGGAGGGGGAAGGACCTTGCACAAAAATAGTGACAGTAGAAGTAGAGAGGTGGAGATAAACTCTAGGCACATATCAAAGGAGTAATCAGTGGGACTTTGGTGCATACTGAATATGCATATTGATGGAGTCGGGACAGAATTGAGAGAGCTAGAAATCAGAGAAGACCCAGGGGCTCTAAGTCTGGATTCCTGCAAGAATGGTTGGTGGACATGGGAAGGTGAGGTGCGTGGCTGGTGTATACCCCAGGCTTGTTCTCATGCTTCCATGAGATTTGCTAAAAACCCGTGTAGGGGCTGTGCCCAGCTCCACTGCATGCTGGAAGAATAATGTTCTGCCTTAGGAAAAAATAGATGAAGACCAAGTCAGGTTGACCTACGTAACAGTATTCATAGATGTTCACCCATTGCTTGCAACTGGAATAGCCACTTGGAGAGGAGTGATTTACCCTCTTTGACTGGGTAAGGTGTCCAGGATTTAGATAACTTCCCCACTTACCACGTAGTACTCTCTCACCTCCATTCGTGCTGCTAAGTCACAGTAGCAGGTTTTCAACTACTTTTTATTAGCCAGCAGTGTGCCTAGACATCATCCAGCCTGGATGTGGCCGTGTCCATCATTAGGGAGGGCAACGGCCCTCTTGACCTCCTGACATGAATGTAATGCCAAGGAGAAGCAATCTCTGAAGCTCTGTTTCCATTTAATTTAGGAGAGCAGTTGCTTCGGTTGGCTCAGCTAACAATAATGAGCTTCATTTTTTAGTTGTGAGTGAAGGCAGCTTGCTCTGTGTACGTGGACTTGGCATCCTCTTTTGTGTGGCAGCTGGCCCACTGACCTCATCACTTGGATTCCCTGTTCCTGTAACAGAACCAACACCACAAAAGTGAAATGCTGTATTTTCCACAGAGTCACGCTACATGTGATTGTTTGTTTACAATGACATAATGCTTTAAATATTGGTTCATCGCCCCCCAAAGTGACCACGAATGTGGTGGTTTGAAGGGTGAGCTCATGGATAGAAAAAGGATGGAGACTCTCCCTAATAAAGGGTTAGATTAATAACCACTGACTGTCCTTCTGGAGTCCGCCTGTCTATTCAAAGGTATTCGCTGAGATTTAGGCCTTTAGAAGCATTTGGTACCCTAATGGCTGCCCCTGGGTCTCAGCAGATTGGTGTCTTTGAACTACTTTGGGAGAAGCTACTGCATTTTGGAATTATTACAAAATGAGGAGTCGACTACACAAAGGTGACCCTTTCTTTTGAACCCAGTCTGCAGTGTACAAAGCATAAGTGTAATCACCAATAGAAAAGGATGCTTCATACATGTCTAGTTCAGCAGCTGACACGTAGGTCTCCAAGCAGATTGTGAATGGGGAAAATATCACCTGTTCTGAATTCATTGAACATTAACGTTTGTCATCCATGTGTCACAGAATCCATCTCTGTGTTGGCTCTTAAGGTCACACTTCATTATTACAGGTAAATGCCAGTCTAATAAGCTGCTTCCACTTCCTTTTCCCCAGTGGTCATCCTGAGAACCTTCTCCTGGATTCTGTCAGGTTGGGCTAGTTTGTACCTATGTGAAGGTCAGTCTTTTGCTCAAAGGAACAGCTGTCCCCAATAAGAGATGATATTAATCTATAATGAAAAAGAATATATATATATATATATATATGTGTATGACTGAATCACTATGCTGTACACCAGAAAATAACACAGCATTGTAAATCAGCTATACTTCAATCTAAAAAAAGACCATATTAACAGTAATAGTAACATCTAGCAGTTTATGCTTCTGAAAATATTTTTCAAGTGTATTCCTTTATTCAATACTCACAAACTCTGTGAACCAGGTAGTATCAGATTAACTCTATAGATGAGGAAACTGAAAGTTCAGAGGTTTACCCCAGGTCGTAAAGCTCGCCAGTCAGAAGGCCAGGATTCTAACCAGATTTATCTGCATTCAGATTCCACGTCCTTACTCCTCTTCATTCACATAGGAGCCTTTTGCATCTGGGGCGTGGGCTCTCGGTATTCCACAGCAGTAAACTGGGGTGCTGGCTTGAGCTGGCTGTTCACAGTAGGTGGTTTACACTGGAGTGAAAATGCTGGACACAACAGTAGGGTACTGGCTCCAGACTCAGTTGGTCTCAATTCCAGTTGTGCCCTTTTTGTTCGCTCCTGTAGCCTTAAGCAAGTTACCTAACCTCTTTGAAGGTACACGCTCTCAAGGTTGTGGAGTACAGGCAGACCTCAGAGATATTACGGATTCGGTTCCAGACCACTGCAACAAAGGAATATCGCAATGACACGAGTCACACCATTTTTTTGGTTTCCCAGGATATGTAAGTTATGTTTACACTATATTGTAGCCTATTAAGTGTGCAATAGCATTATGTCTAATGAAACAATGTACACGTTTTAACTAAAGACTCCTTTATTGCTATTAAAAAAAATGCTAACAACCATCTGACAACACAAGGTTGCCACAAACCTTTAATTTGTTAAAAAAAGAAAGAAAGAAAAAGCAATATCTGCAAAGGACAATAAAAGGAAGTGCAGTAAACCAGTGTGCCCATATTGGATGAGACCACATACATAAAAGCACGCAGTGCAATGCCTAGCACAGAGGACACACTCCAGGAGGTTAGTGCCTGGTCAGCGTCAGTGGGCCCAGTGCTTGCTAACACGTGGCATTCTTGGTCAGGTTGACCCTCCTCCTGGCTATGGATTTAAACACCTGAATGCTGGGCAGGGCTATACAGGTAAAGTAGACCTCCTTTATCCTAGATTTCCAGGTACCCCGTGATCCCTTCTGTCCTCAGTGTTTTAAGACAGTGTCTCATCCAACAGCAGGGATTCTGCCAACTTGAGGTGCACCCTCAGAAACCCCCAGAGCCTTAGGAGGATGACTGCCGTATTCCACCAGTCGTTCATCTCTTAATATGGACTCTTTCCTCTGCCTTCTTCCTTATACCAAATGAAAGGGGGGTTTGGTGATGACGAAGAATGAGAGGGTGGGAGAAGGACGGGCCAGGACAGGGTGAGGAACAAAGCCAGAAGAGCTCTCTGAGCACCTGTGGACCATGGCTGGGGGCAGTGGAGAAGGGGGGAGCGTCTGTAGAAAAATTGATAGGGAGTCAGAGAAATTGTCTGATTCACAGTTTTCCTTTGGGTCAGCGCTGTACAAACTTTATTTTCAACACCAGTAGAAAGCTTTGACAGACTGTCTTACGTGTTGACACAGTTAGGACAGCCCTTGTACCGCTTGGTTTTGGTGTGAGTGGCAACTTCTGACCCCGGGCAGTACAGTGACAGTTGTCCCTCGGTATCCTCGGGGGTCGGTTCCAGGACTCCTTCAGATACCAGAATTCACAGGTGCTGGATACTCAAGTCCCTTACGTAAAATGGCATAGTATTTGCATTATATACAAATACTATGTGCACCTTCCCGTAAACTTTAAATCATCTCTCGATTACTTGTAATACCTTACACGATGTCAATGCTATGTAAATAGTGGCCAGCACATGGCAAATTCAAGGCTTGCTTTTGGGGAACTTTCTGGAATTTTTTTTAATATATTCAATATGCAGTTGGTTGACCCTGGACGCAGAACCCGCTTAACCAGAGAGCCGACTGTGGGAGTCTTCATTTTCCAAGGCCCGTGACTCCTCACAGAAAGGACACTCTCCTTGACAAAAAAATAATCTTCGAACACAGTACCTTGGCCACACACACACAGCACAGCCACCCAGGACACAGCTGAGTGGGACTCTGTAAAACATCAGGGAGAAAAGGCCGAATGTCTGCTGTCCCACCTGCCTGCTGCTGCTTTTTCTTTTTTTTTTTTTTTTTTGCTCTAATTATCTCAAGTGACTTGAGATCATTGAATAACACTGCATTCCTTCTGGCTTTGTAATGTAAATCATCTCTGAGCTATTGAGTACCAAACGGGAAGGGGGTGGATAAAGGAGGTGTTTGGGGTTAACTGATAAACAACAAGGACCTACTGTATAGCACAGGGACCTACATTCAATATCTTGTAATAACATACAATGAAAAGAATCTGAAAAAAAGAATATATATATATGTATAACTAAATCACTTTGCTATACACCTGAAACTAACGCAACATTGTAAACCAACTGCACTTCAATTTAAAAAAGAAGTGTTGTTTTAAAAGAATCAGAGAGATGAATTGTTTGTGTCCTGTGAAAGCTGCTACATCAGCAGCCCTCTGCCTGCAGAGAAGGCCCAGGCGTGGCCCAGCCCTGCTTCCCAGCCGGGCCTGAGGCTCACCCTAGAGGGAAGTGCTCTTGAAGGGAAAACAACCACCGTGACCAGTTGTAACTGAAGCTGGGTAAGAGGCTCGCTGCCCCACTCCCCCTCCAAACCCAGGTCCACCTTCTTCCCACACCCCAAGCCATCATCCCCAGAACCAGCGTCCTCACCTGTAGAACGGCATTCACCATCTCAGACACGGTTTATGTTTTCTCTTGGAAGCATCTTTGGTGTTGTATGGGCTGGAAAAGAGGGAAAGTGTGTTACTTTTTTTATCTAACAACTTATAACTGTGTCAACACATAAGACAGTCTGTCAAAGCTTTCTGCTGGTGTTGCCGCTGTGAATTAATTTTGAGTGGCACTTGTGAGCAGTAAACACTTTTGCAGTGTTAACAACTCTTTGTGTAGTAAGAGTTGTCAGCAGCTCCCTGTCCCCTCCTGTAAAAGGTGGGGAAGGGAGGGAACAGAAGATGCCTCCTCCCTGGCCAGTCAGTTGGAGGGGGTTTGAGGAGCAGAAATTTGCCACCATACCCATCTTGTGATTTTTGTCTCTTTTGACCACTAGGCAGTTAGGCCTTCAGACTGGAGGAGAGCCTTAATGTGTTGAACTGATAATCTGCAGAATGAGGTGTGGTCTACACGTCCTGCTCAAGTCCAGTCCAGTCCATGACATCTCACCCCCATTCTTTCAATTAGTTCTGATCTGGGAACCAGTTTCACACCCAGCAAAGTGGATACAACTGTTCTCTTTCCTCAAAAGTGAACATCAGGAGAGGAGTGTTCTTTTTGAGAGACAAACGTGCTGTTTCTCCTGCCTACGCAGGAGGGAAGTCTGCTCTCCCCTTCTGACTGTCAGAGAGATGCTAGGGAAGAATCCATACCATGCCAGCCTCCAAAGAGTTAATGAATGATGTTTTTAAAATGGGAGTCATCATGAAACGTATGTAACATAAAAGGCAAATGCAAAATACTTAAGTGACAGGTGGCATCATTTGAAAAGGATGTGGGGGCTGATCCCAGAACTGTGATCATACACAGCTGCATTAATTTGCCTAATCACTGGATTGCTGTAACCAGTGCCTATAAATAAACACACAAACTAATCTTTTGATTATCCTTTTTTATGGCACATTTTCTGCCCCCTTCCTACTTTTTTTCGTCTTCTTGTCTTTTCATTGTGATTGAACCATATTTCAAAACTGTAATTCTGCAGATTCTTCTATAAGTGTTATTTTAAATAACCAAAAATTACTCTGGACAGTTCACAAAGGGAGTAACACAGATGGCCAATAAATGTGTGAAAAGATATCTCGCTTTTTGATAGTTTTTAGAAAAATGCAGGGAAAAAAATCAGTGAACTGTCATGTTTAAGGATCGGATAGACAAAGGTTAAAACTATTGTGAAAACTCCTGTGTTGGTAGGGGTGTGAGGAAGCCAGTGTACAGGCTGTGGGCTGGTGCAGTATTTGGGGAAGGCATCTGGCATTATGCATCCAAATGATAAAAGTGTGCGTATCATTTGACTTTTCAAACACATGTCTAGGGAGGTACCCCAAAATAGTACTGGCCAAACGGAATAGGTATTCTTGAGGGTTCTTATATCAGTTCTGTTTGCAGTTGTGCGGGAAAAACGGCAAAACAGAAATCATCCAAGGGGGACTGATGAAATAAATTCTGGCACATAAAGGAATACCACATATCCATTAAGAAAGATCAAATAGGCCTGTGTTTATTGCTGAGGGCAGATATTTATAACACCTTGATGTGTGAAAAAAAAAAAAGCAAGCTACAGAACAAGGAAAATTGTATGTTTTCAGTTATATTAAACCAGTGCTTCTCAAATACTTATATGCAAATACAGATTCCTACTCACAGAGACTGGGGTGGGATCAGAGATTCTGAACCTGCTGACAGTTTCCCAGTGTCGCCAGTGCTGCTGGCCTGTGGCCAACACTTGGGGTGGCAAGGTTAAACTATACACATACATCTGTGTGCCAGTAAATTCTATGCTTGGAACAAATGCATGGAAGGTTCCGCAAGAGGATGAATCTGGGTGATTTTTACTCTCAACTTTTGCTTTCCTTTACTGTTGAATACTTTATAATGCATCCCTATCGGCTTCACATAAACAATAGAACCGATTTTTAAGTAAAACCTAGCCTGTTAAAAACATGTCTTTTTAAGAGAAGTTGACTTCAGACTTAAGGGAGAGGTAGACCACTTGGGCCAGTCATTTTTAAGAAGAATGGTTTATTAAAATCCCATGGGAAACTTTAAAACCACAGATTCTCAAACCTGACCCCTGGAAATTCTGATTCAACCATCCCCAAGTGAAATCAGCACTTTTTTTTTTTTTTTTTGAGTTCTCCAGGTGATTTTAACACAGACCAGGTCTGATGACTGATCCGGCCTTTAAATTCTTAAGCGTCAGATTTGGGGCCCAAGCACGCATTCGGAGGAGATTTCCACCCTCTTTCTTGCTCCCTTCTCCCTTTGGAATAGTGCTCTGGGCGTAGGGGAGTGATCTTGGTGTCCACAGTAGATGTTTCTTGAAGTTTTCCCACCAGTCCCCTGATATGCTGTTCTACCTAGCCCTCCCTGTTACCTTCCTAGGGCTGCCAGGGAAAACCAGGTGGTCTAGAACAACAGAAATGTATTCTCTCACGTTCTGAAGGTCGGAAGTCCCACCTTCCTCCCAGGTCTTTAGAGGAGACTCCTTCCTTGCCTCCTCCAGCTTCTGGGGGTTCTCCGGGGGTTGCAAGTGGCTTTGTATGCCCAGTCTCGGCTTCCATCTTCACATGGCTTTCTCTTCTGTGTCCTCTCTTGTGTCTTATAAGGACACTTGTCATTGGATTTAGGACCCACCCAATTGATCTGGCATGATTTCATCTTGGGTCTTCAACTTAATTTACCTGCAAAGACCCTTTCTCAAAATAAGGCCACATTCACGGGTTCTGGGAATTAGGACATAATGTAGCTTCTTGGGGGGCCACAGTTCCACACACTACACCTTCTGAGTGGTTCAACAACAGTTTTGAAGTTAAGCCAGACCTAGATTTGCCATCTTATTTTTCTCTGAGGTTGAGTTTGGGGGTTGATTTCCCTTTTTTAGGTATAGCTATAGGAAGCGCTTCCATGAGAAACATTGAAGGGTTGCCATGGGCAGTGTCTTCACTAGAGATGCGGATGCCTTTAGAGCTCAGGGTCCTGTCCCAGTGGGTCCCCTTCTTGTCCGGCAGTCTGCCAGCTGTGAGAGGGCCTGGGAGAGCCAGGCGCACCCAGCACTCTCTCTGAGGATCTCAGACTCCTTGCCTGCACTGTGATGGAGGTGGGATCCCACATCGTTCTCTGCCCAGGCTCTCCTGGGATGTGGAAGTTAGAGACATGTTTACTGAGGAAGGAAATTGGATGTCTCAGCAGACATTTTCAAGAAACATCCCCAGAAGTCTTTGCCTGTTGAACTGGACTTTGAACAGGTTCAGGGCCAGTTTTCCCCGCCCCCACCCACAGGGAGAAAGAGAAAAGAAAAGGCAAAAACGAGTCTAGCCAGACATCCCACCTTACTGCCTTCCAGTGGTCCTTTCCTGTAAACCTTTTCTTTTTTTTTTTCTTTTTTTTTGGCTGTTGTGATTGTTCTGGTAAGGGAGAGTGACCTGAGACTGACACAGACCTATCTTTTTTGGTGTTTTACTGACTTGATTCTTGTTTGGTACAAGCTACAAGTTTCTCACAGTGGGTTTCTCAGTTGAGGAGGAGGTTTCTCAAAAATGTTTTGCCAGTGTCTGGTCATGCACAACCCCTGGGCATCCCCAGCGAAATGCTTTGAGTCACAGTCCCTCTAAGGCCCAGGCAGAGATGTGCGCTTGTCCCATGATGTGCTTCGCCTGGACTTGTGTCATTTCCCAAAATACACAGGAGGAGGACCAGATTAGTAAGAGGAAACCTTGTTCACACATGGGAGGGTTCTGCTGGCCCAGAATTAACCTTCACATTGGAAAGGTCCAGCTTTTGTTACTGGGAGGTTCATGTTCATTGAACCCCCATTAAACTAATTTTACAAATAAGTAAGTGTCCTCACACTGGAAGCAGAGAGGCAAAAGGCAAAATTAAAATGACTAACTAAATAAACAACACATGAACCAAAATATTTGACCTTTTTCTGTTTGCTCCAGGACACCTGAAATTTATGTATACATATTTTTAATTAAAAATATTGTTTTTAATTAAATAAGCAATAAACATAAAATCAGAAAAAGTGAATAGAATAAACTCCATATTCCTAGAGATTCACGGGGTTCGTAACTGGTTGTACAGTCACAGCCCTCTTAGCTAACGTGATTGGGACCACATGTTTTCTGGTTAGTTGAAAAATCAGCTAAAGGGTGAATCCTTAAAAAAAAATACGTAGCCTAAATAATGTATTTAACTTAAAGCTACACATGAACAGTTATTTGCCAATCTTACATTATGAGCCCAAGCCCTTGGAGTTTGGGTCTGCTGATTAGAATTCTGTGTCATTCTCTATGCACATTATTGGGAGATTTTCATTTTCAGTCTCTTTAAAGTGGAAGAGTTTTTAAAGACACTTGCTATACAATCTGAGTGCAAGATCATTGTAAATTTTTAGTATTTCCCCAATATTTCAATTGCCTTATTCATAGCTAATACAATAGCAAATTTCCTTCAGCAGCTTGCTTCTTTCATTTGATTTCACTAAACTTTTAGAAAAATAACTTAATTTTCACACTCATATTTCTTTGGCCAACATGATATTTAAACGTATATATCCATATAAGTAAGATACGTATATGTATCTATTATGTAATTACAATAACAAGTACAGTGGCGTTAACAGTTTAAGCATGCAGTTCTCCGGAAGGAGCTGAGCGCTCCAGGGTACCAGAGGGCAGCCTCCAGCCTTCATTTGACCACAGTGTCGGTCAGTATGTTTTATAGAGGAGGTGGAGATGGTTGATTAATCCATCCCGTCAATTAAGGGCCATCAGTTAAGAGACTTTCTACTGGATATATGCTGAATCACTCCAAGAAACTCATAAAAGCAAGTAGCCTTAAAATGGTTTGAAGAGTTCTCTGCCAAACATAGGGACCCACTTAGGGATATTAAGGTCTGCACCAAGACTAAAGATATTTGAAAAAGTCTTTATAGTTATGCAAATATTTGGCTTCTTCTGAAAGGTGAATAAATGTGTCAGTGAAGATATTGTGAAATAGGCAAGCTTTGTTCTGAGAACCTTAAACTTCAGAGAATTGTTTTTCCTAATGATTTATTCTGATAAGGTAGTGTTTTTTTCTTTTAATTTCAAATGTGTACAACATAAAAAGTGCTCACAGAGTTTGAACCTTACTGACGTAGAGAGAGCAGGAGTTTCTATTCCTGTTCTGTTATGTGGACAAAGAAACAGACCCAAAGACTATGTAGTCCACGAAAATGTGATGCCGGGTTAAAATTCCTTGCCATCTTTGTGGTCCTCCCCATTTTTAGAGTGCTAGTAAGCCTTATTGAATGAGCTCTCCGAGGGGCATATCTGTCTTGTCCGTTGATATCCCCAATGCCTGGAATAGGTGAATGAATGAATGACACAACTAGCAAAGGGTAGAATTGTGGTTTGAGCAAGATCTTCATACTGTGTGCTTCTGTGACATCAGGATTTATTGCTATGCTGGCTTTTCTGGGTCCTTAGTGTTCCCCAGATCTGAGCAAGACTCATTTATCTAGTCACAGACAGATTGTGACAAATAATACAAAGCAAGATGAGCAACTCTCAATTTTGACCAAATTAGTGTTTCAATGATAGGCAGATGTTAATGTTTTCACACACATCCGAGACTTTTTTAATTGAAGTACAGTTGATTTTTTAAATTTGGCTTCATGATTATCTAGGAAATGTCAAAGTTACTAGTTTTCTTTTCAAGGTGAATGAACATTATGTTTTTAGAGATTATTTTTGCCAGTAACAAAAAATACTAAATGTTTGTTATTTAAAACATTTTCACCCACTAAGAATCTTCAGCAAATGTTAATTATTTCTTTGTAGCAGCTTTTGCAGCTATTGGGTGATACCAAATCCTGAATATTTTCAATAAATAATTCATTTTCCAGCTGTTAGATAATATTATATATTTTTAGAAGGTTGTTTCTGCAGCTGCTCATCTCTTCTGTATATTGGAATTTCAGGCTCTTTAGTTTAAATTGTTAACTCAGTAAACCTCCATCACAAATCAAGTGGTAGGTTGACCTACCATTAAGCATTTCTCTATAATGTGTACCATATTTTAAAAATAATGAATTTTGGACATTATGTTAATGCACTTAAGTTTATTTTTGGCATGTGTGAATTTATCTTATGTACAGTCTCTTCATTAAGTCTTCATATTTTAGTTGTTGATTGCAACTAAGATAATAAAGTTAAATCAAGAAGGGCTGCACCCACTGGAGACTCTGGAAGGATCATGACTTAGTCACCATCACTAGACGTAGCTCCATGTACACGACAGATACAAATTCAAACAGTTCCAACAGCACATAGATAAAAGTTCCTAAACGTCATATGCATATAGAGGCTTACAAGTATTACGTGAAGCATTACATATAAATAAAGTTTTACATTTTATATGATGGAATGTCACATGTTTGTACAAAGGGTAGTTATTGAAAGATAAAATAGTTAATGGTTACTGAAGGGGAAATGGCGGGGGAGGGATAAATTAGGAGTTTAGGATTAACAGATACTAACTACTGTGTATAAAATGGATAAACAAAATGCTACTGTATAGCATAGGGAGCTATATTCAGTTTCTTATAATAGCATATAATGGGAAAGAATCTAAAAAAAAAATATATATATATATATATGTATAACTGAATTGCTTTGCTGTACACCTGAAACTAACACTGTACATCAACTACACTTCAATAAAAAACAAAATTAAAAAAAAAAACAGTTAATTTAGATATTTTCTAATTCCCATAATTAATTTAGATATTTTCTGTTATTCCCATTTTATAGTATCGGGTTTAAAGGGATTAAGTAACTTTCTAGATAACTTCTAGGGAGTAAATAGCAGAATTTGGAACCAAACCCACGTCTGGTTTGGCCCCAGAGTCCACATTCTTAATGACTATACTCTGCTGCTCCCTGTTTGGGTCCCTGCAAAGAAGAACAAATGATCCTTTGTTTGTTCCACTTTTACTTTAAAGACTTACGGTGACCCTCTTGGCTTAATGTTGTCAGCGTTTCTTAAGAGTGCATATTGGTCTTTCCATGACGAATAAATCAAATGCATTTCTTTTGAATTAATGAGACTATATTAACATTAATGGGTTTGTTGTAGCTCTTGTGTACTGATCATTGATATGCCTGTATTAACAGAAGGTAGATATAGATACAATGAAGTTATTTATCAAAACTCTTATCAACTGTGTGTCTAGATCTTTCAAAGGAATGAACTTCCCCAGTGGAACTAGGGACATACTTGGATGCAATAATCTGGGCTCCTAGAAAGCTGTTTTAATCACTGGAGAGTAATTTTTTTTCTAACTTGCAATCCATGTGCTTAAAAGAGTTATTTACTCATGGAATATCAGGGTCCTTTCATCTTCTCTGTATCTCCACAGAGCTGAAAAAGCTGGTCAGTAGCACAGAAAAGTCAGCTGTGTGAAGCCACTGCCCCCTTGCCTTTAAATAGTAGATGGTTCTCCTTCAGGTTTCTTGATTAGCATTACACTCTTGGAAAATGTCCATAGAATGTCCTCAAAAATGCTTGAAAGCTTATTAGCTTGAAATTTTAATTGCTCTAAGGAACTTTACATTGTCTGTTAGACTTCACTGTCCTTAAGCATAGCTGTATAATAAATGAAACGATAATGAATCATAAAACTATCATAGTCAACAGTAAACACTGCAGAGTACTTTAATGTGTAACGTGGATGCTTGTAAACATGGGATGGAGTAGAAGAAAGCAAAGATGAAAAAGACTTTAGAAGAAAGGGCCTAAGCTTAGGTAAGATAAAGAGTAAGTGTTTACTCCTGCTTGGTATGAAAAACACAAAACAATAGAGAGGTGTATGTTGATTCAAAATAGAAGTAAAGAAAAGAAAGCTAAAAGCAAGACTGTTGAAAATAAAGTGCAAGAATTGGGAAGAGTCAAGAGACTAAAGAGAAAACTCAAAGGTAACTAACTACATATACACGCTCTAGAATTCTCTTTTGGGAATCACACATTCATCCATTTGTTCGTTGATTCTGTAATTATTCTTGAGCACCTACTGCTGGGACTCAGAGATGGACAGGAGAGCATAGTTCTTGCCCTCAAGGAGCTTGCGAAGGAGTGGAGGAGATGTAAAAGTGAGTAATCAGCACAGGAGTGACCAAGGCTATGACCAGACGCTGTCGAATTAGAAAAGAAGCAAACCTAACCTGGACAGGGAGGGTCAGAAAAAGTCCCCAGAGGAAATGCCCTCCCATCTTACACCTGAAAGATGAGTTAGCTGGGTCAGCGGTAGGAGAGTGAAGGACCGTGCGAGTCCTGAGATGACAATGCCTGGTGCTTTCACAGAACTAAATCTCAGCACAGCTAGGGCAGAGGGCAAGGTGGCAGCAGTGGCAAAAGATGAGGCTTGAGAGGGACCAGCTTCCTCAGCAAACTTGGAAGCTGTATTCGAGCTTCCTCCTAAAATCACTGGGAAGCAGGGAAGTGACACGATCAGGTGTCCATCCCTACATGTACAAGATGACCTGGAAGAGAAGACTGGCAGCAAGGAAATCAGTCTGTGGTCTGGTGAGAGACGATGAGAACTTGGACTCTTATTTTGTTTCACCTGCTGAAAATGGAGTCAAGATGGCAGAAGTCCATAGAGTGATAATGTCGATGACTTGTTTGAGAAGGCAGAGTCTGGACTAATGGTAGCATGTTATTTATCTTACCTTAAGTGTACATATGTTGCAATATGCAGAGGACCTTCCTGCCTGGTATCATACCACCCATTGTTACTCACACATGCTTGCATCCATTCGGCAAATATGAATTAATCACCTGCTGTATTCTAAGTACTGTCCCGAATGGTAGGCATAGAGCGGAGCACAAGAAATAAGATTCCTACTCTAGTGAGGATTCACATTCTGTTTCAGGAATACAGACTATAAACTAGCAACTGTGTTCATCAACAAGATAATTTCAGAGAGTGATAAGTGCTAGAAAGATAATAAAATGGAGCAATGTGATAAGCAGGAGGGCGATCATAGGGAGGTGTGTATGGGAAGGTCAGGTAATGCCTGCCATGGGAGAGAAGGACCTTCCCATGCTAAGGAAAGCACCTTCCAGGCCAAGGCAAGGGAAGATGCAAAAGCACTGAAGCAGACAAGATGTGGGTGGAGGAATGGCCCACAGGGTAAAGTGACTGGAGAAGAGGGAAGAAGAGGAGGATGGAAACAAATGAGGAGAGAGGATCAGGGAGGACCTTGCAGGCCTAAGGAGGGACCTTGGATCCTTGTATTCTATTATAAGAGCAGCTCAAAGTCTAAAGGAAAGGTTGCACTCAAGAGAGTGATGCAGAGAGGGTGGTAACAAGAATTCTGTTTTGGCCATGTAATATTTGAGATGCATGTTGGATGTACAATTCAGATGCTGAGTGGGCGATTGGAAATGGAAATCAGGGAAGAGTTTGGGGCAAGATAGAATAGATTTGGAAGCTCTTAGCAGACAGGTAACAGAAGCCAGAGACCTGGGAGTGAGTGTGGATAGAGAAGAGAAAAAGTTCAAGGTTGGAGCCCTGACACATGCTAACATTAAGAAGAGGAGCCAGCCAAGGAGCTGGGAAGGCGTCACAGGTGAGATGAGAAGGCCAGGCGAGAAGCCGGGACAACATGATCCCACTGAAGCCACGGGAAGAAGTTGATCCTCCCGTGGAGGAAGTGGGCCAAGAGTCAAATGATGCTTAGAAGTCATGTAAGAGGGGAAAAAAGCATGAAATGGGGAAGATAGAATCCTTGGTGACCTTGATAAAAGCAGTTTCTCTGAAGTAACACAAAACCTACTTACAACAGGCCAAGTTGGAAATGAGAAATCCGAAAACAAAGGCAGCAAATCTAGACAATGCTTTTGAGGGTTGAGGGTCTTCCTTTAAAATCAGGGCAGAGAAAGGGGGTAGTACCTGGAGAAGTTATGGATGCCAGAAAGGACTTTAAGATGAGAACTATTTCAAGGCTTTCAAGATGAGTGCTTAGATGTCAGTCGTCCTGGAGAGAGAGACACTGATGTCCCAGGAAGAGTAAGGATAAATGCAAGGTCAAATTCCTTAAGTGAGAATGTGGCACAGGATCTAGAGCTCAAGAACAGTGATTGATTCCTGATAGGAGGAGGAGGAAGAGCAGACGGGAAGCCAGGGATGGGGCACGTCACCTCTACATCCTCAACTGAAAGGTTGACAGTAGAAAAAAGCCAAGCTGAAGACATTTCTTGGGGGTCCCTAAGACAAGAACAGTCGAGCTTCTACATTGGATTTGGGTTTTGGGGGGGGGGGTTCCCCCTTGTCTGGAGAGATGGCAGGCACTCTCCACCTCCCCAGCCTTTGGTCCTCTTCCTCCAGGCTGCGGGACAGGAGGGCCCACCCAATAACCACGTTGTGTACTGGACTGGCCTCCTTTCTCTGATCTCCAGTGATCAGGCTGTCTCCCAAAAGCTGGGGATGTGGGAGGGCGGGTTGGACAAAAACGCCTGTGATTTCTTGGTTGTTCATATTCAGTAGCAAGCTGTGGAGGGGTAGCTCCATGTCCCCTCATCTGGCTGGACACTTCCTGACCTCTCCTTCTTATGTCAATTATAAGAGAAAAGAGCTCTGCAGTTGAAATGTCTCCTTTCTCCCTTGGGGATCATAGGGATCAGCAGCTGGAACCGGAAAGCTTAGTCGGGGCTATATTCCATCTCAAGCAAATGCTGTCCATCTTCCCAAGAGGATGTTTTAAATATTATTGTTGCCCATGATCATGAGTACCAATCATTCACTTAATCATCTCAGGTTAGTGACACATGACTAACTCTGTGTCATCTCAAGACATTCCCCAGGTGAGGGGGTGGTTTCAGAAAAAAAGGAAGTGAACTGTGTCTGGTTTCATTATGAAGCTGGGACCTGTATCTGTCCTCATGCCCCATGAACAGGACACAGCAGAGCAGAAATCTTGAAATCTCTTTTCGTCATTAAACATCCTCTTGTCTTAGATAGTTCTCAGTAGAAGAAATAAATAAATATGGTAAATATTTATTCTGAGTTTCCTCTTGGAATTGACCAAGGAGGATTCTACACAACACACACACTGAACCAATTCCTAAAGGGTATTGTTTATTGAGTTAGTTTTCACCCTGACTGCCCATCGCTTTGTAAGCCTAGTACAATTTCAGGATAAAAAAAATTCTCTTGAGCACAGTTCTCTTTCATGCATTCTTTTGCCACTGAAGAACACAAGAAAGAAGGGGGAAAAAAAAGGGGACTCAACCTGAGAGAGCTGACATTTAATAATAGAAGTCAATGTCAAGACCTACAGTTGTATTCAAAAAAGAAACCAGCTTCACAAAGAGAGAATGTGGGAAATAAAAGGCAATGGCAATCCACAAAAAAAAATCCTCATAGGACTGACTTTCCCCAAGCTCAGTCCTCGTCATCGGTGGGAAGGAGCTGCCCAAGACGTTAATGAGTTTGTGATTTGCATTGTAGGACTAAGAAGGTGATAGATAGTTCTGTCTGCTCCTCACTGTTAAAATTGAGCTGTGTTGGAGACCACATTTGGATAGATAAATTGGCAAATGTTTTGTTGGTTATCATGTATTAACTTTAAATAGTTATTTTTTAACTTAGAGCTTTTTTGTTTTTTCCTAAAAGATAATGGCCTAAGGCAATGATAGTGAGAAAACTTGAAACCTTGTCCCAAGTGACATTTGAAGGAACTAGAAACAGTTACCTGGAGAAGAGACTTGGGGTCCAAAGAAATGGAGCCATGACTGTTCCCTAACACATGTGTGGGTGTTATCTTTGCTCCAGTGTTCCTGGAGGGCAGACAAGTGTTTTTAGGTTACAGGAAGGCAGATTTGCCCGAGAGGGGACTCTAATGATATATGCAGTGACATCATGCATGTAACTGAACTTGGCTGTTTAGAAGATAGCATCTTTCTTTTTGTTGGTGGTGATTAATCAGAACCAATCACTTGGCCTTGGTCAAGCCTTTGAAGGCAGTTTGTACCCCCCCCCCAGCCCTGAAAATGCCTCTCACCCTGCTGTGGTGTTGATGTGAGTTTATTTCATGGAGAGCGTAGATTTGCTTTTTATTAACCATCTACTTGATTAAGATAATGAGCTATAGGCCAAATAAGAGGAGGTGGCCACTCCTCCAGAGCTGCTATTGGGACCTGAGGATAATTTTATGGAATAAATATCTATGAGATGTTCAGATGTTTCTGAAACCCTGGGTTCAAAATATGAAAGGGTCTTTTTCTGGTCAGTCCTTATCTCAGGGAAGAAATGGGGAAATGTACTGACTATAGACCCAGGCCAGTGAACTTCCACCCTGTTTTCTGCCCCGTCTTCTGAAGACCAGTTCCTTTAGTGGGGAGCTTTGGAGAGAGCAGGAAGCCCGAATTAGATGTAAGTTTGTTAAGGCTAAGTGAAAAAGTTGGCGCAACCTATGGTTATCATACGAGATAGGTCTTAATTACTTTAAAGCTTAGAGCCCCAAATTTGGAAATTTAAAATCTAAAAATGAGGCCTTTTAAAGCAGATTTTGATGACTAAAACAGGAAACTTGCCCCATCCTTTGCTTTTCTTCTCGTTCAGTTGGTAGCAGTAGAATTGCCACCCCCATCAACAGATAAAAGGACTGAAAAACAGGAAGCAGCATCAAATAGGTTTAAGTTACTTTGGGAAACTCCTGAAAGTGGGTGTAACGTGCGTGGGCCTTTAAAAATGAATCATATTTATGCAGTTGGTGTACAGCTACTTAATTATTTCTTGCAGTTCAGCCTAACGTTTGTTGGCATTTCACTTCTCCTGGCTCCACTGGAGCCTTCCTTGATGTGTCTTAACTGTTGTTGGGTTGGTTCCCACTGGTACCATCAAGTTGTTAAACTAGGTGCTGTAAAGGTGTTACAAAGTATGTATGGAAAAAAGAAACCGCAAGAGATGAAAGAATAGGGTGTTCTTTTTTTTTAATTAGGATTTTCTCTTTCGGCCCATAGCAAGGGCCTGCTGTATCTGGCTGCAGAGCAGCTGGGTGGGAAAGGCTGTAGCTAACCACTTTCAGCATTGTCTCCCCAAAACAACAGTGAAGGGAACCTTTGTTGTGTCAGCACCTTGATACTCTGAAAGCCCCTCACAGCCACCTCAACTTCCTCATCCTGAGGGCAGTGACTGCAGTATTGGGGTGCATAACCCACAAGTGCCCACCTAGTCTGCAGGCTGCCCAGTCCTGATCCTGGTGACCCCCAGGAGGGCCCTAACATTTGTACGGCGTGGAGCAAGGGCACAACTGAAGTTTATGTACCATATGTTTAAGTATTAAAATGTGATAAATCAGGCTAACAAACTGGTTGCATGAAATATGTTCTATCCTTCTACCTGGACACAATGACCTTTCAGAAGGCCGGCTTTGAAGTTAGAATTCACAGGCTCCTTGGAGTTCCGAGCCAGAGCTCGGTGGTACAGGGAGAGTCGGTGAACACCCTGCCTCTCCTTTGCTGCCCTTTGTCCTCCCACCCCTCAACTCCATCCCACTCTGCAGGGGCCTGGATGCAGGCAGTGGACACCCCAGCTCGTACAGCCAGAGTACATCCACATCTCCGTAAACCTCTGTGTGGTTCCTGCCTAGACTCTCAGGGCCAGAGCGAGGTCTTTGAGAGGGGCATCTTGCTTCTGGGCGGTTGCCAGGGCAGGCTCAGCACTGAGGTTGAGTAGAGCATTTTGACCAATTTTGCCTGAAGTCTTGTTTGTTCAGACTCTCCTTTGAGCTTTGTTCCTGTTCCCTTCTGTGTGCCCCCTCCTCTCCACACACACCTAGATCTCTGACCTGGGACCCAGATTTAGAAACTGCTCTTGTCCAGAATCCACCACTCAGCCCTTCCTTTTGTCCTCTCCAGAACCAGTGACCTTCTTAATAATTGCAAGGAACTGGAACACTTTGTGGAAATAAAATCGCAGGGCCCTTGATACCTGAGGATTGTCAATCCAGAGGCAGGTGGGGTGTGTGGCCCCCACTTACGCCACTCTCTCCATCACTGACCAAGCCCCTTAGCCTCTTTATAACGTCTTGTTCCCATTTACAAAAATGGGATAATAATTAATGCCTGTTTCTAACTACTTCAAATGGATGTTTTCAGGACAGATTTCTAAGTCCATATACTGAAAAGCAATCAAAATATCCCATCAAGCCCCCTTCCAGTAGAACTTCATTTAACTCTCCAAGAGCTTTTTTTATATTACCAAGAAATATGATTCAGATTTCCCTAAATTGACAGAAAAGCGTGAAATCTGTTTCTAACAGATGTTCCCCATGATCCCCCAAATGTAAACATGTTTGCAAGATGATAGTAAGACAACCTGTTTACACAAGGAAGTACTTTAAAAAGCAAACAAAAAAGCATCACCCAGAGCAGTCATTGTGATCAAAGTGCCGTCAATTATTAGGGTGTAAAGGGAACTGATGACTCAACTTAGCACCACCGCGGTCTCCAGATTTCAGTTTCATAACAGAGTTTCTTTTCAGGAATATTCTTCATTTACACACAAATCCGATTTTCTTTCTACAATGTTTCTCGATTTTTGTCAAACCGAAATACCAGGATCCCTTCAAAAGATGACTCCGATACCCGTATTACGCTCAGATGAACGTCATGTGGATCCGGTTTGCCATGGAGAGCTGGGGTTTTCACTTCCAGGGATCTTGGTGCCTGAGAAGGACAAGGTCTTCAGCTCAGTGACTCCTGGCTCTCAGCATCTCTACCTCCCCAATTAGTCAGACGTAGCATAGAAACCCTCAGACTGCGCATGGTGGTAGAAAATAACTTTCTGAATCAATCAAAGTGTGGTATTTTGATCCTTTCACATGCCTGGGTGTTCTGCATGCTTAAATCAGTGACTCATGGATCAAGATGCAAAGTAGGTCTCTGACTGCCGGCTGGCTGGAAATCAGTTTTTAAACCTGAAGCAAAATATAATTGAGTAAAAAATAAAATTGTAACTTGTGTCAAGTTTAGCAATTTTTGTCAAAATAACCACCAGTGTCCCTCAAAGTAATATACATTGTGAGTCTGTCCTGAGGTGGAAACGTGTAGGTTAGAAGTGTCTTCGTGAAAACCCACAATAAGTCTCTGTTGATGGAGAGGTTCTATTATAAAGGTTCATTCAAAACTTCTTTAGGATGTAGTTTCCCACAGAAACAAAACTATAAATTCTGCTCCTCTGGGAATGGTGAGGCCAGACCTATGCCATCCTTACTTAGTGATACCCGCTTCAATAGACCTAAGGGGACAGACTGAGAACTTGTCTTTATAACAGCACTGCTGTAGAAAATAGGCTCATGTTTCAACATGTATCCTGGAGTCCCAGGAACATCTCTCTCCAAATCATTGTATGGGCTGTCAGCGAGAGTAGGAATGCCACTAAGACTAGCAGGAGCCCCAAAGCCCCAGAGCAGGAGCATCACCCAGTGCCAAGGGAGGAGGGACTCTTAGTATCTGCAGCGCAATTTATGTGCTGGATTAATGTGCTGAGATCTACTTTTGCTTTAGAATACCCCAAAATAGTTAAGACACACACCCAAAACACACACACACAAAGCTACAACTAACAAACAAGCCTGGGATGGTAGAATGCAAGGTTTCTTAAAAGGGTATAGGATAAAAGATCAATGTACAAAGATCAATTTTATTTCTATACACTAGCAATGAAACATGCTGAAAATAAAATTAAGAAAACAACTCTGATTACAACAGCACAAAAAGAATGAAATACTCAGGAATAATTTAACAAAAGAAGGGCAAGACGATTTATACACTGAAAACTACAAAACACTATGGAAAGAAATTTAGAAGACCTGAATAAATGGAAAGAGATCCAGTGTTCATAGATGTTAAGAAGACTTAATATTAAAGATGAGAGTACCATAAAACTGATAAAACATGCATATTCAACACGATCCTTATCAAAATCACAGCTAGCTTTTTGCAGAAATTGACAGGCTTTTTAAAAATTGAAGTATAGTTGATTTACAATGTTGTGTTAGTTTCTGATATACAGCAAAGTGATTCAGTTTTTATATACATGATTTTTTTCAGATTCTTTTTCGTTATATACTACAAGATATTGAGACAAGCTAATGTTAAAATTAAACGGAAATGCAAGAGACCTAGAATGTAAATCAATCTTGAAAAAGAAGAAGAAAGTTGGAGAACTCACACTTTGTGATTTCATTGTACTACAAAGCTCCAGTAATCAAGACAGTGTAGTCATAGGATGGACAATGGAATAGAATCAAAAGTCTAGAAATAAACTCATGTTTGTGGTCAGTTTTCAACAAGGGCACCAGACCTATGTGATGAGGAAAGAAGTCTTTTCAACAAATAGTTCTGCAATAACTGGATATTCACATGTAAAAGAATAAAGTTGGACCCCTATGTTACATTACATACAAAAACTCAAATTGGATCATAAATTAAATATGAGCTGAAACTATAAAACTCTTAGAATAAAACACAGGAATAAATCTTTATGACCTTGGATTAGGCAATCTTCGATTAGGCAGTTTCTTAGATATGACACCAAAAGTACAAGAGACAAAAGAAAAAATTGATAAATGTAACTTCATAAAATTCTTCTATGCTTCAAAGGAAACAGTTAAGAAAATAAAAAGAAACCACGGAATAGGAGAGGATATTTACAAATCATATATCTGATCAAATATTTGTATGCAGACTATATAAAGAATTCTTACAGTTTAATAGTCAAAAGACAAATAACCCAATTATTAAAATAGGCATTTCTCCGCAAAAGACGCAAATAGCCAATACATGCATGAAAAGATGCTCAGCATCATTAGTCACTAGGGAAATACAAATCAAAACTACAATGAAACATCACTTTATCCCCACCAGGAAGGCTAAAGACAAAAAGGCAGATAGCAGTAAGTGTTGGTAAGAATGTGGAATAATCGGAACCCTTACGCACTGCTGGTGGAATTGTAACAGCTGTTTTGGAAAACAGTTTGGCGAATCCTGAGAATGTTAAACATAGAGTTACCGCATGTCTCAGTGTATTGGTCAGGGTTCTCCGGAGAAACAGAACCCATAAAATGTGTGTGTATATATATATAGAAAGAGAGAGATTTCTTTTAAGGAGTTGTCTCACACAACTGTGAAGACTGGAAAGTCCAAATTTCAGCTAGGTGAAAGACTCAGGGAAGAGCTGATGTTGCAGTTCAAGTCCAAAGGCTGTCAGCTGTCAGAATTTCTTCTTCCTTCGGAGAGGTCAGTTTTTTTCTTAAGGTCTTCAACTGATTAGGTAAGGCCCACCCACATTAAGAAGCATAATCTGCTTTACTCAAACCTGCTGGTATAGATGTTAATCTCGTTTAAAAAAAATACTTTTATAGCAATACTTAGACTGTTCAACCAAATATATGGGTACCATGGCCTAACAAAGTTGGTGCATAAAGTCATTCATCAGAATTGAGAACATATGTCTGCATATACCCAGCTGTACCTAAATGCTCATAGCAGCATAATAGCCAAAAAGTGGAAACAACCCAAATGTCAATCATCTAATAAATGGATAAACAGACTGTGATACATACATACAATGGATTATTAATCAGCCACAAAAAAAGAATAAGTATTAATACATACTGCAATAGGGATGAACCTTGAAAACATTATACCAAGTGAAAGAAGCCAGATAGGAAAGGCTAAGGCTACATACTGTATGATTTCATTTATATGAAATTGCAGACTAGGCAAATCCACAGAAGACAGCAAGCAGATTAGTGATTGCCAAGGGCTGGGGGGAGGGGAAAATGAGGAGAAACTGCTAATGGGTACAGGATTTCTTTTCGGGGTGATGAAAATGTTCTGAAACTAGATGGTGGTGACAATGGCACAACTCTGTGAATATGCTAAAAACCATTGAATTGTACACTTCAAAAAGTGTGAATTTTATGGTACGTGAATTAGATCTCACGTACCATAAAATTGAACAAGTTTAAAAAGATAATTCAGACTCCAAAGGTAAGTGGTCCTGGCTACTTAATAGACAGCAGCAAGTGTGGCTTCTAAAGCGCAGGATGTATGCTGAATCCCTTAAAGAGTTAGAGGAGGAAATGGGAACCACCATTTACTAGGCATCTTCTATGTTTCAGGAACTGTGCATATATCAGCTCATTTAATTATCCTTTAAAAAAAAAAAACCTACAGGTTGGTACCATCCTTATGTTTCCATATTAGAAAATTGAGCCTTCATTTGAAATAGTTGGCCGAAGTCTGTCAGCTAGTAAAATGTGATTGGACCCGCATCTGTCTGACTTCAGGGTTACTGAACGCCCACTGCTCCTGGAGGAGAAACCCTGTCCCAGCTGGACAGAGACCACAGGGCCTGTTGCTGAGAGTGGTGGGCAGATTAATCCCAAGGGGCACAGGGATGAAAGGTGGAAGAGTGCTTTTGGAGGAAAAGCAAAGGAGTTAAATACAAAATAGAGATTGTTACTTTCATGGTAAAGAAAGAAAATCAAATTTAGTTTTTTCTGTTGTAAGAGTGCACAGAGGGCCAAGAAGGAAAGTGACAGGCATAGAGAGGGGACAGCAGGAATCATGACAGCAAATCAAAGAGCAGAGCCCAATACCGTCAGGATAAGGCAAGGACATCAGCGACTGGGGAGAGATGAGCATCCCCAGGGCGGCCGGCTGGCTGGTAAGAGGCGCAGTCACGTTCACAGTAACTCTGATCAGAAGCCAGATGGGGACGTTCAAAACCAGAAAGGTCGTTTCTCATCCAGAGACTAAAGTGACATCAGAGGAAGTCCCCTCGGGATGCTCCAGGAACCAGCATCCAGCACAGAGACCTGTGCACAAAGTGAACTCTTTGTGGAATTCATTTACAGCAGGGGATTTTCACCTAGGGAGCATGGATTCTTAGGCTTCAAAGGGCCCTTGAACCCTTCCCGTTTTGTGGAAAGGTTTTATTTGTAGATCTTTTTCTGGGGAGAGAGTCATCAGGTTGTTAAAGGTGCTAGGACAGGAGAAAGGTTTAAAAAAAAAAATGAGGCGTTTCTCTTAAAGTGCCAGCCAGACTCATTTTCTGGCCATGTGATAGATTGGGTTAAATGGTCTGGCACTCCTAATTTTTGGAATAAGAATGAATTCTTAGCAAATGATCTCACTGCCTGCAGTGCTGTCTGATTCTGTCCTGGCATTTGATAGAACTTGTTTGGGGATTAGGTAAGACAGGATGTTGGTACATTTGAGGTCATTAAACCAAGAAGGGAAGAAGGGGGAAGAAATCTTGCTAAATATATTGTGGAGTTGAACTAAATGCTGAATAACTAAGGAACGTTCTTTGTGCTCTGTACCAACACGTTTAAACCCTTTGAAGCAGACCAGAGTGGCGGAGACAGCTCCATCTAGATACAGTGTGTTGGTAAATGCCTCTCTTTCCAAGAAATACTGTTTTACTTGTCCTTTTATGGTGGAGGCGTGGAAGTTGGTGATGTCCTGAGTTGTGTAACATTTTTGTAAATGGATACAGCTAGTATAGATCCTAAAGAAACGACAAAAGCTGCCTTTTCACCTGGTGACCAGCATTCACAGTTTTGGTTTCAAAACTGGGAGAATAATGAAAAATGTCACAGGAAACCTTATGTGTATGAATGGTTTTGCTGGGTGAAATGTAACTCCCGAAAGTTTATTTTCTCCATGTCTTTTCCTTCAGCCTTTTTTTTTTTTTTTTTTTTTGGTGTCCTTTGGTCTTATTTTAAATTTACTATTCAGAATAAACTCACTTAAAAATGTATTGGATGGGTAGTGATGATTGTTGTGTGGTTGCACAACAAAGTGAATGCACTTAATTCCACTGAACTGTACGCTGGCAGATGGTGAAAATGGTCAATGTTATGTTTTGCATATTTTACCATGATAAAAAAATTGTATTGGATAATACAGAGAGAAAACCCATTAGCCTTTTGAGATGGGAATTCCAAGTATCTTTATATGTTAAATGTCAAGCTTTTTCCTGTGTGTGATATGAATGTGTAAGTAAGAGGCAAAAGCTTGTGTGGGATGAAAATACTCATTGAAGCGCTGTGTGGTCCCAATTCTGCTGCTCACTAGCTGTGGGACCTGGGATGGTACATCCAGAGCAGATGATGTGACCTCAGTAAACGCTGCTTTCTCCTTCCTCCCTTCCTCTCCTCACACTTCGGTTTTCTAATCAGTAAAAGGAAGAGGTTGAATTCGGTGATCTCCAAGGTCCCTGTTAGCTCTGCTGATCTGTGGCTTATGAAAAAAAATTTTTGGTTGAAAAATTATGTAGGAAAGTTTTTGGTTTAAAGGTCTGCAGAGGAGTATAAAATCCACGTGGACAAATGCAGCCCCCCTGCGTACACACAGCAGCTCCTGCTGAGTCTGACTTTCACTCTCCTCTGCTCCCTGTTCTCTCTCTCCCTCAGCCTGCCCCGATC
The DNA here is from genome assembly GCF_036321535.1 of Camelus dromedarius. NCBI lineage: Eukaryota > Metazoa > Chordata > Mammalia > Artiodactyla > Camelidae > Camelus > Camelus dromedarius. The sequence continues at coordinate 59,240,202 of NC_087441.1, forward strand.
CACGATCCACGCTGAGCTGGGAAATGGGCGGGAGGAGAAAGGATTGAGGTCCCCGAGTGGGAGGCCTGGGACGGGGAGCCCGGCGGTGGACATCGGGCCACTTTGGGGACTGGAGCAAGGCTCGATGGAGTTCACGCTAACGGTGCCACGTGGTTAAGGGCACAGCAGGACTCAGGGCCATGGCCTGAGATCCTCCGAAGGGTATATGACCACAGCAGGGTTAAGCACAGTTGATTTTTATCCAAGGCAGATGGTGACAGGAATAGGAGACTGTAAATCCAGAGAGAGAAGCTGAGTTTGTCATGTAAGGAAGTAACAGCAGGAAGCAGAGCATCTGGGGGGAAGAAGAGGCTGTGGGGAGAGGGTGGCTGGAGGGCTGGCATGTGGCCAGACTCCGGTCAGGGCTGGAGCTGGGAGCAGATGACTGTAATAAATCGTAGCCGTGAGGATGACTGTGTGCTGAGTCCTGTGAGTCACTTAGCAAATCACCCAACCTGAGATTATCTTGGGGACCCTCGATGTCAGGGGGAATTGAGAACAGAGTGGCCATTTACCATGACTGGAGCAGTGGGTTAGGTGAGAAATGATGGTGATGGCAGCAGAGTCGGAGAAGTATCGATGGATTTGAGATTCTAAGCTGAAGGTAGAGTCAAAGCACTTGCTGATGGAGAAGATGTTAGAAGTGAGGAGGAGAGTAGCAAAACAAATGGTTTTGGCTGGAACAGCTGGGTCAGTGGCAATGCGTTTTCCTGAAATGGTGCATCACATCCTTCTTAGACGTCCCTTACCTGTCTTCAAGGTCCTTGGCCAGACTTGCAGCCCTCGCCCTTGCTGCAGCAGTCAGCTCTGCTGACCCTACCTGCCTCAAATGGGGACGACCCAGCAGCACCTTGTCTTGTGTGAGACCTGCTTGGCACCCACCCCTGTATATCCTGGAAGTCAAGGGGTGCCTGTCCCTGCAGATGAGGCTGGCAGGCATGTGCAGCTCCCCACAAAGGGGTAGAAAATTGCAGGTTTTTCTGGCTGATCGATGATGCACAGGGAGAAGCAAAGTTCTCAGGTAGGGTGAAGGAGGCAGAGAGCCCTCAAGAACCAAGACTAAGTACAGAACCTGAAAAGAGTCATGGCACTATTGATGCCCATCCGACTTCTCGGGAAACTGCCCTTCACTAAGTTATCAGGCAGCTGCTCCATGTGTGCCCATTTGCACTCCTACAGAAGAACTTAGTCACCAACTGCCTGATTGCCTGGAGGTCTTTGACATAAGGGTGGAAAATATGGTGACATGAGCCCTAAATGCCACATCAGAATCTGTTTTGAGTGTTTTCTGTTTGGGCATTACTAGAGATGGTGATGCTCTTCAAAGATTGGGAGCCAGAATGAGATACCGGACACCGTGTTTTCACTGCCGTGTCTCTTGACTAAGGATAGGTATCCTATGCTTAATTCACCTGTAGAGAATGATCAGGTCATTTTTAAATACGGTACCTGATAGTACTTTTAAGAAACTATGACAGAAAAATAATTTAATTTTAATATACTTCATGAAGTATAACCATTTTAGTGCTAACAAGCTAATCAACTCTTTTTACACAAAGAATTAAATTGCTGTAGACCCACAGCTTTGTCACTTTACTTTGACATTTTGTTGGTAGCACGTGGAAAAGTGGTCATGTTTCCTTTGGGAAGAGGGATGTAGTCTCCCCAAAGTGGGGTGGATGGCGGTGTTGCATAGGAAAGTGGTAACCTTTGGAGTCAGATGGGCGTAGATACAGATTGCATGTCATCCCCTCTCCTCTCCTCCAATGTGACCTTGGGCCAGGCACGTTGCCTCTCTGAGCCATGGTTCTCTCATCCACCAGGTGGGCTAATAATACCTGTAAAATTCCTAGCAGGGTTCCTGGCACGTGGAAGTATTTAGTAAACAGAAATTATTCTTATTACTCTGTATGAAGACAGCCCAGTATTCCATTTTTTAATGATGTCAATAGAAACCCCCAACTTATTTCAGCTTGTATATTTTCAACACTTGTTTCTTTTCAGCGTCTTCTTTTCTGAATTGTCAATGGTGAGTAATTCTGATTGCACCATCCTCTTAGGAGGCAGGTGGAAACCTGAATGAGTGCTCCACTATATTTTGGGAACTTAAACACATTGACTATCACAGAAGTGAGTTTTCTAGCTGGGGTTGTCCAACTAGAATAACTTGGTCCCCGCATCTGAAATGCGTAAATGGAAACTTTCAGAAATGTTTTAGCATAATTAATTTTCTCCATCCTGTCTGAAATGGTTGCTCCCCGGTTCTTTCTCTGCTGCAGCAAAAAAAAAGCACATTTCTTTGCATCACCTTCCCATGCCAGTAGAACAAAACACAAAAGCCACAAGATCTCTGATTCAAAGGTCTTCTGCCTCATACAACTGACTGTTTAAATTCTGCTTAAAATGTAGATTTTAAAAAATTCATCTCTGTAATTTCCAAAAAACTAACGTCAATGGACCCCTTTCTTTTTAAAGCCCTTCTGATCATAGAATGGTGTGTGACAACTCAATTTAGTCTTTCTGAATATGAATAAGGACTCCAGGGCCACTCACCAGTGAGCATGTTTATTGCTAAAGCTGTCATCAAATTTTTAGTAATATTTTTTATACAGCTTGGGACCAGCAGAACATTTGGGACTTGACCTTTTCCAGCAGATGATAGTCTCAAAATGCAATTTGTAATTTTGGAGCTAAGTTTTAAACTCTTTTCTTGTTTTCTGACCACTGTAATTTACCTTTCTACTCAATCCAGAGGGCAAAAGTGATGGAGTGTGTGTGTGTGTGTGTGTGTGTGTGTGTGTGTAGGTGTGCAGGAGTTATTTATTAACCTTAAAAATCAATAATGTGACTTAGCACAGCAGGAGCAGAGTGGCATTTTCAAGCTAGGAAGTCATACTGGCTCAACAGTGTCTTCTAAGTACAACCGCATTGGGATGCTGAGCAAAATCAGGCTGTTCTGCTTGGTGAATCTTTTGTCTCAGGTGAAATAATATAAATAAAATGGAGAGAATTAGCATAAAAACACTGTATCCCAGAGCATGATGTCCCTGTCCTTTTAAATTTTGGCAAACCTGGATTCAGGTTCGAACAAGAGCGTGAAACACTTCTGAATATTTTGTTTTGTTTTCTTTTTGTCAATCTAAATCCCAGCAAGGTAGGAAGAGGTGATTAGGATAGGAGAAAACTGACAACAGGAGAACTTGGGAAGCACTATTGGAAATCAGAAAACCATTAAACCAAACCATTTTTATGTTTCTTAGAAACAATGTTGGTATTAGATTTGTGATGCAGGTAAAAATACCTCCACCTGTGGTTTCCTGGGGACAAGCAAATAGGGCTTTGCTCATCAAATCCCATTCAAGCCACTATGAAAGTCTCAGCTCAGAGTTGAGTTGTAGGGATAAAGAATGCAATCAGCCTTACTTATACAAGAAGTACCTTGTAGAAAGCCTGATCATTTCACAGCTAATTAGTATAAACGTTCTCTTGCCCAGTGCTTGCAGCTGGAGACCCACTTGTACTTTTTTTCTGACTGTTGCTGTAATTAAAAACCATTTACTTTTTCTTAGCTTAAGAATGCAGGTCCCACTGACTTTCTCCTTTAAGTATATTTAAGTTTGTGCAAGAGGGAATTACTTACAGATAATTTCCCTCGTCTGGGATACGTTACTTTATGTGTAAGTGAATGAACAGTAACCATTCAGTTATCTCTTTTTTAAACTTTCCCGTAGCTTCTCTAACAGTCAATATGAAGAAATGAAAAAGCAGTGCTTTCATGCTTGGTGTAGCATTACCATATCTCCTCACCTGCCTTTTCCTAAGAGCAGTCTGGTGAACCATCTCAAGATTTGGTGAGGTCTTTGGAAATCAGCCTAGCTGAGAAACACCATGAGGGCAGGGAGTAGCCATGGCAATCTTATTCACTATTTTTTTTTTTTTTGAAACACCTATATGGTGCCCAACGCCCAGGAGGAAGTCAGTAAATCCTTGTTGAAGGAATTGATTGTGTATTGTCCTATGAGTTTCTGGGGTCCAAAATACAGTCAAGAAAACTAGTAGGTGAGGCAGCCTGGAACAGCCCAGTCCAATAAGGTCACCACTAACCACATATGCCTATTTAAATTTCAATTAATTTAAATTGATTATAATTAAAAATTCAATCTGCCTAGGAACATTTTAAGTTCTCAATAGTCACATGTGGCTGGTGGCTACCATTTTGGACAGCACAGATATTGAACATTTCCCTCATCACAGAAAGTTGTATTACACAGCACTGGTAGAACAGCATTAGTAGAAGCCAGTGTTAGCGCCCCCAGTCCTTTTGAAGTCAAATTCCCCTGGGGCCATGATGTGCACTCATCCTACAAAAAGTAGGCCTTTGATGTCTCTCTCTCTCGACACTGTTGGAACTCAGTCAGGCAAGGTGGGGGGCCCACAGAGGTGGCTGTTTCTTTAAAACTGAGAGCCCAACAGCAGTGGAGCTGTTAGCCAGACTGTTACAGCCAGTGGTCTACAATTATTTGGCTACACTCATTGTTAGAATAGTGAAATATTCATACCAGTTAGTAAAGAGCTGCTGTTTCAGGCTCTTCCAGGACCTCCTTCCTATGCCCCAGAAGCCCTGGCTATTCACCTAGGGTGCCCCTTGCCTCCCCTTAATCCAGAAAAATGAGTTAGTTAATGCCTGTCCCCTCCCTAGGGGTGGGAGGCTGCCCAGGGACCCTGCCCCAGCACTGCAGGCCTCAGAGTGGTAGGTGCTGCCCTTGGCTTCCAGGAGGGGCCACTTTCTAAGTCCGAGTCATTTGTAAAGGCCGCCCCATCACTACTGTGGCCAAGTCCCAGATCACAGAACCCTTAGCCTCAAGGAGCCCGTTAAAAGCATCTCATCTAACCCCCTCATTTTACTGAAGAAAGCAAGTCCAGAAAGTCACTTAGCTAGTTTGTGGCCAACTCAGAGATGAAACTCTCCTAACTCGGTACTTTTTTTTTGTTTGTTCTATCTTCCTGTTGTTTGTTAGTTTCCTTAACAGTGAAATGGGGATTAGTATCTTCATGCCTCACAAAGTTGTTAGTAAAAAGAATAATGAGCCCAGCATTTTGTGTTATGACTTAAGAATCTGGAAAAGCTCTCTTGTACGCATTCTCGTTTAATCCTTACAGGAACCTGCGAAAGGTGTCAGGCTCAGAGGCAGGGAATGACCTGCCTGAGACAGCAGAGCTACTGGGAGGGGCCGCAGTCTAAGACTCTGAGGGCTTAGGAAACTATAAAGTCTCTTGGAAACGTAAGATAACATAACCACATGGCATTACTAGTTTTTAGCTTGTGGTATTTTGCAGTTCAAGATTTAGTGACATTGAAAGTGTAAGTTGGTTTAAGCAACGCTTTTTTTTTTTTAACTTTGATAATGTGCCAATTGCACAGACTTTGGTTGAGCATTAAAACAGAAATGGGCTGCTTCAAAGTATATTTTTAAAGTGAGAGAATCCAAAGTTGTAATTAGTTTTTACAATGCTACTTGTGCAGTTTGAGTGGCTAAAGAGCTTCTGGTGATCATTTCTGTTACTAGTGGTAGTTGGTTTTTGGGTTTTTTTTTTCCATTTTTCAGTTTTATTAGGTAGAATTGTTACAGTTTAACTGCACATATACAATATATTGCATGTAAATACATATACACAATATACTGCACATAATTTTTCTAGTTTACATTTATGTACTGTTGGTTTATTTTTTTGTATTGCCCCTACCACCCCAAGTAATTAGGCCCTTTGGAAAAAACAAAATGTGTTCTTTGAGGGTGAGGGGTCATTTCCTCTATCACCACTTTATTTTTCACACCCTGTAAGCCCTGTACTTAGAAAATTCACCATATATCTGATTGTGGCAAAGAAAAATCACTCAGAAGCTGTCCTACCCACTTGACACATAATTATCAGGAGAATGCTATTTAAAGTATGAAGAGATGGGGGAGGGTATAGCTCAGTGGTAGAGTGCATGCATGCTTAGCATGCGTGAGGTCCTGGGTTCCATCCCCAGTACCTCCATTAAGAATAAGATAAATCAACCTAACCACCCCTTCCCCACTCAAAAAATAAAAATAAAGTATGAAGGGAAGCCACAGTGGAGGAAATGGTCCAGTTCTTGATATATCTTTTGTCTTTCGGTCTTTTAATAAATTTAATAGAAACATCCCTTAGTAGATTGTCTTTAACTCACTCCCAAAATAAAATTGAATCGATTTTGCCTCTCTCTCTTTATGTCCATGAACTGCAGCCGTTTTACAGTATATACTACATGCTATTATGCAGAAAGTGAGTTTCTAGAGATGGGAAACAGTGAGGCTATTTCATTTCATGTAACAAAAAAAAAAAACTCTTCCATTTTCTTTTATTAGTGTCTGAAAATTGTGGCCTTCTCTCCATCAGTTATCCTGTAAGGTTAAATGTATAAAGGAAAGAGAGAAAAAAAATGTATTAGCAAAACCTATAAATGGAAAGGAGCTTTGGGGTTGTAAACCCGGATTTAGCGTTACTAATTTGTAGGCAGATTTGGGAAGAACATGTTTGAATATTTGGTTGTTTTTAAAGTATGTGCTATGATTGTGTCTTCATTCTTCCCTGTGTATACCCTGTTTTGTGTTAGCTATAACAAACTCAACTCTCAATTATACTCCATATAAATCAGAGATGCAGCCTCCCTCTTGTCAGTTTGGACCTTCAAAGTGTTTGATTATCTAGAATTTTCTTGGATTTCATTTACGCCATTTTCCCTGGTTGGTGCAGATACTGTTGGAGGTGCTGGTGAAAAGGCGTAAAGGTAACGTCTGTGATTTACAGCCAGACTTGGAGTCCTCAAGTCATTGGATTGTCCTAGAGTCATTCAAGATGCTAAGCCTGAAGAGATCTTTGAAATTCCAAACCTTTAATTCCTCCAGACTTAGACTGGGGTGGAAAGGGGATTGATGAGCACTTTCCAACTTCACCCCCCGCTGGTTTCTGTACCAGTCCACTCGGCGTTCCATGAGAAAACTCTGGCAGGGCATGCCGGCACCAGGGTGGGCACGTCGTAAGCACGCGGGAGGGTTGGCCGTTATGATCACCTTGCCTAATTTGACTTTGTCTTCACATCTTTCTGCTCTCTGATGGCCATGCTGAGGAACAGTGAAATGTCCAAGAAATAGGAAAATCCTGAATGGAAGGGAAACCCAAGGCCTCCGTCATCCAGAAACAGAATTTATCAGCCCACAAATAAAAATGATGGTTTCTCTACTCATGATGTTGTGTGAAGTAATTTCCATACCCACCCCATACCCTTTCCCAAGCAAGGACCCCACAGACAAGGCGCACCTTCTCCCTCGCTCAGATCCGATTCAGTCTGTTCTAATGAGGGCAACTTGATGGTAAACTTACCTTATTCCCATTTCTCTCTTGTTATGTGAAAACCAGCAAGCTGTTCTCTATTTTCTGCATAAGAAAAACAAAAATACAGTCTGACTAAATGAGGTTGTCACTGATTAGAATTTTGTTGAGATGTGTGAAGGGCAAGTGTATTTTTTCTGTGCCTGTGATAAAGTGGGTGATTAAACAAATTAACCAAACACTCATGCTGAGGCAGGAGTGTAAGTTGGTACAGCTTTTCTGAAAAGTTGCCCAGACCTTTAAAGCTCATGCCATTTGACCCCATAATTCTTTTTCTAGATATGTACCTAGGAAAATACTCAAAAATACAGACAATCCAACATTCAGATACAGCTTTCAAAGTGTTGTGTGCAGTAACAAAAGAAAAGAAAACATGTAATTCCAAAAATGAGAAAAATAATTAAATAAAATCAAACAAAACTTTTTTCTATGGGGTGAATATTACATAGACATGGAAAAGCATGTTTCTGGAGAATTTTTAATAACTTGGGGGAAATGCTCACATTCATACAATGTTGAATTAAAAAGTAGAAACACAACTCTATTTTTGTGTATTTGAAAAGAATACTGGTCACAATCCTTATCCCCAATTCTGAATCCTTTCGGTTCAAAAATCACAAAGGTCTCCTGGTGACTTCTCTGGTAGAAAAACCTGACCTGAATTAATGTGAGTCTCTGTTTTATCTGACTAAATAAGAATATGCATCTGTTTTGCTACAGAGATATTTAGTGTGTTTGATTATGGGGTGCTGTTACAGATTCTGATGGGGCTTTATAGTCTACGGCCATACCACCCTGAACATGCCCGATCTCGTCTGATGGGGCTTTATATAATAAGTGGTAGTTTGGCATCATAATACTCTTTAAAATCCAGGCAGTTCTGAACTCTGAAGTGTATCTTGCCCAGGAGTTTTGTAAGGAGTCATGGACCTAGAAATCAAAATATCATTAGTGATTTATCAGTGTCAAGGTTATGGTTGATGCTTATTTTTTCTTTATGCTTTTCTGTGTTTTCCAGGTGTTCTACAATAAGCATGTATTAATTTATGCTCAGAAAAAAATAAGTACTATTAATTTAAAACAAAACATATTCAAGGCATCAGAGAATGATCTCATTTCAGTCCAAATTTATTGTTTGCTTTCTGTATCTTCTTGTTAATACAGCCACATGTGTCTTTTGAACCAAGGCGTTCTGATTTGTTGAAAGAAAACATTCACGAGATGAAATGGAGAGAAAACTGATTGGACCTTGACCTATGTCCAAACTGCTTTGCGTTCAGGAGAGCGCCCACGTCGGCTGAGCCCAGGTGTTGACACCTGGATTACTTTGTCGTATTCTGTTTAGGTGGACTGGCCAGGAGGCACAGTCAGTTAGGCCGGGGGTAGGGGTGGGTGTAGCAGGATAGCAGGAAAGAGGGGGAGACGTTAACGTGCAAGGTTTCCTCTGCTAATGACGGTCTTCCTCCCCAATCAGGTGGACACTCACTGACCTGTCCCAAGGCTGCCCCACAAAGCTTTGGGGTCCATGTCTGAATGGATTGCTGTAGATTTCTCTTCTCTCCCTTCGCCCAGTTCCCTGCATCCTAAGACTCGAAGCCAGCACAGGACCTGGAAAAATTACATGTAAGTTTTAACTAAAGTTTCTTTTTCCAAGTCAAACAATGCTAAGAATTTTCTGAGGTGATAATAACAACATATCTTGAGAATCATCGTTGAGGAAGGGTGCAGGGGTTCGACTCTGCGTCCTGGTGAGTCAACTCAGTGGATGTTACACATTAGCTTGCTTCAGAGTCACCTGGAGGGCTTGCTGAAGTGCAGCTCGCTGGGCCTGTGACCAGAGTGTCTGAGTCAGGGGATCGGGGGGGTGGGAATTTGCTTTCCTGACAAGTTTCTATGTGATGCTGCTGCAGTGGAGTCAGGGACCCCCACTCTGAAAATCACTGCTCTAACTCACGTGTGACTGAAAGGAGAAATGATAAAGGTAGACACGTGGGTTAAATATTCAGCATGAAATGTCACTAAATTAAGAGATTTAGTGCTTTACTTAATACAGGGACTGATACTTAGAAAAGAGAAAGTTAAGGGCTTCTCAGTATTGTCACCTTTGAAAGTCCAGCCAAGTCGATGTCATTATTCTGCGCAGGCTTGACTCCAGAGTCTCGAGTACTAGGCGTCGTTTGCCCTTGACTTTCAACAGAGGTGACTAACAGTGCTGTTAACAGGCTAAACTGACAGCTACAGTCCTTTTGCAGGTGTGCTTATCAGGCTTTTAAGTACACTCAAAAGGGACACTCTTTTTTTCCCCTGGGTTGGGAAATACATTGTTTCCTTTCAAAGTGAATCACCCCAGTATGATTTCTGGGGGATTTGTATCAGATCAGGGTTTTTGTGTTATTGTTTTCAAATAAGTGTGACCTAAAGAAGTTTGGCTGACAGTTTTCGTATACCTGCTTTAATATTTATAAAATTTTGATTGAGGTATAATTAAAATATGGTAAAATGCAAAAAAATACACTTAAATTGTGACTTGATTTACAAAACACATACGGGAAGGAAGGGGCATCTCTAATAAATAGTCCAAGCCAGCAAGTCCAGGTTTTTGTGGGTTTGACGTTCTCAGGACTGACATGTCTGGAGGATGAGCATATTATTGTGTTAGCTTTGGAAGAAGCCAGTCACGTCTCCGCTGCGGACAAGAGCAATTTACTCCGTGCGAATAGAAAGGAGCAGAAGGGTCTGGCTCAACCAGCGCACACTTGGGTGTATGTGAGCAAACATGCAAATGTACAGATGTGCCTGGGAATCTATATGCATTTTGCACATTTTTAAGCTTTCAATGTAGGCATTTTAAACAACATGTTTTCTTTTGTTTCATTGAGTCAGTCAGTGTAAGTGTAAAAATAGTCTGAGTGATGCTGTCCAGGAAATGTTTCAGAAATTTCTGGGTGTTTTCAATCGGTGGATAAGCATTGTGATTTATAACATTTTACTTGGATGTGGTACATATTATCATTCAAAGTAGCACTTAGGACTGAATGGTTCTTTTATTAGAACTCTCTGAAATTGAGAATAATCACTTCTAATCAAGCATTTCCCAAGCAGATGTGTAATGAAGGAGTGTATCACTGCCTGAACATTAACAGAACCAAAAATCCTGGAGATAGTTTACGTGCATAATTTTAAACACATGCACGTAAACTATCTCCAGAATTTTTGGTTCTGTTAATGTTCAGGCAGTGATACACTCCTTCATTACATATCTGCTTGGGATTATACTGTATAGCACAGGGAAATATATTCAAGATCTTGTGGTAGCTCACAGCAAAAAAAAAAAAAGTGACAATGAATATATGTATGTTCATGTATAACTGAAAAATTGTGCTCTATACTGGAATTTGACACAACATTGTAAAATGACTATAACTCAATAAAAAAAAGGTTAAAAAATAAAATAAAATAAAATAAATAAAATTTAAAAATCACAAAATCAGAAAAATAAAACCAAAAAAGCGATACATGATGAAAGAGTCCTATAAGGAATTAATCCAGAGCTGTTTTCTGCCCAAAGGGTAACAGGGCCAGTATTAGGGTGGACAGAGTTGTGAACGATGTAATTACCTATTATCACTCTGCCATTACAAACTGTAACATCTCTGTCAAACACTGATTGGTTATTCTGCACAGCATCCTTGGACGGGAGGTTTTCAGTTTATGAAGCATCTCCACCATGAAGTAAAAGAAGTGGGTTGGATCAAATGCTCCTTCATCTCCCTCCTGCTTTGGCATCTGTGAGTGTCCACATTTATGCATCAGATTTTCCTTAGCTGACCTTTGACATCAGTCAGTTTAATAACTACAGGCCAGGGCAGGTGGAAGGCTGCTATGAGGCCTCAGGTGACTTGGAGCTTCAAACTCCTGCCGGCCCTGGTGCAGTCTACCTGGATCTGTCCTTGCAGCCTTGGGTGAAGCACTCAAGGCACCGAGTGCCTGGCACATCTCCATAAAAATATGCCTGTGGGGATGAGGGGTATGGGGGAACCCTCTGTGCTTTCCCCTCAGTTTTGCTGTGATGCTAAAACTGCACTAAAACATAAAGTTTATTAATTTAAAAAGCCTAAATACCAAACAGTATGATGATTCCTCAAAAAATTAAACATAGAACTATCATAAGATCCAGAAATTCCACTTCTGGGTATGTACCTAAAAGAAGTGAAAGCAGGAACTTGAACATATTTGTAGACCCATGTTCATATAGCATGAGTCACCATAGCCCAAAGGTGGAAGCAACTCAAGTTTCTATCAACAATGAATGAATAAAGAAAACGTGGTCTCTACTTACAATGGAGTATTATTCAGTCTTAGAAATATGAAATTTGGACACACGCTACAACATGGATGAACCTTGCAGATACCAAGTGAAATAAGCCAGACACAAAATGAAAACTTAGATGAAGTACCTAGAATGGTCAGTCATAGTCAGAAAGTAGAGTGGTGATTGCCAGGGGCTAGGAACAAGCTGGATGGGGAGTTTGTGTTTAATGGGTACAGAGTTTTGCTTTGGGAAGATGAAAAAGTTCTGGAGATGGATGGTGGTGCTGGTTGCACAACAATGCGAGTGTACTCAAGGCCACTGAACTGTACACTTAAAAATGATTTAAATGGTAAATGCTATATTATGTGTATTTTACCACACACCAAAAAAAAACCCCAAAAAACAACAACAATAAAAAAAAACAAAACCCTGAATACCAAAGCCCACTTTCCATCCAAGAACGCTGGGCAGAATAAGTAAGTAGTGCTCGACAGAGATGCTATCGTTTGGGAGGGCGGAGTAAGCAGAGATGACTGCACCTCTCACCCAACTCTTCTCCTGGTGCCCTTTGGGCAAGGGTAAGGGACCTGCAGAATGCTAGACTTCAGTCCTAGGAATGGGTGTCCCATCGGGACAAGGGCATACTTCTCTGAAACTACTAGGGAAATTTGCTATGAACAGCCATCATCTCTACCAAAATGCCATTGACACGGGCAGGAAAGCTGCTTCTCTGGGATGGAGGGGACACGTACCCACCTGTGCTCCTGCAGTGTGGCCGCTGTGGTTCATCTGAAGTGAATGTTCAAAGCGAGTTCGTGTACAGAGCAGCGGAATGGTGACAGGTCTTGTTGGTGGAGGCAGGAACCAAGGAATGTAGACTTGCCAGAGATTGAAACCTAGTAGAAAGTGGAAACTTTGAAAGAAAATTAGTAGCAAAATAATTCTTCGGCAACAGGGCTTCTACTTACAATACCTGTTTGACAGACTCCAAATGAAGTATCGTTCACCCCATCACCACATCTCTTTAATACTGGGTATAACTGTCCCTGTAAATCACAGAACAACTGAATGAGTGACCTGCTGACCTGTGAGGAATATGCAGGACTGAACCCACTAAGTCAGTCCATTTGGGCCCCACTTTGGCGAGGAGGGGGGTTGTTTTTTATTCTATGTTTCTAGAAAGTTGGCTTTGGAGAACAATCGGTGAATTCCCATGGGGCCTGGTAGCAGTGTTTTCCTCAGGTCTCCTCACTTAACTTCCTTCAGGCTCCGCCCCTGGGTCTGACCAGGGGTTGTAATTCCTGAGGAGCAGTGCATAAGGATTCAAAGAGGTCGAATCCTCTGTCCTAAACTATCCCGCTTCCTCCTTAAGACATCAACATTATTTATATACGTGAGTGTGCGTGTGTGTGCATTTTATGTATATATATACACATATAATGTGTATGTATATATTTGGCTCAAGGAAAAAGGTATAACGAGAAAAAGAGGTAAATAAAGCCAACAAAGCTGAAGTACAACAGACAGAAACCAGTCCCCTTAACCCACCCCAGACTTTCCAAACCTGCTTAGAAATCAGCTCTCCCTGCTTTTCACTTAGGTGACAGGGAACATTGCACGGCAACAAAAGTTTCAGAGCCATCTGCCATAGCGAGCTGTTAAGATACCAAAACAACTGGAATTAAAGCTTTTTATAGAAAAGAAAATCCAGGTCAGCATGTTTGAGAGAGAGAGAAATAAGTGCTTATTCATCTTTGACAGAACTTGTAGCTACCAGCACCCTACGCTTGCACTGAAATGACGTGAATATAGACTCTAATCAAGCACATTCAGCCCCACGAGTTCAGAGATTGTAATATTTGGATGGACATCCTGACACAGGTTTCCCCCAGTAGTCACCTAGAGGGAATGACGCGGAGTAGAGAAAACCAACAAGGACCCTTGGGGGCTCTCCCGGTTCTGGATGCTGAATCCATGTTTTGTGATGTCTCAGCTACCTGGACCCACCTAACCAGAGCCCTGAATTAACTAGCCTCTTACTGCCTACTCCCACCCCACCCCACCCCACACCCCACACCCCACCCTACCACACATATCCCACTTCCCTTTTTCAGTGACAAAGATTCAGAAAACAAGATAGCTTTGGTTTAGTAAAGGTGGAGAATGTACCCCAGAGGGTATCTATAGCTGCTGACACTGACCTGCTGAATCACTGAGAACGGTTAGGCACTTTATAACTAGGAAGAGAAACCACTTTGGAAAGATTTTCATCAGAAAAGCATTTTCTAAGTCTTTCAATTCACCAGAAAATTGAAACAAACCAAAAAATCTTGTCCTCAAATACTCTAACTCAGATTTCATTGTACCTATTTTTGTGCCCTAATAATAATCTAAAAGCACAGGCTTCCAGTAGAAAAATATACCATTCATTTTTATTCTTGAGAAACTGCAAGTTTTGGTTTTTACCACCTTTCCAGTGCCAGCGTTTATATCTCAGATATTCTGTTTACATTTATTCTGTTTATTATGTTTGGAGGCACACTAAAAGTTGTGATGTTAATGATGCTAAGAGTGTCAAATAACACTACTATATGTAAAATAGCTAGATAACAAGGACCTACTGTATAGTACAGGGGACTGTATTCACTATCTTGTGATAACATATAATGGAAAAGAATCTGAAAAAGAAGATAGATAGATAGGTAGATAACGGAATCATTTTGCTGTATGCTTGAAACTAATACAACTTTGTCAATCAACTATACTTTGGTAAAAAGAAAAGATTTTTAAAAGAGTAGTATATAAAATAATTTCATAAACGTATATGTTTAGCGCCTGTTTTCACTGGGGAATCATTGGCATAGTTTTGAAGCTAATTTTGTTGTTTTTTTTAAAGAATGTGTATGATTATTTATAATATTGTTTCACAATTATGTTCTGCTCAAGACATCATCAAAACTAACTTTCATTCTCTGCGTATACTCTAACAGTACATGTAGGGGTGATGTTACCAGCATGGTAATATATAGGTCAAAAATTTCAGATGGTATTCCCTATGAGTCTCCAAGTAAACTCAGCCACGCACATGATCAAGCTGCTTACCAAGTGATGTCAGTTGTAGTTTATCAATAGTTTATCAACTTATTCTAATAATTTCCAGTCTGTTGCTTTTTAGAAATCATGTGTGTGCTCTTTTTGGGATGTGTCTGTACTAATGAAGTGACACCTCTCTCTGAGCTGTAATTTAACCCAAGGGATAGCCACGCTTTTCCAAGGACACCCCTGTTACCCTGATTATTACGAGGCTCCCGGAGCTTGGAGCTCTGTTGCAGCTGGAGAGTGCCCAGGTCATGGTGAGGAAGGACAGTGTTTGCAAAGCTCTGCAGTGTAGCAGGATTCCGAGAGTCCTTGTAGTGCTTAACTAGAAGCTATAATCTATTGTTTCTAGCAGATTTTTCCTGTATTTCATGTCTGATTTGTCACAAGGCCAGATTATTATACTGGATTTCATGTATCAAGTTTTCTTTATTATTAGAAAGTACAGAATCAAATAATTGTTTCCTATTATCAGAACAGAAGTAACTCAATTTTCTTGATTGTAAAAGTAATATGTGGTTATTGTACAAAATTTGTAAAATAACAGAATAGAATAAAATTTTATCTTTAATCCAGCAACCCAGATACAGTCTATCTGTTAGTTCATACTTTTGTGTATTTTTCCAGAGTTTTTTCATTCTTATCAACTAATTCCAAATTTACAAGCAGTACTCTGGACTGATGACATCCCACAAGTTGATGGAGTTCAGGAATGATGACTTTAGATATCATTTTGTAGGACAGTGATCTCGTTGCTTATTTTTCCCCCTTCAAATCGCATTAATCAACTCTTGCAAGAACAGATACCTGTGTTGACTTATCAGTATCTTTATCAAGTGGAAATCTCTATTAACTGTCTTTTTAAAATTTCTGCTTTCTATCAATAAAAATTGATTATTGAGTGGCCTCTGAAATCATAAAAGAAAGATTTGATGTTGTACAAGATGGTTTTTGTGTTAAATCGACTGATTGTGTTTTAGATGTTTAGAAATTCGCAATTGACACACTCCAAGGCAATTTGGCAGAAGTGGGGGAGATTGATTAGCCGAGTCCCCCCACTGCCGCCCCATCCATACTCCAAACAATATGAGCTCCAGTAAAGTTCTAATTTTATATTCAGATATATCCCTTTGTGTGCTTTGAACCAGAGCGTTTTCCTTCACCTTTGCATCCTTTATCCCCTTTCAAAGAAGCTGCTCTTCACATTCCTCTGGTGTGGTGTTAGGGCTGCAGGGGGTGGGAGTGACATCTCTCTGCTTTGCTTTGGAGAGAGCTTGACTTTGGATCAGGATGAATCCTAACACTCAGCCAAAGTTAGGAGGGGCTTTGAGTACTGGAAGAAAACCCAGGTAAAAATTAAAGGGATTGTTAAAGGATTCACCTGAGAAAGGCTGCAGGAGTGTTCTCCGCAAACCTTGTGTCAGTAGACTGGAAAGTGTAGAGGAAGCAGCTGCAAGAAGAGATTTTGTTTTTCAAAAATGATCCGTATTAGGCATTGGGTGTGACGAGGTCTCACCATCCTCTGTACAAGACTTAGGTTCTTTGGAAGCAGGTCCTTCTAGTTTCTTCCCTCTGCATCCTTTCACATCCTTTGTGTCCTTGTATGTAATAGGGATGTGGTATGTATTGACTTGAATTTAAATTTTGGTGACTGTTGAGTGACAGATGAATGAATGCTCTCAGTCCAGGTGTACATTCTGCCTTCTTCCGACAGCAGTCAAAAGGTGCTTTGATAAATGCCCACAATTGTGTGGAATGCCTGGGTGGGGTACCCGTGTGGGAAGTGGTCTGCGGTCCTTTGATCCTCCCTTGGAGAAGGAGATGCTCAGGAAGATAGTGAGAACTTTGCCTTCAGTTTCGATTTGACCCTCCTTGCTTCCCTGAGTCACGGTGTTCGCTCGTTGGCGACGGATATGTCACTGAAGCCTGAGACTGTTCTTCGGACTGTTTGTGACATGGTCGCTGAATTTCCCATGACATGAATAGCCGGCATTTGTCATAAAATCTCACGAACGTGCTAAAAGTTTAGTTGGCTTGCAATTGACATTGAGATTAACTTTCTCTAACCTAAACCAGTGAAAACTAAAACGCTCCTCACCACATAAAAGTTTTGCTTTCGTTGTGTTCAGACCCCGCCCACCCTGTCATAGCACAGTCATTTGGAGTCTAGTGTGGGGTGGTGTGGTTGTACCTCAGTCGTGTATGACCCACTTTTTCGTAACACTTAATTACCCGTGTTTTTACAACACTAGTCAGAGATTCTGACGATAGTGGATTGTAAGCCCCAGAAGGTTTACTCACCCAGCTCATCAGCCCTGCTCCCGTATCGTGGGTCTTCCGAAGAAGGTGTAAGCTCTGCAGGGCGTGTAACTACCAAGGATGACAGCATTTCCTCTGGTTTCTGGATAATGAGCAAGCACACAGGTAAAGATGCCTTCTTCAGCGTTGACTCTTTTCGTGTCTTAATTACTTTGTAGAACTGGCTTTTAAATATCAATCACTTACCTGCGCATATTTGCTGTCATGTTTTGCAGGGGGCTCAGGGGAACAAGCATTTTGATTGGTACCCAGGGACCTTCGTCACTTAACTTTTTATTAAAAGTCTAAAGAGATAGTGATCAAAAATAGACTCTCATATCTGTCCTCTTTCTGCCTCCAGAAAACATCCTCTTCCTCAATTTTTTTTTTTCTTATTTGCTCTCAAGGTGGTTGCTTCTCAGCATCAGGTGCTCCGTTTAGCCGCGAGAGTGTGTGTGAGTTCATGCTCGGTGAGCTGCAGGCTTGGGGGGTGACTGGACAGAGCAGACAGGAGACAAAAATGCACAGAAGGGAAGGGAGATGGTAAGAGGATGCTATACCTCGGTGAGCTGTGTCCCATAGCACCCTGAGAGCAGATTTAAGACAAGCGCTATTGCCCTGACATTGGCAAAATCATTCCTGACAGCCTGCTTTGTTTTAGCAGTGTTGATGTTTCTGATGTCACTTTTGTTCGTTTGAAGAACTTTTCAAACATCGTCTTTGTTTCAAAACCAAAGGTTATAGATTTTTATCTTCCCAAATTGACAGAAACTTTTTTGAGTGTATTTCTTGGCTGGAAGCTGATTGACGTAGGGCTTGCGGCAGGGTGGTGGCGGTGCCTGGCGGATCACGCTTGCGGCAGAGTGGTGGCAGTGCCTGGCGGATCACGCTTGTGGCAGGGTGGTGGCGGTGCCTGGCGGATCACACTTGCCCGTGTGCCACCTGACCAACCACCACAGAGTCTTTGAAAATGCCCAGGGATAAGTCAACGTTGTTTTCCCTGAAAGTCCTGATGCAGAAAAAGAATGAAAGTACAAACAGTAACTGGAAAAAATGTCACACATTTTAGCCGCTTTGCATCCCTTGTTAGGGCAAACCCTGGGTTGGGTTTTTTTTTTTAACATTTGTGAACTTGTGCGGTAGGTGGAGCAGTGTGGGTGGCCCAGAAAAAGTAGCAGTTAGAATAAGATTTTCCATTTATTGCCCTTTGTGCGTGGCTAAAAATAAGATTCATACAAATCAGAATATGTAGTGCAAGCACAATCACTCTGTTAATTCTGATGACTGGCTTGCCCACATCTTTGCATCTGTCTGGTAAGTGGTGCATTGGGGAAACAAATGTGTCTGTGTTTAAGTAGCAAAAAGGCAGCCAGGTTTGGGCGATGTCTGCCTGTGATAGTTTATCAGCATTTCCCCTTCTAAAGGAAGAAAGACACAACACATACATAAACAAATTGTGTTGATGGGAGGCTGAAAGAACAAGCGATAGAATCCTTGAATCTTTTTTGAGGAGTTATTGCCATGGTTGAAATGCTATTGTACAACCTCCATCTTCTTGGCTCATTGTTAGAAAGTTGTGTCCTGTAGACTCATAGGACCAGCAAGGGAAGGATGTCTTAGTGGTGTTGCTGAGAGTTTAGCAAGCTCTTTTGTTTGTGTAGGGATGGGGTGGTGGGGAGAGGGGACAAGGGTGGGCACATGCCTGCTCTAGAGTCCCACTGTGGACACAGATGCTGGAGGGGCAGTTAACCAAGTAAAAACTCCCCTTCATCTGACTGCTGAGTCTCTTGCAACCACAGTCAGTGATAACGTGTCCGTTTAAGGCTTGAAGAAGCACCAAAGTGAAGTGGCGTCATCGTTGGCAGGGAAATTTGTACCTCCGTGATCCCAGTGATGGTGCTGTCCCCGTTCCACTGGCTAAGTGGCTGTGGCATTTCCAAAGAATGAGAACATCTGCAAGGGTTGTGAGCCTTTCAGTTTGATGTAATTTGTGAAATAAGATGAGTCAAGAGGGCAGTCATTCCAGAAGCCTCTGGAAATTGAAGACTGCAAATCACATTCCCCACTGGTGTCTCCACCCTCGGCAGACAGCAAGGCATGGTGATTAAAGTGAGATAAGAGCTTTGGGTGCCAGAGGACTCAGCATCAGATCTTTGCTTAGCTACCTATTGACCTTGGTCTATTTTGCTGAACCTCTTCTAGGCCTGGATATCTTTACTTGAAAATTGGAACAAGGATAGTGACTACCTCCTAGAGTGGTGGTGGGGAGTAAATGAGGCAACGGAGGTGAAGCACAAAGCCAGGACTCAGTAAAATGATGATGGTGCTGTGTATTCATGCTGTTGCATCATAAAAGTGTGGTGGAGAATTTCAGGGCATTTGGGGGGTTCCCCACGATGCTGGGAGTACAAATTTTGGAGTTAAATGGACACAAGAGCAGCCTCTTGTTCAGTGTTTCTCAGTCAGACGATGATGGGTCATTTACCAAATAGTTTGGTTTTTCATAGGCTACTGATGCTATCCGGGGGCTCAATTTTTTGTCATTAAATTAGCACCATGAAAGCCTCTCTTTCCTCTTGAGAGAAGCACTGTGTTGAGCGTATTCTGTTATTTTTACCTTCTCACTGTGTTTTTTATTTAAACATGGATATTTCAGTTCTGACATCTGTGCATGTTAATTGCAGTACCTGCCGATGTACATTATGAGAGAGTGCTAATGTTGTAATCAAGTAAGGTTTTAAATATTTTGGGTGAGAACAAGTAAAACTTGAGGAGCAGTTAGCTTCCATGGTGGTATAATTCCCTACAGAAAATATCACATCTCTTTTAAAATTCTGGTTACTAATCAATCCTGTGGATAACCAGATGCTGACAAGCAGAAAACAATTACTGTTGCTGCTTTTACTTTTTTTTTTTTTTTGCAAATTGTTTTCTGTATAATGTAATGTGTACCTGCCCTTCTAGGAGTCTTTTTTTCTGCCCCAAAGTTTTACATTAAGTAAATATATTGTGTATTTCATAATAAGGTCATCACTGTAGGTATCACTTAACTTTCTTGGTTAACCTTTAGAATTAGATGCTAAGAGTTCACATCAGACTCTTCCTTCAATCTCCTCCATAACCTTCCTGAGATACAGTTTCTTCATTTATCAAATTAGAAAAGGAATTATGACTGCACTCTGATTTGGCCTCACCTGGGACCTGACAAGAAGTGATAAATGGGACCAGTAAGCTAAGAAATTAAAACATGGTACAGGTATAAAACACTGCTGGCTTGGTTTTATCAAATTGATGTATTTTGCTAGTTTTTTAAAATTTCTGTCTTAGTAGTCAAAAAGTGGAAACAACTAAATGTCCATCAGCTGATGAATAGATAAACAAAAAATGTGGTCTATCCACACATTGGAGTATTGCTGAGTTATAAAAAAGAATGAAAGAGAGAGGGTATAGCTCAGTGGTAGAGTGCATGCTTAACATGCACAAGGTCCTGGGTTTAATCCCCAGAACTTCCATTAAAAAAATAAATAAATAAATGAACCTTATTACCTACCCCCCGAAACAAAACAAAACAGAAAACTACAAAAAAGAAAGAATTTTTTTAAAAAAAGAATGAAATGCTGATATGTGCTGTAACATAGATGAGACATAAAAACATACTAAGTGAAAGAAGCCAGGCAAAAAAAGGTCACATATTATATGATTCCATTTAAATGAAATGTCCAGCATGGGCAGATCCAAAGATAAAAAAGCAGATTAGCAGTAGCCAAAAGGTGAGAGACAAGGAGAATGAGCAATGACTGCTTAATGGGTATGAATTTCCTTTTGGGATGATGAAATGTTTTAGAGCAAGACAGAGGTGATGGTTGCAGAACATGGTGAATGTACTAAAAACCACTGAACTGTGCACTTGTTTAATTTTATCTTATGTGAATTTTAACTAAAGAAAAAACCTAAAAGATCCCTCAGGCTTCTGCGTGTGGAATAGTCTGAAGGGGGAGCAAGGACGAAGAACAATGAGGAGGCTTCTGGGATAACCCAAGTGAGGTGGCTTGGACAGGCTGGCAGTGTTGGAGGCGGTGAGAAGTAGGCAGATTTGGATGTATAGTCTGAAAGAAAAGTTCCTCAGTGTCTTCTCTGAGGCTCAGTTCTCTCTGTGAGAACCCTGGTAGTTACTCTCAGCACTGAACAGAACTAGATTTAGGAAGCCTGGATGTTCCTCATCTTAAAGCAAATACTGAGCCAAGGGTATGGTGCTGTGGACCACAAGACCTTTTCCCAGTATGTTGGGAGTCACATTACCCCAATGACGAATTACACTCCACTTAAGAGTGGAAACCACATTAAATCTCGATATAAACTATTCTTCGGTCCCATCATTAAATACGGCCTTGAGAGAGACGGCAAAAAAAAAAAAAAAAAAAAAAAAATTTTTTTGTTTTTCTCTGAATTATACTTTTCACAGTCTGTCCTACCAACCCAGTCAGGGTTTTCTGGGTTTTTCGTGTTACGACCCATCAGTCTGGGGTGGAGAAACTTCTCTGGTCCACTCCACCAGTACAACCTCTCTTCTATTAGAATGGTACCCAGGTTCTTTCAGTGCATCCAGATAGCGCTACTTTTTTCTTTTTTCTTTTTCTTTTTTTTTCTGTTGAGCAAAATAGAAGAATGCTTTTTAGGCAGAGCGAATCATTCTAGGTTACTAACAAGTTCCTCGCATTGCAAATACAGCTTCAGTTCCCTCCATGAACACACACACTCCCTGTTATCTTTGCCTGCCTTATTGCACTTTGCCACAGACTGACGTTACTGCAAAAATCATAGGCAAAAGAAGGTGATAAATTAGGCTCTGGCTGTGATTTCCTCCCACACCTTCATAAGGAATGACAGAGATTCTGAAATTCATCTCGCTGATATACCGCGTGCTTCTTCCTGCAAAACAGCCGGTTTTAACCTATCCTTCATGTGCAATTTGAGGGTACCGGCCGGGCTGGGCTCATTATTCCTTTGGTTGAATAATGTAAAGCATTTGCAATGGAGATTTACTTTAATGATGTATTTTAAGTGCATGTCCGCATTGCCGATTTAATGCACTCAGTCGTGGAATGCTTTAGAGTTTATTGCTAATGGATGAATCCTCAGGAAAATCGGCATTTTCAATAAGATTGACATTTGGAGTGAGAAATAGAAATCTAATGAGAGCATTTCAACCGAGGTTTGTAATTAGGGCTGAATGGAGTAAATTTTTACACGCACACCCAGAAGGGCACAGCGGAAGGTGAAATTGCACGCTCCGTTATGAATGAGGCATGCCGGCCGATGGATCAGTGTCAGGCCATGACACTGGGGAGTATAAATGATACTGTCACCAAGTGCTGCACAGGATATCAAGGGAATTCCACTCCAGTAAATTACATTACTTAGACAGACCTGAAGGCATTGTGTCAGAATGAGAGGAGGGAAGAGGAGGCTGTCAGCACCAAGTGGAAGATATTACAGCACAGCTGGCTGCAGGGGTGGAAGTCACAGTTTTCCCTGATACCTGGCGGTTTTGTATTCTCCTTTGTTAAGTAGTTTTCAGAGGTTACAGGTGTGTACCTGTGAAAGTGCATCATGTCGACTGGGGTGTAGGTTTCAGTTGACCACAGGGGAATAAATGTAAGTTGATTTGTATAAAATGGTTAGTGCTGGATTCCCTTTCTCATCATTTGCGACTGTGGGATACTCGATGTTCATCTATAAGCTAGCCCCTGTTTTATTTTCTTTTCGTGAAGATCCAACATACATTATTAGGATGTAATCATCCTACTCTCTGTTTCTTTTCCAGCCCTGCCTTAATAATAACATATGTTTCTTTAATCCTCTCCTTACCCTCATTTCCTCTCATCACCTCCTGTCCCAAAGGGAAACAAATTGTACCGGCACTGAACATTTCATTTTGTGAAAGAGTTCCAAGTTGAGAACAGTTAATTCCTAGAGTGCAGTGTGTGGAGAAAAACTATTCTTTCACTTTTTCTATTGTCTTTTGTCTCCTTGCTGTGAAGTGAGGTCACTTTTGGGGGGGAAGTATTAGGAGAAGAAAATAAGAGCATCAGTTGTGCCACTGCCTTATTGGTCACTGGAGGAGTGCTGGGCACTTCATCCACCTGGACTTCCAGTGCCAGTTCTTGAAAAAGCTGGTACTAAGGGCTCCAGAATTAGTCACAGTCATTTCTTAACCAGAAAGCAAAAGTCCTCTCTGAATGGATAGAGATTGGACACAGCATCCATTCTGACTTTCTTAAATACGTATGACATTTTGTCCTTAGCGAGATAAACCTCAGAAGCATCTCTGATAATCGGTTAACAAGGAAAACACATGGTATTCTGCAGAATGTCCTTAAAAGGGTTCTCAATGGCAGATTTTGAGCAACCTTCTGAAACAGAGGACACAAAGAGATAGCAGTGACAATGATATCTTGGATTTGTCTTTTATCCTTTCCAAAATAATACTTGATCCATATCAGGGTATTGTAATTTAGTCTTCATTTTGTAGCCATAGTAACAGTCTTATTTCATTCACACAAGCATAAAGCTTAGTAAAACCAAAATATTTGGAAAACTAGTTTTGAGGGTAGATAGAAAAAATTTTGGTTCATAATAAGGTGGTTGATATTTCTGTTTTGTCAGGTACCATCCCCATAACAACAGTTTTTGTTGTTGATGATTCTAAAATAATAACTAAGTGTACAAGGCATGATGTAAAACGTCTGAGCATCACATGCCATCCTCCGCACACAAGGACTGTGCTTATGGACGTTGCTTTATTTACTAAAGCTATGCTAAAAGTCTGGGACTCTTAGGCTGTACGGGAAACGAGTCTCTCCCTAACTAAACTCATTAGAATTTTTTGCTTTTGCATTATGTTCATTTTGATGGTAGTATGTGACCTATGTTTTCTTTTCATCCATGAAATCAATTGGTCATTCGCTGCAATGGTACACATGCGACATGTTTCTTTGTCCTGGCCTCTTGGTGCAGCATGCTATCAAACTATACCTTTGAGTTTTTCTGAATTGAATCCTGTTGGAAGATGTTTAACAGCATCTGAAAGTGGAGCAGGTTTAGATGCCCCTCCATTCTGTAGAGATTCCTTTGTTCCTGCCTACCTATCCATGTCTGCCTATATTCTCTTCTCTTTTTCTAAACATTAAAATTGGAAAGGGAGGAAGGGGAAGCTCCTTAGGAGAAATAGGTCTATGGAGAATTGTGAGTACTCATTCAGAAGCTATTCTTAGTTCTAGGAAATATAATGAACTTGAGCTTTGAGTCCTGCTGAATCTCCCATGAATGATGCTGCCATCACCACCACCTCTCCACCTGATTATGTTGTCCCCAAAGACTCCTGGTCGTTTTTCTCTAATATTCTGAATGGAGCCTCTCCCACGCAAAACACATCTCAGAAGGAACTGGGGTCCTGCCGCCCAGCGGGCCTGGCTCTTGAATAGTTCACTGGATGAATCTTAGTTGTCCTATAAAATGCTTCTATTTTGCATTACCTTGAAGTCTGCTGTGTGGAGGAAACTTTCCTATACATCTTGATTTACTTGTCAGAAGTCAGCCCATTAATGTGAGCACTTCACTTACACGATCATTATGGTGTTTCCAGCTGACAACTGCAGCCACGCACTCCGTGTTCCCGAGTTCCCAGTGCTGCTGAAAAAGAGACTTTTGTTCTGACTCGATGAGGAAAAAAAATGCAAACAACAACACCAGCCCTACCACCAGAGATCCTATAAAGACACGTTCAAATGAACAATAAGGCCATTTGTTCGCAGATGACATAAGGATATAAGAATTTAAACAATAAGACCTCTTGTGAAATGCAGCCAAATATGCACCACGAAGGTTGTGAAGTTCTCTGTCTGAAGGAAGCCGGTTTTTACATGGGCTTCAAAAAAACCCATTAATGTATAAACCACCCTTAAAAAAAAGAAAGAAAAGAAAATCACTTGTCTCGCTATAGCATTAAAGCAATTTCTGTTCTAAGGAAAGCTAAAATGCATTCATTTGTGTAAAGTACATGCACTGTAATTTATAAAAAAAAAAAAAATACAGGGCTCTATTAGGAAGTGTAGTGCCTCTTCCCTCCTTCACCTGAGATGGGAAATCCATCATTTGGTCAAGACCTTTCTTCCTTTGAATAGTATTTATTTCTTCAAAATGAAAAAAAAAAATCCTTTGTATCACTTAGATTCAAGATGAAGTTTTAAGGCTTGACAGTAATTCTCTAAATCCTCTGACATTGGTGAAGTGTGGGGAGGGAATAATCCTGCTTTAAAGGAGATTTTTAATTGAATTTACTTTTATTTGAAACGTAGCCCTTTTTTTAAAAAAATTTTTTGCTTTGAGCCTTTAAAGAAGGCTTGGTATATTTGTAAACCCCAGCAGGCCCATGGCAGGAAAATGCAGAAACTTCCTTGTCAGCTTGGATCAGGATCTCTGACGGTGTCCCCAAATTGTTTCTATTTTGATGATTCTGATGTTTAAAATGTGACCTTCCGGGAAGAGAGCGGGGAGAAAAAAAACCCGACTTCACTGGCCAAAGGTGCTCACTGAGCTGACTTAGTATTAAACTCTAAAGACTTTCAAGTATTTGCAGATGGATAGATATACAGCATCCTTGCAGAATCCTCTTAATTGAAGAAATGTTTCATCTCCCTCTCTGTTGACAGAAGAGATTGCCTACTGATAATTGCTTTGCTTAAGTGTCTGATAACATGCCAGGAATGAGAGCATTCTTGTTAGGTCAGCTTTAATTATTCATGTGCCACCTGTCAGCTCTAAATCAGTACCAGATTAGAGCCTCATGGAGTCAGTTTGGGGAGGGTTGGGGGGAAGCTGGGGTGATCTCTTATAGAAACAACAAAAATAGGCTGTAGTAAACATGGCTTATAACCTGCAGCCTTTTTAAGGAGCCTCATCTTCATTGTTCCTGAGCAGGAATCAGCTCTTGGTACATCTGAAAGACGTTTGAAACCTTGCCCAAGCTACCTCAAGTAGCGATAAATTCCTGTGAGAGAGGATGGTGGTCCCATCTGTTGCATTTCCTTTTTGCTCCCTCTCATCGTTGTAAATGAGCCAGGGAAAAGCTCAGAAACATTTTTTATAAGCTATGTGAGGACAGGAAATATGTTAACGATGTTAGATTTCATACATTTCAGGGTTTTTTTTTTTTTTTCAGTAGTTGGTTGGCTTTTTTTAGAAGGACAAATGTGGGTTGGAAATAAGGCTTGTTACCCTCTGTCAGCTTTTGGTAGTTTTATTCTCACTTTTCAGGGTTGTTTGGGACTTTCTGGTGGGATGTTTCGGGTTCTTTACTGAAGGTTCTGTTCTCCCACCCTTTGATAGCATGGATTTGTGAAAGGTGTTTCTCTTCGTCCACCCGTCAGGGGTTACGGGGAAGCCTTGAGACATTATGCACTTTTCACAGAGGTGGGGGTTGGGTTGACTGAGAGGCTGAAGGCAGAGAAGGGTAAACGGGAGGAAACAACAGGTGTGTGAGTGAACGGTCGCGTGGTGAGTTTCTTGGACTCCCCTGCAAAGGTGAGGCTCCTAGCCTGACTGCTCTCCAGCCTGAGAGAGCTGCCTAGGTAAGAGTTTGTGAATCATAACCTCAGAAACAGGAATTTGGGATGCCTGTTGCAGACACGACAGGCTAGAGGCATTAAAGAGAAAACCAGGTCAGCTGATAAAGGAGCGAAGACCTCTGACCCCTGTGCTGTTCTACCCAAACACCGTTGGCCCGCTCGTTGCTCTCAGGGACCCTTGGCTGCCTTCTGATACTTGAGGCACCTTTCAGTTTTCTGCCTTCATCACACAGTCCACTGAGGTATAGGTACAGGCTCCAAAAAAAGTAGGCTCAAAGTACTCGTGACAATGACATCACCAGGGCTTTGGCCATTTAATGCTCGCTGAATCCTTGCAGCACACAGGTGTTGTGTGAAGAGCTTTACACTCCACACCATGGATAGTTCTTCAAACAGGAGGACTTGGTGTATCCCAGGCCTTGACAGAAGAGAACATGAGGGAAGGAAGCCATGCCAGGAAGAACTGGAGAAAGGCACTGAAAAGTGGAGAAACAGGGTCCGGGGTCCAGGGAAGCAGGACTGCCATGTTCTCTCATGCCAGCTCAGCTCTGCAGAACCTTTTTCATCCACTTGGAAAGCACTTCCGCTCTCTGCCCCTGGTTAACTCTTCCTGTGAGTTGTCCAATCATCATCTCCTCCAAGAAGCTTGCTTTGCTCCTTTCGGGCAGAATTAGCTGCCTCTCCTCTGGGGCCCATAGTGCAGGGCCCACCTCCTTCATGGCGCTTATTGTGTCGTCCTACAAGACCTTGTTCACTTTTCTTTCTTCCCGACAAAGTGGTTGCTGAAAAAGCTAACATTATCCTACTTGGGACAGCAGAGGTGTCATGCCCAGGGAAAGAGAAGTGATGATTTCATGGGACTCTGCAGTACTTAGAGAGCTTTAAGGGTATTATGATCGATTTTTGACAGCACATTTGATCAGGGACATTGATGTCCCTTTGTGAACAGAGATCAGGGTCCGAGTCACCATCAGAGAGTGTGTCTTACAACCAGTGGTTGAAGGAACTAAGGAAGGTTGACCAGGGGAAGCGAAAAAGGAGAGACACAGTAGCTGTATTTAGATACACAAAAGACATGGTTATTCCAGAAAAAGCAGAACCAAAAGGTACATGTTATAGAGAAAGCAATTTGGGCTCAGAACAAGAATTTTCTGGCAGCTGGAGCCAACCCAGAGTGAAACCAGTGGCCCAATTTGGAACAATTAACCTCCCTGTTACTAGAATGAGAATCATTATCTTTTAGGGCCCCATTTGGGAGCTGTTAGAGATAAGATGTGGCACTGCATGGCAGCACAAACCAGATAACCCTTATGTTACTTTGAAGTCAGGATGAAGTCATCCCCAGTCAGGATGACCGTGGGACATCAGCCCCAACCTCCACATGGAACCTGGTGGGTCTGGTACTCCGTCTTCATCGGCCCACAGGTTATGGGATGAAAGTTG
The DNA here is from genome assembly GCF_036321535.1 of Camelus dromedarius. Lineage (NCBI taxonomy): Eukaryota > Metazoa > Chordata > Mammalia > Artiodactyla > Camelidae > Camelus > Camelus dromedarius. The sequence continues at coordinate 59,268,432 of NC_087441.1, forward strand.
GGATGGGGTCGGGGGAAGGAAGCTGGCTTCTTCCTCCAGGAGTCTGTTCAGTGAAGCAAAAAGAACCCTGGACTGCATCCCAGTTCACGCACATCCTGGCCTCTTGCTCTCTGCGTGGCCATGTGAGTGGTTCCCTCAAAGTTTCAATGCTTCCATTTCTTTCCATGTAACATGGAAATAATATTGTTCATTTCACAGAGTTGCCTTGAGGCTTAAGCACGGTGAAGGAGTCCCCTGTGGACAGCAATGTGCTGTCCTTGGGTGGGTGCTTGCCCAGAGCCCCGGCTTCCACCACTGACGACTTCTGAGGGTTGTCACCTGTACAAGGGACAGAACTGCCTTCCTTGCAGGGTTCATATGAGCTGGATGACTGGATAAAACGTTGCATATAAAAGCCCCCAGCACGGTGCCTGCTGCGGAGCAGATGTTCGGTATCGGTAGCCTCATTTCACCCTCTGCTCCTGGGAGGACTGGGAGACGATGTCCTCTCACACACCTCTGCTGGTCAGGTCCTCAGCAGGTGCTCTTTGACCTTCCCTGGAGACCTGACTGATGCTCACATGCCCTCCTGTCCCCCTGTCATCTCAGCATCAAGCCACCTTCTCCGCTTCCTCTTTCTTTTTCTTCTTTCCTCCTCTGTTTCCTTCTCTTCCTAATATTCTTGTCTTCCTTTTCTCCAGCTAGCTTCCCTCTCTGGCTTCTTTTCTGCATCCTGTGGAGGACTGTTCTGATGAGCACAAAGTTTAAAATACTATCTTCAGTATTTTTTTTGTTCCAAACAAGAGGTTTTAGGTAGCTTTGGGTTGGAGCTGAGAGCCTTTTTCATTTTCTTCTGAATTTGCTTAAAGTTTTTTTTTTTTTTTTTAATATTAACATTTCCCCAGTCCCCCATCCCTTAGGCTTGTAGTCATCAACTTGCCAGACACACAGCTGCTGAGTGTCTCTGTGACATGGCTGGAGTTGGGAAAGTGTCCTTCACAGGAAACCTAACCCATATGTTAACTCAGACAGAGCAAATTGCTAAACAAAGAGCTCAAGAATGCCAGTTTGATCCTCTGGTTCCCATCCTCTCCCTTGGAAAGGGGGTTGCTGAAATAGGAAAGGCAATGGGCAGGGGAGGGAAGTTCCAACAAGTTTGCTGAGTTGGAAATTGGGGCCCTGCCCTCCAGATTCAGACATCTCATCCATCTATCCATCCACTAAACGTTCAGGAAGCAGGTCCTTGTCTAAGACCCAGCGTAAGGTCCTGGGCAGGCATGAGTTGAGTGATAGGACCCCTGCCCTCAAAGAATGAAGGAAGGAAAATTGTCAAAGGAAGAAAGGAAATTGTATTATATATAGTGCCAGGAGTGTAGGTCAGTACACACTCTAAGTGCTATTTCATGATTGCAATAAGAATCCAGGGAAACATTGCTGCGTGTGGAAATTTGACTAAAATTTACAGGGAAGTGATGCTAATGATCTGCATCCATGTAGAAGTCAAAATGGAAGCTGTACATTCTCTGGGTACATCCTCTAGGACACACATTTCTCCTAATTTTCCTCTCACTAAGCGAGGTCACTTTTTATTTAGCAGAAGACTGCAATTTTACCCTTCCAGTCTTTTCTGATTTTTAAACCAGAATACTGAAATCTTTTCCTTCCAAGGAAACTGAAGAACAATCTCTCTCCCCCCCCCCATCCCACCCCACTGCTCTTTGCCGATAGTGTTTCTCTGGGGCCATTGACCTGGTGCAAGGAGCGATGCTCTTAGTTCTCAGATCAGACTAAGCCTCAGCAGGTGCAAAATGAGACACCCCTTTCCCTGCACCTCAGCGTCTTCATGGGAGGGGCGGGAGGAGGCTTGCCTGCCTGTACGCAACCCTGGGTCGTCTCCACAGTCACTTGAGAAGAGTTTTATACAAAAGCACGTTGAAAATGCAGGTGCTAAATATGTAAAGAATTTTGTTGCGAAATATAAGGATGTCAGCTTTATTTTTCACAGTACATGTGTGTGTTTCTAAAATCTTAGCATAACACTTGAGGTCATTTGCTGTCTGCGATTTAGTCGACTGCCAAATTCCATTTTAAAGAAACTTGCACTGTCCTAAAAGAGAAATCATTTTCTCCTTTTTTTTTTTTCCAGAAAGTTCTCTGGACCTTTGTCTTGTTCACAAATATGCACGTGATATATTTTCATAAACCAGTGCAAAGATATTTGAGCTTTAAACTTCCCCTCCCCCGATTTCCACGCCACTTTGTTTCTGTCTCCAGTGCCCCCAACACTGCGTGTGCAGGGTTGTGTAAAAACTCAGTCCCCACCCCCAGAGTTCACAGTCTAGCACGGGAGGTACGCCGTACACCAGCAGCTGCAATGTAGGTAGCAGGTGCCAGGTGCCAGGCATGTGCTAGGGAGAGCTGGGAGTAAGGACAGATCTGCTAGAGGTGAGTAACTTTTTGAGCAGGATAAGGAGAAAAAGAAAAAGCACATTCAAGAATCCTTCGTATTGTCTTCCCATATCATCTCTTGTGTTTGTCTTACCCCTCTTATTATATCCCAGGATCCTGAGAACTGGAACTTCCTGGTTCATCACTACTGTATTTGGTGATGCCTCATGTGAGCTTACAAATAGTAGGTCTTAGGGAATGGTAGTTTGAGCAAATATATTCTGCACCATCTCATGCAAAATTTCAGCCTCCAAATCAATACCCCCATTAAAAAAAAAAAAAACTCAGTAACTTATGTACACATCATTTTGAACCTTCCTAGAATAAGTATTTTTTTTCAACTCTGGGGGGAAGAAAACAAACACATGCTGACTTCAGGAGGACTTCTAGAAGATTCTAGTCTGAATAAGGAAAGTGATTTTTGTTTACACTTGGAGTACAAGTCAAATGCAGAGATATTTCTAGAAACTCCCTGCAGCAGAACTGGCTGCTAGAAGGCCTGTTTCCCTGTGTAATCGGGTTGTCCTTTTGTCGGATTTAGATAACAGAAGCTCCTTTCACCCAGCAGCCTATACGGTACCGTGATTTAGCCACTAACATACTGACTGCTAGATTTGCTAGATTTTCCCCATTCTTTACTAGAATCCATAAGCTCTGTTGCTGCAGAAATAGTTGTTAAATTCTTGGATGTGACCCCAGGTATTATAACTATGCTTGGTGTGCAGTCGGTGCTTAATAAATATTTGTCAAATGAATGAATGAATGTGCTGCATCCTATAGTAGACTCGAGGGACCAGGAAGATGAGTAAGGCATATGGTCTTTGTCCCAGGAACCCTGTACCCTGACGAGGAAGACATACACATGAAGACAACAGTTATTGTGGAGTGTGGAAAAGTCATGACAAAGATATGCAAAAATAATTATTTTTCTATTATTTAAGTGTTTTTGTTTTTGTTATTACCTTGAAACAAGAAATATCAAAGGTCAGTCAGTTTTTGTTACTCGTCCTTTTCATTTGTTTTACCAACTTTCGTTCTAAATTGTTAAGTTTCCCAGGTAGTAGAGGCTCATGAAAAGCTCCGAATGCAGTCTGTGCTGCAGGTTGCATTCAGAATAAAAGTGCACATCAGACTTCCAAGGTGGCCACGTAAGAACAGCTGTTGCTGGTCTGAAATTATTCTTTACAGCATCTTTCCTAATCCAGTTTCCTTTGCATTTCCTCTCCTCCCCCTCATAAAGGTTGGGGCTCCACAGGCACCTGCAGAATTTCACCTACCACCTAAGTGCCAAGAACTTGACTATATCTTATCTACAGGCCCCAGTCTCTCCAGTGCTTTAGAGTAAACTGCCTGCTGGATTTCCTAGGCAGTCTGTCCAGACTGGCACTCATTGTTTCACCCTCCCATCCCCTCTGACAAGAATTATCCCTTCATTTCCACTCATCAGACAACCCATGAGTCATGCTTCTTCTATGTGCTCTAGATCTAAGGAGTCTCTGAATCCGTCCACACGACTTTAAAGCTCTCTGATCCTGGCCGTCTGCAGCCACTGCTCCAGTCCTTACGCCTTTCCCTCCTCCTCCCCTCTGCTGTCCACAGAGAAGTGATCTTCCCGAAACACCAACATGAACCCATAGATTCTAAACTCTTCAGCTTGTCCCTTAACCTCCTCTAACCCCCTGCATGTCTGATCCCTGAAAGTTTCTCTAGTTTCATCTCCTGCCACTCCATATTCATTTCTAAGTTCCCAGGCTTTCCCCACATTGCCTGGATTCAACGCACATTTCCTGAATGAACCAGTAAACCCCCAGCTGAGCGGAGGAGGAGCACTTAAATGGGAAACCTAACCAGTGAAGGCAGAAGTAGGAATCTGTGTGATGTGTTTGAGAGAGGAGACCAGTGGCTCAGAGCTGGGCAGTGGGAGATGTAGATGGACACGGACACACACACATACGGACACACACACACACGCACACCTTGCCCTGTGGCCATACCAAGCCGTTTGAAATTTCTGTTCCCCGTGGCTTTACATCTTCACACCCTCACCTCTCTCTTGAACCCTCTCCTCTTCATCTACCTGGCACATCTGGTGGGCCACCTCCTCCAGGATGTCGCCCCTAACCTGACCTCCCTCAGATCGCCTTTAAGGTGATTTAACTACCACTTTATTCTAGTTTTGGTAGGTCACTCTGTTCTTTTTCTTTTTTTAATTTTTGTATTGCAGTGTGGTTGCTTTACAGTACTAGTTTCAGGTGTACAGCAAAGTGATTCAGTTATACATATACACACATATGTATTTTTTGTTCTTTTCTTTTCAGATGGTCACTCAGTTCTTTAGGCTTACTATTCTCACTGACTCCTGGACAAGTCTATTTTCTCACTCCTGGATAACAAAATTGTCCTAACTGTTCTTGCCTGGGATCCACCTTACCCTCTGCCACCAAACTCACCTTCATAAATATCACCTTGACCCTTTGCTCCAGTAGCATTTGATTTAAACTCAGGCCTGGCTTTCCAGGTCCTTCACTCTGCCTTGTCACCAAAATCCAGAGTCATGCGTCCTGCTGTATCTCGACATTCCCCCAATCTAAATCCCTTTAGTTGCGAGGTTTGATTTTTCCCCAGAAATGCCCTTCCTCCTCTCCACTCTGGGTTTATTGGTTTGTTCAGTGAGTACACATGAAACCGTGCTGTGAACTGAGCACTGTACTAGGCTCTGGGAACACAGGAAATAGAGAATAAACATCTCCTCCCCTTGGTGGGGCTCTCAGTTTGTGGAAGTGTAGAGTCTCGAAAGCCAACAGCATAAAAAATTCAATGAAAGAGAAACATAATTGTTTGGGTAGCTGTCACATTCTACCCATCCATTAGATCTTAAGATCTATCTGAGTCTATTTTTTGACCAAATTAATTTTTCTCCTAATTATCTGCTGCCGTGCATTTTGACATTTAATCACATACTGCCTCATTGTTATTTAAGCATTTCCTTGCACGTGTCCTACTTCCACAAATGGATCTTCAGTGTCTTGAAACAAGGCCTGTGCCTTCTATGTTTCATACCAGCTTTATCAGTTTGCACCTGCTGTGTAACAAAATACCCACCCCAAACATAGTGGCTTAACAAACACTCCTTCTCCCCCTACGACCTACCATTATCTGGACTTCTTAAGCCTACACACAACTTGCTTTAGGATGCCCCTGCTTCCAGCCTCTTTCTCCCCCTTCCTTCTGAGCATCACCAACCAGCTGATCCTCCTAAGGCCTCACTTTCATCAGTCTGCTCCTTGCTCAGAAGCCTTATGGATCCTCCAGATAGAGCTCAGGATCTTTAATGTCCTAAGCAGGCACTTCAACACAGTCCCTAAACAACTCCTTGCCTACATTTCTTGCTGTTCTCTGAATGCACACTGTGCATTCTTATGTCCATTCCCAAATGTGCCTTTTGAGATACTATGCATCTATCAAGGCCAGGCCTAGGTGTCACCTCCTCCAGGCTGCCTCCATGATTGCCCCTATTTAAAGTCATTTCCTCTTCCACACCCACAGGGTGCCAACTATGGAATGTAACTCAAATGGCACATGGCACATACTGTATGGCATTTGATCCTGCCTCACCTGCCTCATGCATTGCATCCTCCTTGAGATTAAGCATTGGATCTTATGGATTTTCATTTCTTTCTGAATGCCTTGCACAAGGGAGACTTTTAGTAAAAGCTTGTTTTAGAATAGATAAATAATTGACGTCTTACTATTTCTAAACACTTTTATCTGCTGTATTTCTAAGAGATCATTGATTTAAATATAGTATTTTATGTACCACTAAGAAAGAAAAAAATGCTAGGGAGATGCAAATCAAAACCACAATGAGATATCACCTTATACCTGTCAGAATGGCTATCATCAAAAAGACAAGTAAGAAGTGTTGGTAAGGATGTGGAGGAAAAGGAGCCCTGAGTACTGTTGATGGGAATATAAATTAGTGCAGCCACTGTGGAAAACAGTATGGAGGTTCCTCAAAAAATTAAAAATAGAACTACTGTAAAATCCAGCAATTCTACTTCTAGGTATTAACTGAAAGAACACAAGACACTAATTTGAAAAGATATATGCACCCATGCCTTCACTGCAGGGTTATTCACAATAGTCAAGATACGGAAGCAACCTGAATATCCATCAATAGATGAATGGATAAGAAGATACACACACACACACACACACACACACACACACACACACACACTTGAATAGTACTTAACCATAAAAAAGAATAAAATAATGCCATTTGTGACAACATGAATAATCTCATTATTAGAGATTATTATCCTAAATGAAGTAAGTCAGAAAGACAAGTACCATATGATCTCACTTATATATGCAATCTATAAAAACCAAAGAAACCAAACAACACAGTGACAGACACAAATACAGAGAGCAAACAGATGGCTGGTGGGGCAGGGTAGGCAAAATAGGTAAAGGCGATTAAGACATACAGACCTCCAGCTACAAAATAAAGAAGTCACAAAGATGGAATATATAGCATAAGGAATGTAGTCAGTAATACTGTAATAATTTTGTAAGGTGACAGACTTACTGTGGTCATCGTGTCATAATGTATTTGATTGTTGGATCACTATGTTTTACACCTGAAACTAACTAACATTGTATGTCAACTGTACTTCAATTAAAAGAAAAAAATACCAAACTATAATAAGCTATCAGTTTTAAGATATATCCTAATTTCTGAAATATTACTATGTGGGAAATTGTACATCCTAGAATCAGTGAAATACAGAATAGTAAATCCAATTCAGGTAGATACAGGCATCCAGTTTAGATATTTATAAAGCACCTAAATGTGCCAGCCATTAGAATCTCACAACAACCATATAAGAGAGGTAGGATAGTTAAGTATTATTCCCATTTTACAGAGGAAAAAGTTAAAGTTCAAAGAGGCTGCAATACTAATTCAGAGTGAAACAAATACTGTAAATAAGGGAGCCAAGTCCTGTGGGTGAGACATGGCTACCTTCCTAAAATCACCTGTGGATATCAAAACCCTTAAGTCAGCTCTAGCTTTAATTATCAACACGTACCATTTTCTTTCCTTTCAAATTACATTGCACATCAGTTGGCCTTTCAGTTTGTTTTTTCCCAGCTGTATTGTTTTGTCATGTTACCCCAGGAACATCCTGTTACTTGACATAACATAGTGTAATGGGATGTGATATTTCATGCTGCTTAGCAAAAATTAGAATGATTGTTGGATGCTTAGACTTTCTTGGGAAGTAATTAGCAGGCAGAATCTCTCTCTCACACACACCCATAGGAGCTTCTCAGTCATCTATTAGCCTCAAAATAGTGGAAGGCTTTCCAAACCCAACACTTCACTTAATTAATTACTTCATCTGAATACTTACTTTTGGATTTTCAGAAAGCACTCTCTGGAATATACAGTTAGGAGACACAGCATTTTTTTATTAGTAAGTTTAGATATTTGTGATACTTTAGAAGGAATTGGTATGGGCAGATTTTGACTTATGTAGGTATCAAACTGATTTTCCAGAACAAGGACACTAAAAATTCTTTCTTATGCATGTCTGGTTGTATTTTCATTTTCTTCGGATTGCTAGGTGCAATAAGAAAAACCCAAGTGAAAGAGTCTCCCCAGATCAGCAGGAACTGGAGTGTGTTCAAGTCTTGGCAGAGTCAATTCTGCCTTTCATCCGTCCAAGGGAGATGTGTTAAAATCCCCCCAGTGTTCTCAGGATTACTCAGACTTTATTTGAGTAGCTTGTCAATTTCTTGTCACTGCATTAAAAAAAAAAAAAAAAAGCAGTTGGAGACAGGGAAAAAAGTCAGGAAGACTAGCCAGTTGATACAAAATAGGATCTGTGCCGGGAAATTAAGAAAAAGAGGTTTTTTAGTTTAGAGAAGAAAAAGTGATGTTAATTTCTATCTTAAATGCATAAGGGTTATTTTGGTAAAGAAAATAATAGTTCAGCTTTACCTTATGACCACGAAGCACAAAATAAGAGGAAATTGGCTTCAGTTTGTGTTGGGCACATTACATGGTGACCAAGTTCTAGACGTAGTTCCCAAGGGATACCACAGCGAGGTGTCCATTCTAAGACCTTTAGGATTCACTTGCCTAAAATGGATAGGAGACCAAATTAGAAAGTCTCTTAAGGCCTCTTCAGCACTATGATTGAGTTAATCTACTTTTGTAACTACCCCAAACAACATTTGGATCATGACTATCAGGTATGTCCTATAACTTTTACCACTGGCTGCTGTGGCATGGGTAAATTTGAAGCTAGGATGTGGTACCACTCATGAGAAGTTAAGATTACATAGTCCCTGAGTTTATAATATATATATAAGGACTACACTTTCTGTCCTGTAGGTCATGTACATGACTCATGCCACACACACGTTTCACGTCACATCTTAAAAGACTTTTGGGCACTTGGCGTTTTCAAGAATATTGCTCCTGAAAATAGCCCCCTTTTTTTGTATGATTATTTTCTCCTTTTGTACTCAGTCTTTCCCATAGCTATATAAAATCTTTAATATCACCCAATGGAAAAAAATTTCTTATGCCACACCTTCCTCTAGCCTCTATCTTACTTTACTGCTCCCTTTCACACAAAATGTCGTGAACTTCTTATCTACAGGTGTTATTTCTACTCCCTCATCTGACCCTACTATGCTACCAAAACTGTTCCTATCAAAGCCACCATGACCTCCTTATTGCCTCATCTTCCTCAGCTTCTCAATAGCATCCGGCACAGTCAACCAGTCCATTCTTCCTAAAACCCACTATTCTCTGGGCTTGACATAACAAGCATCTTCTGGATTTTGCTCTTCCTCAATCACTACTGCTATCTTCTCCTCTGCTCAGTGTCTGACTGGTGTACCCTGGGGCACAGCCCTGAGCCTCATCTTACCTCTCTCTGAACTTTCACTTGATACCTCAGCTGCTTCCAAAACTTCATGGTCCTAATTCCCCAGTTTACATTTCCAGCCCTGATCTCTCCCCTGAGTATCAGGCTCATATCCAGTGGTGTATTTGACATATGCATTTGGATGTTTGATAATCATTTCAAATTTAACATCCAAAACATATTAAGATCTTATGAATTCTGAACAAAAGATTGTCAAACAAGGAAACAAACCACCATGAGTGAAAATCAGCACAAGCAACAAATAATGCATTGAGTACTCCTTCTCCAGCAAGGACTTTGGTTGTTTGAATTATCAGGTTAAACAAAGAAAAAAGACTACCTCTACATGTTTTTAAACTTTAAGTTAAAGATAGAATACAAAAATTAGCAAGCAACATAAGCTATCAAAATCACCAGACACTTCTGAAAAAGAACTGAAGATAGCTTTTAGAAATGAAAAAAAATATTGGCTAACAAAAAATAAGTGGATATACTCATTAATAATAGATGAATTCATGAACTGGAAAATAGAACTAAAGTAGTTTTATGCACTAGAGCACAAATAGGTGAGGAGATGGAAATATAAGGAAGAGAGGTTAATAGTATGGAGGGCAGAGTAAGAAGGACTAACATAAGCCAATTCAGAGTCACAAAGGAAAAGAATATGCAAGATGAGGGTGAGACAGTGAAGAATTTGTGGCTGAGAATTTTCCAAATAAGATGAGAAAAATGGATCCAAAGATATATGAAGCAGTATATACTAAGCAGACAAATAAAAACGCCTACATAACCTTTTACAATGTAGTAAGACTGAGGATCAGTGAAGACAAGGTTTTATTCTTAAAAGGAGCCATAGAGAAAACACAAATCACATTCACCAAAGAACAATAATTAGACTGACAGCAGATTTCTCAACAGCAACAGTTGAAGCTAGGAGACTGAGATAATATTTTCAAGGTTCTGAGAGAAAATAATTGTCAACCTAAAATTGTGTACTCAGCAAAAGTGACCTTCAGAAATGAGAGTGAAATACTGTTTTCGTAAGAGGGAAACCTACAAGAGTTTACCACCAGCAGACTTAAATTGAAGAAATTTCAAAGATATGCTTCAGAGGGGCAGGGTATAGCTCAGTGCTAGAGCACAGTGCTTAGCATGCACAAGATCCTGGGTTCAATTCCCAGTACCTCAATCAAGAAATAAATAAATAAACCTAATTACCTCCTATCCCCTTCTGCCCCTCCCCCCCAAAGATATACTTCAGAAAAAGGACAAGGATGGCAAAAGAAAAGGCTTAGATACAGGAAGAAATGATAAGCAAAGAAATTGGTAAGCATGTAGGTAAATAGGAGCAAATATTGTTGGTTTGAAGTAATAATGTCCAATATAGCAGAAAAGATAAACTAAAATATTGGGCAAAACTTCATGTACACAAGGAGGAGATACCAGTGTTAGCATTATAAGATCCTTTTATTGTTCTGAAGGAGATTATGATATTAATTTTAGATTTCAAGGGTAACTCTTAAAAGGATAGAAATGGTATATAACTTCCAAGGCAGTTTTTTAAAAGTCAAGCAAGGATAAAAACAAAAATAAAGCATAGAAAAAGTAGGACAAATAGAAAGCAAAAGTAAGATTATAGAACTAAATAAAAGTATATCAGTAATCACAAAATATGTAAACTTTCTGGCTAAAAGACAGGTATGGTAAAATTAAGATTTTTAAAATAATAATAATTCAGCTCTACAGTGTTAGAAAAAACACTCCTAAGATAAAAGACAAAGTAAAGGGATGGAAAAAAATGTATTCCAGAAAATACTACTCAGAAGGAAGCTAGGGTAGCTTTATTGATACCAGTCAAAATAGATTTTAAGACATTATTAAGGATAGAGATAGCATTATATATTGAAAATATTAATTAATTGGAAAAGGTATAACATTTCTAAAATAGCCTCAAAATATAAAAAATAAAAATTGATAAAACTGTAAAGAAATTTCTCATGTTTCTCAAAGTTGCTGCTCAGTGAAGCAGACAACAAATGAGTAAAGATATAAAATTTAGAACGCAAAATTAAATAGCTTGATTCATGGACACAAACTTTGCACCAAACAATTAGAATACATATATTCTTCACAAGGAAGGGTTATAAAAATTGACCTCATACTAAGCCACAAAACAAGTCTCACTGTATTTCCAAGAATCACTATAATAATGACCACATTCTCTGATCATAATACAATTAAATTAGAAATCAGTAACTGAAAGATAACCCCTCACAAAATTCCCCCTATATTTGGAAATTTTAAAACATTTCTAAATAACTCATTGATCAAAGATATCATAATGGAAATTTTTAAATACTTAGAATTGAATGATAATGAAAATATTACATACCAAAACTTATGAGATGCAATGAAAATTGTACTTAGAGGAAAATTTATAGCCTTAAGTACTTTTATAAGGAAAAAAAAGTGAAAATTAAACTAACTTTGAGAAGGTAAAAAACGATGGAGAAAGGAAGGGAGGATGAATAAAGATGGGAACAGAAATTAATTAAATTGAAAATAAAGATACCATATAAGGGATCAACAGAGCCAAAGTTGGTTCTTTGAATGGGGTTTATATTACAGAGTTTTGTAAAAAAATGCAGGTAGTAAATATTTTTGACTCTGTAGGTAATACCGTCTCTGTCATTCAGTTCTGCCATTGTAGTGTGAAAGCAGTTATAGATATGTAAATCAGTAGGTGTGGCTCTGTTCCAGTAAAATTTTATTTACAAAAACTGGTGGCACAGTTTTGGCCTATAGATCATAATTTATTATCCACTGAACTAATGGTGAGACTTATGTACAAAAAATAATGACAAAGTTTGGCAAAGTGGCTGGATATAAGACCAATACACAAAAATTAGTTGCTACAAGTAACACAGAAAAGCAAGTTTTTAACAGTTATAATTTACAATAACAACAAATAAATTTAAGTACCTAAGAATATAAAAAAAAAAATCTTGCAAATTTGTGCAAGACGTAAATAACTGTAAACTTTATTGTTTAACTTGCCTCATTCTCAGACCAGTGGTTTTCAAATTTTTGGTCTCAGGACCCCTTTATACTCTTAAAAATTACTGAGAACCCCAAAGAGATTTTGTTTATTTGAGTTATATATATCCATATTTGCCTTATTAAAAATTAAAACTGAACATTTAGAGTACTCATTAATTAATTTTAAAATAACAATAATAAGCTCACTACATATTAACATAGATAGCATACCTTTATGAAAAAAACTGTATCTTTTAAGAAAAAAAAATTAGTGAGAAGAAGATACGTGGATTCTATATCTGTTTCAGTAGTCAGTCCATTGTGATATGCTATTTTGGTTAAGTTAGATGAAAATTCTACCTCATACAGATATGTATTTGGAAAAGGACAGAATATTTTAAGTCTTTACAAATGATTGTGGATGCTCTTCTTTGATACTACACCAAAAGTTCTGTAGTGCAGAATCTAGACCATCTCAATGAACTTTTCATACTCCATTATATTAAAATTCACTGGTCTCCTTTAAATGTTGAATGGATCTGTTACCAACACATGACTTTTTAAAGCCATGATTGGTTATTTGGAAAATATTGGTTTACTGCGTTATACAGATCTTCAGAATGGTGACACATGTCATTTTACAATGTCCAAAAAATTCACATGTTAAAATTACTCTCAATCTCATCAGAAAAGTTTTTAAGTTTTGGGAAGCTGACAAGCTCACAGTAGCAGTTACACACTTCAAAAAAAAATCTGATTTTTAGAAGCTTGAATTTTATCATTGGCAACAAATTCTGTCAGTTGTTTTCCTTCAAAGTAACAGCTCACCTTTTTCATTTTCCAGAAAATATCTGCCAGATACCTAAATCTGAATAACCATAGTTTGTCAGGCATTCTTTTGAGTAAAAGTGTTGTTCCATGAAAGTGGCTCTTTCAACCTGCAGTTTAGATAATCCCACAAATATTTTTCCTTGAGACAACAGTCATACCTCAGTGTGCAATCAGAGTTCTTTATGCATATTTGTCACACAGAATGTTGAAATGACATGTACTCAAATTTTGAGATATAATATAAATGTAAGTGGAGAGGTTATAGCTCAGTGGTAGAGTGTGTGCTTAGCACACACAAGGTCCTGGGTTCAATCCCCAGTACCTCCATTGTATATATATACATATATACATATATACATATATATATATATATGTGTGTGTGTGTGTGTGTGTAAACCTAGTTACCTCCCCCACCAAAAAAAAGAACCTTCTCAGTAATATAAATGTAATACAAATAATAGTTCTTACTGCTTGATCAAGTACATTCTTAAGTGAAACTAGCATTTTGTCTTAAAATGAGTATCTGGTGGTGAAGAACTGATTAGCGTTGGTGCTGCTATCTTGTGTCGTGCTGAGGGACCAGCAGTACCCACTCTTACGTTTGCACCATCATCACAGATGTCAACCTGTGAAAAAGACAAATAGCATCTTAACATTATTATGAAAATAACAGTGACTTCATTGACTTTCTGAAAGGGTCTCAGGATCCCCAGAGTTTCCACAGACCATGCCTGGGGTCAGTCGCCATAGACCTTCATGTCCTTCTCTCCTTCCTGTCACTCAGATCTCAGTTTAAATGTCATGACCTCAGAAAGCCCTGCTCTGTGTAGCCCCCAGTGACTCCCTAACATATCACCCTGTTTTGCTTTTATCATAGCACTTGTCACTACTTGATAGTATGCTGTTTATTTATTTATGTTTGGTATCCATCTCCCCTGACTGGACTATAAGACCTGAGAATGTATGGACCTTGTCTGTCATGTTCAATGTAATAACTGTGTCTCCAAAACCTAAAATACTACTTGGTACCTAAGCATTCAGTAAAGGTTTGAGGAAGGATTGAATCACGTTGAGACGGGGCATAGGGAGCTAGGACTCTCATCATTTCTCACTCAGGCTGACTCACAGCTGTGAAGGGCTATTTTGCGCTCACTCTAGATTCTGTGGATAATAACAGAAAGGACTTCTAATTTCTGCATTGTACATGTATTAACTCAATCTTCATAAGAACCCTGAAAGGCAGGCATTACTTGCCACTTTTTATAGAAAAAGCATTTTAAGGTCAACAAGAACTGTTCTAAATCTAAAGATCTGATAAATGTTTGAGCCAAAAATTGAACCCATCCTTCAGCCTCCTCCCTGGTGAAACAGTAGTTCAGTGGATGCACATTGAGACCGACCTATCAAAACTGCTCAGAGTGCCAAGGTTTCAAGAACTGGCTGCCAATGATGAGGCAGTAGTCATTCAGAAAGTGTGTTTGTTAGAGGGAATTTTTTAAAAAATTAAAATTGAAACTCTGAAGTTATAATAAATGAGCGGCAAATTTTCAAAATTAACTTCTTTGCACATTTTAGAAACGTTTACCTCAACCTTTAATTCCCAAGAAACCGTTGCATTTCTTCAGTGTTTGGCCCCATCCTTTGTATAGTCTTTCGTAGGAACTGTGTGTAGCACTGGCAAATGAGCATGGAGTTCTCGTGTTCCATTCACACCAAAGACCTCTCCTTTGCCCTGCCTCCTGGCTGGAACAAGTGTACAGTAACATGTGGTATCATGCATGTCAGCATGAAGACTTAAGCCTGACCCTAATCTCAGCGATTATAGCTTTACTTGGTAGAGTATGCCACCGAGAAGCTGTGACTAAATTTTTACAGGTCACACAGAAGTCAGCAATGGACATGGAATGTGAGTCAAGCCTCTTATTGTCTAGACAGATGCTTGGTTTGCTTCAGGTTGTATGTCTAATCTTTAATACTTGGGAAAGATTTACCAAGGGTCTTTCAAGGGACCTCCTAGAATAGCCCATTAGATACCAAGAAATATGGGGCCTTTGACAATCACTTCCCTAAGATTGTGTTTGCAGGCCCTGAGAGCTATAACTTGTGAAAAATGAAGTGGCATGCCAATGTTCTATCCAGGTTCTGTTCTTGAAGGCTGCTTGTGAGCACTCAGGGCCAGCCCGCCTGCAGGGGTTAGTGGTAGGACTACGGTAGATGCTGGCAGGCCTTTCTTTTCCACCCATCTGAAAGTCCACAATTACCTATTAATTCACCTTCAATTAGAATATAAATACTCCTGAGAGTATCAGGAGAGGTTATAAGTCAGTCACAACTTTCTGAAAACTAAATTCTAAACACTCAGGGGTGCTCAGCTTTATGGAGGCAACTGGAGGGTGAGAAGAATAGAAGGGAGGGAGAAGTGGTTTGGGGAAAAGGGGGACAAAGTAAGGGGTTCTGTCCAGTGGAAGAGCACTGATGTCCAGGAGACAGGGGGAGGGAAGGAGTCCTTTGTTTCCCTCAATCTTTCCAAAGGTGGACCATAGATGTGCCAATGTAGTTCTGGCTGACACTGGATTCTCACCAGCAGTAGGAGAGGAACCTGCCTGTTCCCATTACCCCAGCCCCAGTAACTTCCTCAAAGCAGCCAGAAGATAATGATTTCTAGAAACAACAAGGTCAGTCTGTCAAGGCCTGGGCTTGGCCTCTGCTAATGACTTCCTTGATCTGGAGGTCACTCTTCCCTTCATTCTTGTAATTATGGTATAAAAACCAGTCACATAATCACCTTTTAAGCACAATAGGTGAAATATTTGCAAAGTGTACAAAGCGATAGTCTAATATGATGTTTTCTTGAGTTTTTTTAACCCAAATTCTCTAGAGGGCTGACTCACTCATCTAGTGTACATCCCCAGCAGCAACACAGTGTCTGTAGTTTGTGATACCAGATTAACAGACGTGTATTGTACTCCCGCGCATGCCCACCATGGAGAGTCACTGCTCCAGTGTGTTTCATATAAATTTCTTCTCTCTATACTATCTACTTCTCTCGAGGTTTTGATCCACTATAGAGTACTTATTAACCTTTTGTGTGTGTGTGTGTGTCTTCAGTATCTGTTGAGATCCTGCCAAGGTTTAAGGAGTCTCTAGCTTCTGAAGTGGAAGCACCAAGCCATAAAAATGTAGGGCTGCTGGATGGACCTAGAGATTATCATACGAAGTGAAGTAAGTCAGACAAAGATAAATGTTACATGATATCACTTATACGTGAAATCTAAAAAATAATACAAATGAATTTATTTGCAAAACAAAAACAGACTCACAGACATAGAAAACAAGCTTGTGGTTACCAAAGGGGAAGAAGGTGGATGAATTAAGAGTATGAGTTTAACAGGTACACACTACTATACATAAATGGACATAAATAGATAAGCAACAAGAGTTTACTGTATAGCACAGGGAGTGATGTTTAATATCTTATAATAACCTATAATGGAAAATAACCTTTATAATATATATATGTGTGTATATGTATACACACACATATATAAAACTGAATCATTTAGCTGTACACCTGAAACTAACACAGTATTGTATATCAACTATATTTCAATTTTTTTAACGTAGGAAGTAATTTTAAAAATTTTTTTTTAATTTTAATGTAGAGCTGCCCCAGGCTTGCAGTGCACAGGCACAGACCATCTTTGCCTGAAGATGTTAATGGTCAGGGTCATATTTTCATGTTAATATTTAAAGGCTTAATTACCTGGTGTCCGAATTCTCTTGATTACCATTAATAATCATGCTTAAGCTCATTTGTAGACCTAATTGGAAAGATCCTAATGTTTCTGATCAGTCCGTTTCTAAATGTCCATAAAGTTGATCTTTTTCACAAAGGCATCTCTGTAGGTCAGTGGAGAAACATCCAAAAGAAGCTGTTGAATCTGCTCTCCAGCAGTCTCCTCCACAGTACCTTCTCTGTTTCTGTCACTCATAGGGCCACCCAGAAAAGTCTGGTCCCTATGCTTTTTCCACTTTGCTTCTTAAAATTTTGAAAATAGCTACTGTGTCTTCTTCTTGGGAGGAGGTGTGCCACATTCATCTTTGTCTCCCTGGCACCAGGCATAGGAGGGAAAACATAGTTAGGGACCTATTAATATTAGTTGACTCTTCCTTGCAGATTTTAGTTTATCTTCCTCTCCCCATTCTCTTAAATAACTCCTGCTTTGTCCTTGAGAATCCAGTTCTGGTTTTGTCCTTATGGGGAGGGTCCCACCGGTGCTGAAGTATCTGCAACAACAGCCCTTGAGGCGTGGTATCTATTTGCCTGGTCAACCACTGTATTATACGTCCAGAGGCTTATTTGTGCTTGTAATCCAGCACCTAGCTAAGTGGCTGGCATTGGCAGACACCCACTAAACATTTCCTGGGTGCAGGAATGACTGAATCTTCCCATCTTTCCAAAGTTCCACAGGGCTTTACTTTTATCTGAATGTTTTAGTTTGTCATATTTCATATTTCAAGGTACCGAGATATCCACAGTGATTTTTTTGTGGTTTGAGCAGCTAAGAGTAGAGCATACTGGCTCTTACTGGTAGTTAACAGTAATTCTAGAACAAAGCTTTATCTCTTTGGGACATAGATAGGATGCTTGAGAAGGCACAAGATAATAAGATTTCATTTGGGCTCTTTATTTCCTATTTTGAGGATTACGCAGAGATAGGAGGAATATTTATGATCACAGTGGGGCAGGGGAGCAGATATGAACAATGTGCTGATGATTTTTAAGTGCAAAAAGGCTGGAACAGGATGAAGTGATGGAGATCAAAAAAGTCAAAAGAAGCTGGAGCCTTTCAATACAAACTGTTACTGCCTCATGATTAAAAAGCAAAATATTAGGAGTTTGAGATTTGCAGATACAAACTACAAGAAGTAGTCCTGCCTTATAACACAGGGAACTATATTCAATATCTTGTAATAACCTATTATGAAAAAGAATATATATATGTATAACTGAATCACTATGTTGAACATCAGAAACTAACACATTACAAATCAACTATGCTTCAATTTAAAAAAAAAGCAGAGACAAATGTCTATGTACTTTAAAAAGAAGTATTAATCTTAGAAAGTATGCAAAAGAAATTTTCACAGTGGATATCTCTTGTATTACCATCCTTTTTAGTATTTTTAAATGTGATTATAGTCTTACAGGCCTGAGAAGTTATTGGTTTGGGGTGATATACTTGAAGTAACCAAAAGAATCTGGTGGACCCACTGACCTGCTTTTGACTTCTGAGAAATACAATTTAACCATCTCAAATTCTACAAAACTTATCCTGGGTTTTTGGCAAAGATTCCTCTATCTTAATTGTGAAAGGTTGCCTGCCTGTTTCTTCAGTAGAGACATGTGGCCCACGAAGGGTGTCTACAGATGTTGGATTTGTGATCTTTTCTCCCTTTCTAATTTGAAATATTTGGTGCACATCTGTTCATCTCTTTTCTTTCTGTAATGTCTCACTCTTGTTGATTCCAGCCTGTCCCTCATGCTATGACAGGGTGCTCACCAAGGGAGGTGCTTAATTCCCAAGCAAAAGAAGGTTGACATACCTTATCCACCTGCTGAGCAGTGGAAACTTGCTCCAGAGAGTCCTATGATCCACTTTGTCTCTAAATGATTTGGGATATAGGTTGTATTTCCTTGAGAATGTGAGAGAAAAAAATCTGAATTGGCCACCTAGACAGAAAGAAAATTTCACCTATGCACTCTCATCCCTCTGTGTTTTATTTCTTTGTCCAATCTCTATAGACTCAGATTATGTGAACCTATTTACATGCTCTTTCATGCACATAACCTTGCTTGTCCATTCATTCAAACCGCATGAGCTTACTCCCTGGGTGATCTCATCCAGTACTGTGGCTTTTAAATACCATCTCCACACTAATGACCTCAAATTCATATCTCTAGAATCAACCCTGCCCTGAATCTCAAGCTGTGTGTTCAGCTGCTTACGTAACACCTCCGTAGGGCTGTCTCATAGTGCTGTCCTCACACTTAGCACATCCAAATAGACCCTTGTTCTGCCCTCACCACCTCCCACACCTGATCCTCCCCTGAGGTTTCCCATTTCAGTAAATGACACCCCCATTCATCTGGTCAATTAAGTTGAAATCCTTGAAGCCATCCTTAACTCGTTCTCTCACAACCCACATCCAACCCACTAGCAGGTCTCATCAGCTCCTACCTTCCAGATAAACACCAGATCCAGCCAGTGGCCCCCGCTTTTTCTGCTCCTTCCCTAGTCTAATCTGTCCTCCTTGCTCGCCTGCAGGAGCCTCCCAACATGCTCCCAGTCTGACCCCACTTACCAGACAGAAGCCCAAGTCATCTTTTAAAAATAAAAATCAGATTCTATCACTTGCCTGCTGTGGCTTCCCACAGTACTTAGAATAAAACCCAGACTCCAACCCTGAATGTATGCCTTTCGCTGTCTGAACTAAGTCCTGAGACAGCCTTCTGGCCCCACCTTCCAGGCACTCGGACTAGCTTTTTAGTCTGCCAGGCAGGCTCTTCTCCCAGATATCTGCATAGTTTACTCTCTCACTTCATTTAGAATCTGCTTAAATGAGACTTTCCATGACCATACTGTCTAAAGCAGGACCTCTGTTCTCAGCCTTCAATTATCTTGCCCTGCCTTGTTTTTTTCTCTCTAGCACATTTGATTCTGACTCTTTTTATTTGTATATTGCCACCTCTCCCAATAGAACGTAAGCTCGTTGACAGCACAACTTTGCTGGGTTCATTGCTGTATCCTCAAGCACCTAGAACAGAGCATTGACATCATGTACTGTACACAAGAATTGTTCAGTCTGTTCAGATTGAGGGACTGAAAACACGTATTGAGTTGCCAGCTCTGTTTCAGGCATTATGCTACAGGAAAGGAAAAAGAAGACAAGTATGGTTTCTGCCCTTCAGGGGCTGGCTCTGGGTGGCAGAGACAGACACATAAGCAATTCTGTGACAGTGATACGACTGAGGGGCTGGGGAAGCTTGAGCAAGAATCTCTCAACTGTGCCTGCAGGAATCGGGAAGTAACTGGAGGAGCTGACATGTGAGATTATTCTTGAAGGATGAGCAGGTGTTTGCCAGACAGAGAAGAGTGGGAAGGGCATGTGATGTGTGGAAATAGCACATACAGCCACAGGGAGCTGGGAGAGGACAAAGATCTTGAATATGACCAACTGATGGGAGAATTGTAGGAGATGAGTTTGGACCATGAGCTTCCAGAAAGCAATCATTCATTCCAGTCCTAGCCCCCCACATATTATCCTCCTCTAGAGTTTGCTCTTTCAGTAAATGATGCCTCCATTTGTTTAACTGCTCGTGATGAAATTCTCAAAGTCATCCTTAACTCTTTTCATCCTCTCACATCCTACTTCCAATCCATTAGCAATCCCGTCAGCTCTCCCTTCCAAATATATGCCAAATTCAGTTCCTAATCGCCACCTCTGCTGCTCCCTCCCTAGTCCAGACCACCAGCATTGCTCACCTAGACTCCTGCTTCCAACAAACCTCCCTGCTTCTTCTCTGACCCCACAACAGTCCATGTTCCACACAGAAAAGCCAACATTGTCATTGTGAACTGCTTTTAAGTTAAAACTGGGAGAGCAGCTTAGATCAGTATCAACTCAATGGATGCCTAGTGAAGGTTGTTATTATACGTGTTTTGAGTACAAGGAAGGAAATTATTTTCACGTCAAAATTTGTATCCTCTTTGTACTGGTGTGCCTTGTCCTATGGTTCTGTGGTATGATGGTATGTGACTGTGTGCTCCTGTGTAGAGTTTTCCCCTTAAAAATGAAAAGGCAGAGAACCGTTCATCCTTAGCCTCATGGTATCCAGCACCGTTTATGGCACGTGTTCAATACACCATAAATGTCTGTGAATAAATTATTTTCCATGTTACAACAGACCCACTACTGGATTTCTTTCATGCTTTCCTATCACCTTTTAAAATGATCAACTTCCTAAAGTTTATTTTATATATGATGGTTAGGTAAACATCTATTACCCAAAACCAACCACATCTGTCTAAGTGAGTATCTTCTTATCAGTATCTCGCAGATGGAGCTAAAGCAGTAGTCAGAAAAAAGGTCATGGTCTGAAATATTTATTTTGGTAAAGAAGCAAAAGAGAAATAGATTAAGCATCTAACTTAGAAATTTAGAAAAAGAATGATAAAAACAAAACTAAGAAAAATAACAGGGAGGAAATAATAAATTTAAAGCCAAAAATCATGAATTTAAAAAACTGAAAATTAATTAACAAATGCAAAAAGAACATTATTTGAGAACAACAAGATGGAGGAAACTTTAGTTAACTTGATCAATAAAACTAGGAGAGATAATGAAAATAAGATGAATATAAAGTATATTAAAAGGGAATCATGGAGGGTGGGTATAGCTCAGAGGTAAGGCACATGCTTAGCATGCAAGAGCTCCTGGGTTCCATCCCCAATACCTCCATTAAAAAAAATTTTTTAAGGAGTCATGAAGTGTATTTAACAAAAGAGTGAAAAACAGAAGTCTGTTTTACTCAAAAAAATGTACAAGAGAATTTGGAAACCCAGACAAAATACATAATTGTCTAATAAAATATAATTTACCTGCTCTGACTTTCAAAGAGAAGGAATATCCATCAGAACAACTGTCATGGAAGAACACCAAAGTAAAACTCTAAATAAAATATTAGCCAACAGTTTAGCAGAATTTTGAAAAAAACAGGGGACCATAACCAAATGAGGTTCATTCAGGGTTGCAAGAATAATACATTGGTAAATCTAGTATATAATTTATCATATTAATAAATCTTTATAAAAACTCATTTGGTCGTCTTCATGGATGCTGCAAGATATTGATGTACTTCAACACCCATTTTTCATGAAAGAACACTATAAAATAAGAACGATGGTTATCTCCATAACATGATAAAATATATGTATCACACCCAAAACTGAGTGCTGTGCTCGTTAGGGAAATGTTAGAAGCCATATTATGTCAGGAAGAATGAAGACAAAGGTGCCCATCATTATCCATTGTTCTGAGTGTACTAGCCAGTGCAGTACAAGAGAAAGAAATTAAAAACATAAAAAGTCAAAAGGAAGAGATTGAACTGATGTTTGTAATTTGCAGGTCATATGATTATTTACTTGGACTGTATGCTTGTTTCTATGAATCAACTGGAAAATTGTTACAAACAATAACAGAACTCAGTAAGGTGGCTGAGTACCAATTTATTATGTAAAAATGAACATTCTTCGTAAGATCAACAGCTAGTATAATGGAAGAAAAGATCCTGTTTACAACAGCAAAAAGGAAAAATCCAAATATAAATGTAAATACACACGTAAATACATTATGCATATAAACACGGGTATTGAACTTCACAAAGCATCTGTGAGATATAAATCTTTATTCATATAAATAAATGAAGCTTTT